>NW_026991711.1:28722500-29237500 GCF_029215605.1 Mirounga angustirostris | reverse complement strand
CTGTATGCTAAACTGTATGCTAAAATAAAGCACACATTTCCATTTTATATTTTTTAAACTTAATTTAAGGAAAAAACACAGGCATTAATTTAGAGCTACTGAGGCAATGAAATGGAGGAATATATTTGAGCTATTAGCCATTTCAATCTCCTGCCCACAAATAATTGATGAGTTTCTATTAAAGATTGACAAGCTAGCAGAGTGCAACGCATTTTTACTAGAAAATGCAGCATGGGCAGTGAATATGCATTATTCCTTTTATTCTATTGCTCCACATTAATAGTTCTGGAATTAAGCTTTATGTTTCTATAGACCTATTGATTAGCATTTAGCTGGAGATGTACATGCGCCTGCACTGGTTTCCCTCCCTCTCTGTAATAATAATTTGAAATCCCTCGGCCATTATTCACAGCCTGTTTTCATGCTAGTATTTCAAATACATGGGGTTTTCATTTGCCTCCTTAGGACTGGGAAAGGACTTAATGCTATGTTGAAAGACCTTAACTTGCCTTCCTGATAATTAGGGCGCCAGGTAATGTCACTGAGGGACTCATCAGGACATATGACTGGTATAGTTCCTCCTCGGGGTCCCAGCTCTGAAAGTCAATTTCAGTTGTCAGCGTCAATGAAGGGTGTGTCTTTCTTTATAGACTGTGTTCTATGTGTCTGGAGCATAGACTTGCTTTAAAAGAATACACAGAGATCAGATATGCATCCTTTACATACTTTGTTTTTAATTCGTGAAGCAAAACATGTATTGGAAGGAGACAAACATTATAGACTTTAAACTACCGTTCAGGGTGTGTTGGATAGTCTCTGTAGGTTTGCTCACCATCCGCACGCAGTTCACTGGGACTTCCTGTACAATTTCATTTGATAAGATTGGACTTTTTTTGTGTTGTTGTTGTTGTTTTAACTGCCTTCTCCTGGCTTCTTTACCCTGCTTCTCGTCCTGTTTTGAGAGCAATGATACCAGCAGCATCCCTCTGAGAACTGATAAAAAATGTTTCTTAATGGGACAAAAAGTGCTCGCAGTATTTTAACTAACAGCTTTCCTTAACTAAATATACAGTCAATTCATTCTTTTAACCTTCCTTATCATTGGCACCTACTGAATCTTCCCATAAAATGCTTCAGAAGATCCACCCTCACAGAATCATCAGAAAGAAATTGGAAACACACTTAATTTGCCCCTCATTTAATTTGGGCCACCCCATTATAGCTGAGCAGTGAAAGGGGCGACTGGCATGATTTTTCCACAGAACGTGGTTTTTTAATAAAATTGTGGCAGGCACCTCAGTTCACCGAGGGCAGTTCTCTGCTGTGTTTGCTCTCTTAGGAAATCCTCTACGACAACATCGAGTGTGTTGGCTGACACTCACGTAACGAAAGGACAGATTGGATAACATGCGTATTTCTTCGTAAACTAACTGACTACAGAAATATAACAAGTGCTCAACTCAAATCAAAAGTTCCCAGACCTGAAAAACTCAAACATCTAATTCTGAATCTGGGTACAGTTTTTTTAAGAGGCAGAGAGCTGTGTTTTGTGATCCGTGACCTTCTTACTTGAACTCCATTCTGTCTTTTGATTTTTGTGGCCATTTTGAAGAAATAAAATCAATCTGACTCCCATCTTTAATGAAAATGAACGACACGCCAAGCCATCAGGAAAAATTCTAGAAATCTCAAAAGCATCTTTCGGTTTTATTTTTAGCACACAGTTATATATAGTATGTGGCAAAGGGTATTAAGACTGAATATAATTTTGTTGGCGAACATCTGATTTTCTTTGGTATTTATGAATTTTTTTTCCATAGAAGAATAAATAGGTGAAAATAGTTCACCACCATATGATTTGTTTTATCCCTAGGCATTGCCTGAGGTTACTAGAACATCCCTGGTTTTCAGTATTGAAAAGTGAAATGCACAACAATGAAAATGTTATTAAAATGTATGTTAACCCATTACTGTATGTTCATTTTCAATTCTTTATAAGAAATCATGATGTATCATTTTGTGTGTGTCATTCTTTTAAAAAAAGAGATGAGTCAAGTAAAGGAGTAAATTTAATGGGGCAATTTTATGGGAAACATTATACAAATGGCAGTGTGTGTGATTCCCATTATTAAAATAATTTGTCATTGTATGAAAAAAAGGTATAAATTTCAAGAAAGAGTCTTCTTTAGTTATCTGCCCTTTTTTAATGACAGTAGCTTTTGTGCAGTAAAGACAGACACATTCTCAGGCAAAGCCCATTTCAGGCCAGAATTTCTGAAAGCCCTATTAATGTTTCATGCTAATCAAGGAGAGTGGGAAATAGAGCTGACAGGTGCTTTCTACTCTGCTTATTCCTGTCTTCCTGCATTAGACATTACTAGCTAAAAAAGGGCCAATGGGGTTCTTTTCCAATGCATATAGTAAGAAGGACAAAAATAAAATGAGTCTAGGCTTAAGTTTCCTGTTGTTCTCCATTTTGGATGAGCTGATAACATTCTTGGTCATATGAGTGCATTGATTATTAATAAATCTGTTTTACTCTAAACTGTAAACCTCAAAAGGGATCTGTAGTTTGGACCCAGCATTCCAGTACAGAGAGCCATGCTATTTGTGAACCTATAAAAGTTCCATCTGAACCTTCCATATTAAAATATTGTACCTATAAGTAATTTGAACTTTTTGCCTATATCTGGTATCTTTAATGGAAATATCATAGATGGATGGGATAAATTCAGTCTCCATCATAGGACATAATTTAGATTGGAATAAACACACTTTCTCCTTTCTTCACTAGAATGCTTACATATAACCATGCTTGTGAAAGCTCAAAGCCAAAATGAATACATTCCATCACATCTAGTCCAAGAAATGATAATATGTTGATGTTGATTGTGAGGAGTTTTTATTTTGTTTGTTGCCATATATATACATGATTTTAACATGATTGGATCAGCTACTTTGTGTATGAGATATATTATTAAATAAAATCAAAGTACCCTGCTTATTTTTGTAGGAAAACTTTCATTTATCCTAACAATTCTATGTTTAAAAATTATATCTTAGCATGACTGACTTTTTCACATCTTTTATTCATAGAAAAACTTTTTTTTTTCTTAAAGTGCATTTAGACATGCCAAGGACTATTACCTTCAAGTGTAGCTACTGAGAGCCTGCCATTTTCTGACACCTGGTGTGTCTATCTTAGGAAGCTGGAAGGTGACATATGGTACCTTTGGGATGGAATAAAATATTACTGTGTGAAGTTTTCAAGTAGCAAGGGTGAGGTCACAAAAATATGCTGATAAAAGAGCAAAGTATAGTTATCCATAATTGAGAGATAGAGAAATAGTTAAGTTATTTTACCCCTACTTGAAGATGGAAACTCTTTCATAGTGAGTTGCCCAAGAAGAATTAGAAAGATGTTAAGTTTAGAAAGTGTCATAAAGGTCTATAAAAAGTACATAAATAAAACCAGAGAAATTATTTTAGGTTTTAGAGCTTATCAGCATACCAAAACAGGATTCTTTTTAAAACTTTCTTGTCCCTTAACAGGAAATACTTTCTGGCCTTGTCTACATACCAAGGCTAGAGCAGAATATAGAAATAAACTTGTGTAAAGTGGAGTAATGAAAGTCAGTTCTCTATTCTCAGCTGCATCAGATAATAGGAGGACTTGACTAGATTTTGCAGTTAGTCTTGACTTGAAGGAAGCAATTTCATATAAAAAGCTTGAAATTCCAGAATCAAAAGAAGTACATCTTGATGCAATAGTGTTGTCACTCAAATAATTTATTGAAGGCAATAGTTATTAATTGTGGAGAGATGGACCCTTTAAGATCTAATGAAAGCTATAGACTCTCTTGAAAAACTCATAGGTACTAAAAACTTTGTATACAGTAAAAGGGGGTCCACGGACAACTTAACACCTATCTATGTGGCTCCAGGAACTACAGGTTAAAAACCTCTCCATTTTCATGCACCTGGTTAGTACTGAGAAGATAATTTGGCCAAACTTACCTTGGGTAGCAGCTTTTTTTTTTTTCCTCCCTCGGACTAAAGGCAAACAAGAACTTAAGCAGCGCGGTGCTTCAGCCCTTTCTCTTTGATTATACCTGGTCACCTGATCATAGTCTATCCACCTAAAGAAGGCAGTCAAGGGAGTTGTTTCTTCCCAAAGAAGGGGGCCCTCACACAACGTATAAATAGCTTATTTCTATGAAGAACAATACAAAAAAGACTGGAAATTTGAAAGTTATTTGTTTCTAAAATGGAAACTTGCATCTCCTGGAACTCTAGTCCGTTGCTGTACTTGAACCACGTAGAACTTCATCTCCCTGAGGTTAATATAAGGGAACTTATCCTTGCCTAGCCCCTAGATAGTGGAAAAGGCCACTACGCAAAGTTGTTTTGGATGATGAGCTTGCCAATATCAAAGATAACTCTTATCAGTTTCCTTGAAGATTATTACAGTAATAAAAGAAGAAAAATATGAAGAGACATTTGGCTACTGATAGATATTTTCCTACAAAACTGATCTTTTGTTCTGCTCCTGAGCCACACTGTGTCTAGAATGCTACAATATTTCCATTTCTCTTGAGACTGCTGTTTTCATTTCCAAATTGATGTCCTTGTCCTTGCTCAGTTCAATGCCTGTCACACAGCAGATACCCAAGAAAAGCCAGTGATTGAGTGAGTGAATGCAGGAAAAAGTAGTTCTACAACTCAAGAGGCCATCTCAGTGGATAAGGGAAATCTGTCCACTGAGGCAACAAAATAAAGATACCTAAATTGACCTCCAAAAGTTATCATAGACTAATATCCATTTGCTTTAAGCAGGTATGAAATCTGCAAAATATTTAAGCAGCCCTTGCTTTTACTTTTGTTCTTCTATTTCCTCCTTTAATGCATTTCTTTGAGTTTCCAAATGTTCGATTCCTACTCCATCAGAAGTTGACAGTTAGTGAGATGCATATATATATATATATATATATATATATATATACACAAACACACATGTTTAAATATATATGCATATATATAAAATTTACCTCCGACAAAACTTCGCTGGCAATGGGTACTAGCCAGATGATTTTGAAATCATGACCGCCAAAAAAACTTGAATTATAAAGATAAATGTGACTCTTTCTGAACAGTTTCTAGAAATGTACAGCAAAATTAACTGTTTTGTTTTATCACATGTAACTAAATATATAGTTCTGATTCATTATTTTATATATATATAATATAATATGCATTATCATATATTATATAATTTATATTACAACATTTCATAATTCCAAAGCTGTGGTCCCTCATATGGCCCAAATATGTAACTGGGATCAACCTTTATAAATTGAGATAGCAATTAATGAGCCCCATTAGTCAGCGATATTCGACCTGATTTTCCTCTTCTATTCCGGACTACCTTCAGTTCTATCTTTATCATGTTTCTGTCCATGGAGGACAGAAACCATCCTACAATATACTGGCTTCTCCATTCAAATTTGGCATATATAGTAACTTTTGTCTCTTTTCTATTCCTGGAGATCTAGAAGCATCACATTACCTTGACTTTACAGTAAATGATTTTTTTAAAAGATTTTATTTATTTATTTGACAGATAGATAGACAGCACGAGTAGGCAGAGAGGCAGGCAGAGGGAGAGGGAGAAGCAGACTCCCTGCTGAGCAGGGAGCCCGACGCGGGGCTTGATCCCAGGACTCCAGGATCATGACCTGAGCCGGAGGCAGCCGCTTAACCGACTGAGCCACCCAGGCACCCTGATTTTTTTTTTTTATTTTTTTTAAAGACAGGCATAAAATAAATAGTTTTAAAAATGGCATGGATTTTAATCAGAGTTAGATATTTAGCAGCTAATTGCAAAGTGGTTCCTGGTGCAGGAATGTAGTCAAGTCTCTAGTGGATAAGGCTTATCAATATTTCTAACATTAAGAATTTGATTTCTCTGTCTTTTCTTAGCAAATGTAAAACAAGTGCATTCCCTCTGACAGTCTATATTTTAAAGCCCTATTGTTTGAAAGGTGGGGAGGAAAAGAGAGTTAATTTTAGTGGTTTCACCCCTACCACATACCTGTCAATTTTTAGAAAAGAAAAGCCATTTTCAGAGCATTACTGTCATTTCTAAACCAACTAAGCACAGTCTCCTAGCAGCCACAGGGTCTCCTGGTAAGGACAAATAGATACATAAAGACAAGCATTAAGATTGCAATGTCACACCCCAGAAGCTATTTCCAAGTAGTTTCCCAATATGGGAGAGAAGTACCTCAATCTGCTTGTCAGGTACATATCAGAGGCTATAAATGCATTCTGGGTGACTCTAGGCAAATCCAGAAGCAATGACAAGCACATCTGTGATAAAGAATCAGTTCCCAGCAAGTATAAGCTCTGCCACTGTTAGAGCTCACGGTACAGGCCATCTCCAGGTGAACTGCACAGTGAAAGATCCCTCTCACCACCAGAATGCCTGGCAATGCCCAGACTACCTTGTCCTGCGCCACGGGCCACATGACAAAGGGAAGGGCTCTATCATCCCATAACTGGCCACCAAGACAGAAGGTATCTCTACCTAAACAAACCTACACAGCATGTTCTTCTCAGGCAGAGTTGTGGTCAATGTGAAGGTAATTTAGGTACTGAATCAGGAAGCAGATTCTGAGATGGGCTCCCAGTTAGGTCAGTTGGGTTTAATGTCCCATGGTCCCTCCTCCCACTCACAGCTTAAAAACACACGTCCATGGGGAGGAGAGCAGAGCTGAACTGACGTGTGAAGATCTGTACCCCTTTTCAGGTTCAACCCTAGTGGTCAGATTCATACAGCCAATGTATTAACTCTTATAGACCAGGGCATCAGGATATTCGATATTCATAGTTGAAAGGAGATCAGAGGAATACAATAGAAAATGCAGTGGCCAATACATTAGAAAAAAGGTAAACCTGGAAAGTAATCTTAAGATGTCTATTTAAGGCACTCAAATCTGTGAAACTGTTTAAGTAACTGTAATAAATCATTAATGAGTGAGCCGTTAAACCCTGTTTAATCATTAATTAACCATGTATTAACAGTAGAAAATATGAGTAATTCATTCTTAATGCACCTAATGATAACTACAATATTGAGTGCTTGTGGATTCATGTAATTAAATTAACTATTTAACTTATTTTCTAATTAAGTTTTAATATAGTTGTAATTAAGTTATTAGAATTTTGCTTCTATTAACCACCTAAATAGCATGATGGTTTACATGATTTTTCAACCTAACCTTACTGTCCTCATGTTTTGTTTATTATTAAAGTGCTATTATATACAAATGTAAGTTTATTTAAACAGTAAAATATTCCCAAGATGCAATCTGCTACAGTTTTCATAGAACCTGTTCATTTTTATACATACATAAAAACATTTTATTTTTCATTTCCAAGTAACTAAAGAGATCTTTAGTCTAGAATTGGCTTTGATTTGATTGAAGACAACTGTAGAATTTTTAGATGAGCAGTTTTTCTAAGGTAATTGTCATATAAATGTTACTCCCTGTGGAATATATAAGATACTTGAAGGGGATTTTGCATGTTTCAACTGAAGCTTTCAGTTAATACTTCGCTTCGTCTCTGAAAAGTGGCTAGCTTGACCATTTTTTTATTATAATAGAACAATACATAAAAATGAAGATACGAAGTTTAATTTTTATACATTTGACATCAGACATATTGATACAAAATTTCATCCTGAAAAATTAAACCTCATCCCATCTAGCACTGTGATAAATTTCTTTCAAAGGAGTTTATTTGAGTTCCCTAGGAAGTGACCCAGGATAAATAATATATTATTGCATAAACTAAGAGAGGAAGAATAAATTGTGGGCTTAATATTATTTCCTTTCTTGTAGTTAATATTATAACAATGATTCTTAATAATTATATTTGTGCAAAACAAAACATATTAAGTTGGTTGTATGTCAGAAGTGTGAGACAATTGACTATCTATTTTAGAGTCATAGACCCAAGTATACATTTCAGTAAAAATTGATTAGCATCCTTAATCAAAGGTTTACAGAAAATAAATATTTTAGTTGACCATTTGAACAGTGGAAATGTTTGCAATCAGTACTCTTGTCTTTGGGGGCCCTAAGTCAGTTGTAAATGGGAAATAAGTAAGAATGGAAGCAAATCTGAGCTACTTAAAGTTAATCATTGGATATTTAAAGGTATCGAAGGTGAAGGACTATATTTACAGAGCCATCAATTCCCATCACAAAGAGATGGCACTGTGGCCTCTGTCACACTTGTCAGTCAATCCTTACCATTGTCGAATCAAGTGGTAAGCAGAGGAGCATAGACCAGAGGGTAAAACCCTGAGCAAATGAATTTGTCTATCCTGACAAGACTGCGCTGGGCTTAATGACTACCAAGTGTATGACAAGAACCTGTCATAAAGACAACACCATTGTTGGCATATCAAAACTGTATTTATCCCTCTTCGAACTTAAGTTTTGTATATGAACATGCATAAATTAGTTGACTTTAATAAAAGCTATTTTGAGGAAAATGTGAAAAAGTAAAGTAACACTCACAACAATTGGACTGTTTCATCGTGGGGTGAGGAGAACACCTGACTATGGTAAAAATAAAGCTGTTTCTTAGGAAGCTAAATTACCATTCATGGTTCCAGAAAATAATTAATGTGGTTCAGCAATGCCATGATATAAGTGAGGTCTTCTTGCTTTTATGGAGTGAGAGCTCTTCATATGATGTGTTTTTTTTCCAAGGATGGTAATCTTTACTATTAGCTATTTTTAGCCAGGTCAATAATGGTGGAAGCATAATGCTAATGAGGCCAAAGTTGCAGCTACAATCCCTGTACAGGACAATTAGGCTCACACAGAGGAAAACTCTACGCCCAGACAACGGAGTGTACTTCTGTCCCTGAACAGCCTTGTCATTGACCTTAAGAGGAGTGAGGATGCTAAACGCCAACTGCAAGAGTAACCATTGCTGGGCAGCCTGCTCTAGATGCATGCCCAAGAGTTTGGGCAGCAGGCTCAGCCTCTGCAAGAGTCTGATGACCTAAATAGTGACTTCCTAAAAAAAGTCTTCCTAAACTAAGAGGTAGGCAGAATAGGCCCATTTGACTTAGCATTCCAGTTATCCAAATTCTGTCCTTGGGTCATATGACAAAACCAGGGAGTTTGGTAAAACACTACAGGTGTTAAATGACTTTTACATATTAGGAATATTGATTCCACAGAAAGAACAATAGAGAGGCATTTGCTTTGGATGTCAAGCCGCAGGAAAATAATACAGTTGGAATATTTAGTGCAGACTTTCATGTTAGCACTAAACGGAATTCCTTGAAGGCCAGGTCATCGTTGTTTTCATCTTAGAATCTCCAGAGCTTACCACATCACTTACTACCCTGTAGCTTAGCACATGTGACACGTATGTAACTCTACATTTTCTGGTGGTCACATATAAAAAAGAAACAGGTAAAAATAATTTTAGGAATATATTTTACTTAACACAATAGATCCAAAATACTATCATTTTGGCATACAGTTGGTTTAAAATTAAATTTTAAATTAATGAGAAATCTGGTATTTATTTTCAGTTCTAGCACATCTTGATTTAGATTAGTCACAATTCAGGTGCTCAAGAGACCTCTGGCTATAGAACTGCATAGCTTTAGTTGCTCCATTCATGCATGTGGTAAGAATACATGAAAGAAGAAATATATGAATGAATGAATGAATGAATGAATGAATGAATGAATGAATGAATGAATATTGAAGTAGACATAAAAGTCATCACTTTGACTTTATTGCATAAATGGAGATTATAAACCACCAAGTTTCTTTTAAAAAAATATATGTTGGGTGGATGGGATGTTGAGGACCAGTGTATGTCAAATTTTGAATAGGTGATTCAAAATACCTTTTATGTGGATTATCAGGTAATGAAAAGAATTTTTCCGCCAACTATTGGCACCTAGATTCCAAAATATGTATTAATTATACATTTGAAAATACGTTGCTTTTATAGGTTTTCAGGAAAAAATGGGCTTACCTAAGTTTTTTATTAAGATCTCAATTCTAGAAACATTTTTCATTGCAAGGTGGAAATACATTTCAGAGTGATTTATTCTAGAGCAATTACGTAGCTTGTTGTTCTGATGTGAATATAACTTCAGGTCTGGTAGTAAATAAACTAGTATGTTCTATGCTCCCATTCAATGGTGAAGACTTTATGGATAGGAGTGGTTAATGTCAAATACCTATGGCCAAGAGCCATCTATGTCAGATTTCCATACCCCCGCCCCCCGAGGAACAGTTGAAAGATTTATAAAGGGGGAAGATGTTATGAAGGAGACATTTAAAAACATCTTTAATAATATGTTATCCTACAAAGTACAGTTTATATAATACAAAATTGCATACCAGGTAGAATTGGATGAACCATTTCAAAAGGCATTATATAAAAATATGTTCAGGGTAGAGGGAGAGAAATGATTTTTTACTGAGAGAATATTTCATTATTATTCAAAAACCACACTTTTTTTTTTTAGTAATCCAGAAAATATTTTACTCTGAAAAGAAGTTGATTATAATCCTCTTACAGTAAGGTAAGTAGAAAAGAGCTTTTGTATTATATCAATGAAAGGGTCTGAGCTTGCACAGGTCACTCATTCTGTTTATAACCCAAATGTACATGAATGACCCAGACAGACTGCTGTCTTTCCCCCTTCTTGCTGAGTCACTATCCATCATCATAAATACTGAAGTGTGAAACGAAGGACCCAGAAAATCAACAGCTACGCTTAAGCCATGATTTCCACATCATTTTATCCAGCTACTACACACTCCAGTAACTGTCAGGACTTTTAAAAAATGCATTTTAAAATTCAGTTTTCATGGATTAAATAACTTAACATCTTATGTTCTAATGAACTCATTTAAGACTTTTCTGCCTGAATCTTACAGTTGTATGGCCCATTTGCTGACTTAGGTACACAGCCTTTGGGTCTTAAATTAATAAAAACAACCTTCCTTAAAAGCAGCTATTCTACTTATGTTAATTTATATTTACTTTCCCTGAGCTTAAGACAGAGTCCTGATGAACTAACTGTATTTCCTCAATGTAAAGACAGTGGTTCTTTTCTTTTCAGAGTTGGTGGAATTTTTTCGTGATTTTTTTTTCCCTTTCCAAATACACAAGTCATCGTGTGCAGTAAAGTATGCTTGTCAACACACGTCAGCCAACTTTAAAAAGAATAGTCTGAGAAAAAAAATAAAAAGTAAATTATTTAAGTGGAGTTGTAGAGGGAGCTTGAAAGAGTTCCGTTTGGAAGGTTTCTTTGCTTCTCTCTGCCAATGGAAGGAAGACTCTGGATCTCTCACTAGTGAGTTTCTGTCATAACTAGGGCTGACAGTTCACATTGAAAATTCTGTTTTCTTCTTTCCCAGGAAAGCAAGTCAAAGTTAAACCAACAAACTGTTGTTGGCAAGTACCTTACTTTTGTTTCCTCTTCTTTAAATTAGCTGTTTGAGTTTTGTAGAGTACTTTCGAATGGGTTTCCAGGATTTTGGACCACAAGTTGGAGTTGGTACTAAATACTTGGAAAAAAAAAAAAAAAGTACAGGCCCTTTGCGATGAAAAGTGGCATTGCCTGAGTGTGCAGCATTTAGGATGAAGAAAGATAACAGAAGTGGCATTGTGTGGAGAAGACACACAGCAAATGATCTGACCAAAACCACAGTTAAAAGACCACTACAATTTTATCAAGCTACAGTTGAATTTGGCAGTGAACTATCCTGGGGTAGTCTATGCCAGTTGAGTGGTCTGTCAAATTTATCACAGCTAACTGAATTCCATTCACTTTGGCACACAAATAATTACAGAGAATGCAAGAAGAGGTCCAAACTGTATTGTACAGCACTTTTCTCTTGTGTAGAAATTGTTAACAGAAGTGCTCTGTCTTTATTTTATCTTACTTTCCCAATCTATCCCGTCATTGTGCAGTTTGGGATCACTGTAATAAACTTTTCCATAGTAGTTATAGAGCGTAAATTTATGCTTCATTTTAAGGAGTTCCACAGGTGTGACATATTTATGAAAAAGTAATTTACAAAACTCCAAACCTAACAACGCAGATGAACAAATACGGAGGAGAGACAATATTCTTTGCAGTAGCAGAAAAAGTGATTATTTTATAGAAGGATTCACTTTACACTTAGGAAAGTTCTTTGCATATAACATATAACAATTTTATGTCCTGACAATCCGTTTTCCTCTAACTTTGGGGGAACATTTTATTTATACTTCTACCATGTTACAGGCAATTTTATAAAGTACTAAATCACTACCAATTACATTATAATCGGGGGAGTGACTAGTTGTATCTATATTCTATCTCAGATACAAGCAGGCATGAGATGGGTAAACGTATGAAACACTTCGATATGGATTTTGTGAGTGCTTAATGTCCACATTTATATATGCTTACCACATGTACACGCATCAGTGTTGTTCTGCTCGCTGGCTTATCTGTAGATACCACAGTATTTGCAAGACCAGTTCATTAAGGTTAATTTGTTCAAAAATATTAGAATCATTAATTTCTGGCTTATGGCTAATGGCTCTTCTCAGCCAGTGTCTTGCTTCATCATTAGTGTCTCTGAGATTATAATTCACACCCAACTGTTTTCACACTATCTAATAGAACCAATTGATGCGATGGTTGACAAGACGCTGCTTTGCATTTTGTCATCACACTAATGCACATGGATTAAAGGCATTGGCATCCATAATGTGGGGCAGTTTTGTAGGAGACTAGAATAGGCTGAAGCTGCAAGGGCCATTTTCATAAAATATTAATGAAACTGAAAAATACACTGGGGTTGAAGGCTTGTCTGCTAAATGTAAGGTAAAATCTATTCTGTTCTGCTTTCTGATGACTGTAATTAGCAGCCCTAATTAAAAATTCAAGCCTTG
The DNA here is from genome assembly GCF_029215605.1 of Mirounga angustirostris. Taxonomy (NCBI): domain Eukaryota; kingdom Metazoa; phylum Chordata; class Mammalia; order Carnivora; family Phocidae; genus Mirounga; species Mirounga angustirostris. The sequence goes on along the minus strand of NW_026991711.1, from coordinate 29,224,498 downwards.
TGTGTATTTGAAAGCATGAATCTTAGCTCGCATCGTGTTTATTTCCTTTACAAAGTATTTTCTTTCACAACACTTTCACAACACTAATTGAACAGGATCCTTCCTAGTCCGACAGCCGCAGCTGGCTGGAGCCAGTTTATGTATCCAGTCTCTCAAGACTACTTCCTTTTGTAAGCAATAAAACATCTTTAAAAAACATGTATATGCTCTCTATGAGCCATTAACTCTGTGCCATCCAGCACCAGGCTGGTCTTCTCCTCACATATTGTTTTGTTTTGTTTTTTTTCTTCACTTAAATGTGACCTCTTTGAAGAGGCTGCTTTTTTCTGATCTTCAATATTTAATGTGGATTTACTTACATTAAATGACCACCTTCCTGAAGGAGCGAAGGCCCACTTCTGACATTATTTATGAACAGCATACGCTGTGCAAAAATATGGAAGGAATTGCCCAGGAATACCTATCAGTTACAGTAGAAAAATCTACTTTTTGCCATTGTTTTCTGAAGTTATTATGAAATTTGTGGTCAGAGTGTTTCTCGCAGGAGAACATGTGACAGCAACCAAAGGACAAATTGATTAGAACCATGTTACTTGGGGAGAAGAGATAGCAGCCAGGGAGGGCAGAGCCAGGGCTGGAAATGGGTCAAAGCCAGGGTCAGAATAGGTCAGAGGTGTTAAAAAGTCTTGTTTTTAATGACAAGAACAAACTTTGTTTTAAATGGTACCTATTAACCACTGACAAGGAGGAAAAGAAGGAGGAGGAGGGGGAGGGAGGAGAAGAAGAAAAGCCATTGGAATTATGCTCAGAAGAATTTAAGAGAGGTAGCACTTGTCTTTCCTTTGATCTGCTTACCTTCTCATCTCTGGACCTCAGTTTGCTCGGCTGTAAAATGGGAATGATCGCAGTTGCTTTGCTGAGATGTTCTATCTACCTAACAGGGTTCTTCTGAAGACCCCAAAGATTAGATCTAGGAAAGCACTTCTTTGACAACTCTAAAATAACAGGCAAACACCCAGGGTTGCATTAAGGTCTATTCTTCTACAAGTCGCTCAAATCAGGAACAGAAAATCACAGCAAACTCATGATCAGTACAACCAGAATTACACTTGCAGTTTGTGAAAACAATTTACAGAGCTCATGCACTGAATTTGCTTCAAATATTCGATGGAGAGGTCCACAGACCCGAAAATTAAGTCCTTTCCTGTTGTACCTTCGTGAAGTTGTGATCTGATTTGCCTGGACACCCCATTCCCAATACATGGCTGGAATTCTCATGAGTGAAAATGTCAGTCATTACATTGTACTGAAATATGATAGTTGCTCACCCACCAATCCATTGCTTTAAATGATTAAATGAAAAAATAAGCAACTATGTTGGATGGTAAAAAGTTAACAGTGCTATTAAAAACCAATATTTTTCGATAGTGGGAATGAAGCAGGTTATTTTACACAACTGTAAACTGTCCAGCTTATGGAATCATCGAGTCCTTGCTGCAGGCCTGGGATCTATACTCCTGACACACGGAGATTTCTCACCAAAGGAAATGAAAGTTTTTCTGGAGTAAGGAGTATTGAACACAAAGCTATTAAGAGGAGATGAGGCCTGCTAATATTTGGATTATTGATTTCTTAACTGAAAATGTTATGATCCACCACCCTCCCTTTCCACAAATACACATTTACTTAATCTAGTGAACAGTTAGCTGCTTTATTTTCTATCTGAGAATCTGATCCAGTGATTTCAGGGATGGCTAGAAGACACAGAAAGAAGTGAGCTTTCGAAAAGTTGGAGGTGATGGCTGGAGGAGCTCCCGGCCTGGGCGAAATTTCTCGCAGAGCTTACTCCAGCCCCAGAGGGATGGGCCAGGAGAATGCTGCTGTCCTAAAAGACATACAACAGATCCCAAAGACACATTGTCACACATCTGAGTGCTACCTTCCTTAGGGTGCTCAAGAGGGCAACGGTCTCCTCACATCTGAATGGAGTTTACCAGCAGCAGTCAACTTTCTGTAGGAAACACGGCCTCTTGGTGCACAAGGAAGTGAGATTCACTTCCTCTCTTTCCCATCTTGCCCCCAAAGCATTCCAGAGGACTGGCCCTAAAAATGTATCCTCAGGTCTGTCCTCCAGCAGAACTGTCCTCTGCCGCATCTCCAAGATTCCACCCAGCTGGAATGGGAAGCATCCCTACCTGACTCCCAGTGGTATCAGAATCCTTGGCATTGCTCTTTTGCTTGCGTCCAGCTTGAGCCTGCCCTTGAGTGGCCTGGTTAGCAGGCAGCAAGAAGATAGTGACAGCTGGTTTGCTCCTCTGAGCACAGAAGGCTCAGGTTCCAGGACTTCTGAAGGTGGGTCCCTCCACCTCTCCCTGGCCTCTCGCCTCCACTGTTGTTCTGCAGAGCAGGAAGCTAGAGGGACCATGCTAAGGTGTGTGGCAAGAGCTAAATAAAAATGTAGGGGAAGTTCAGTGCAGAAGAAGTAGAACCGCTTTTATTTTTTTGGAGGTAGAGAAGTGGGGAGTTTTGAGTAAAGCTCTCCCATTTGGGGGTGCCTGGGTGGCTCAGTCGGTTGTGTTAGACTCGGTTTTGGCTCAGGTCATGATCTCAGCGTCCTGGGATTGATCCCCACCTCAGGCTCACCGCTCAGCGGGGAGTCATCTTGTATCCCTCTCTCTCTGTCCCTCTCCTCCCCACCCCCGCCCGCTCTCTCTCTCTTTCTCTATCTCTCAAATAAATAAAGAATTTTTTAAAGCCCTCCCATTTGGCCTGGCCTACTGAGAAAAGTCGATGCTGATCCTAGACACAATTGCAACGCCAGCACATTGCTATTGAAGGCTTTGCCCTGCCCTCTGGAGCACTTACAATATAACCTCTCCCCTGCTTAAAGAAGGCCAGTAATTAGGTTGCCTTTGTATCAGATTCTAATTCTTTTTTACAAACAGGTGAAAATCCATATCAAGAGATACTCAAAAAAGCTAGACCTTCTATTCCCTTTCTCAAATTGCCCCTGCTCCAAAACTTACCTTTCCCTTTTCTCCCTCTTTCTCCCCTAAAAATCCCTACTTTCCCAGTGAAGATGAGCTGAAAGAGAGTTAAGAAGCAAACATATTGACTGCACTAACTCCTCCAAGAATATGAACAACCTTTCCTGACTATTGACAGCTTAACCGGGGCATCTCTACAAGAGGAGTGGTTATAAGGGACTCTGGGTTCACACCAGTTTCACCGCCATATAAATTGACCTAACCACAGGCTTAGCCTCTGAGGACTCTAGACGAGATCAGAAAGCCGACTGTGAATGGGGTAGAGACTTCTGAAACCCCTCCTTGAACTTCGTTCATATCTGATTGGTCTCCATGGATGATCTACCCATTCCGTATGGTTATACGCTCATGTCGCAGGATTTCCTGCTCATAGTTGAAGAACGATTGGACGTAGCAATAGTCATGACTGTGTGATGGGGAAGAGATCAATTAGTCTTGTGTTGCCTACACAGATGGAGAATGTCTCTTTGGCCTATGGATCTGTATTTGGGGGTCACAAATGTGAATCCATTTGGGAAGAAAAGTGCTTCCACTTTATCTTTTGGAAGGCATTCAGTACGTCATTTTCAAAAGTAAACTGAGGATGGAGGTTCAGAACCCATAGAAAAGAAATAGAGCCTTGCATAATGCCTATAAAATTTCTAGGAAGATCTTCTTGAACAATAAAAAAGTTAAAAATCCACTTTTTGGATTATCTTGCTTTTCTGTTTATCTTCCCCCTTTTCAGCTCAACTCTTACGAGCTCTTCTCCCGTTATCCATTGGCCTTACTCTCTGAGCCAGGAATAATGTGTATGTTTTTACTTCAGTAATTCACCCTGCCCACCCATGGATGAATAACTATTAGGGTCCAGGCAGGACTTGAGATGAGAGATGCACACTAACTACAATTCACCAGCTTGTTATTGTTGTATTATTTATTCTCTATATAAGATATTTCTTCTAAGATGCCCAAAGTACTTTCTACACACTAAATAAATGATTAACCCACAGAACCCTGCTATGAGGGAAGCAGATTTGCAAAGATGATGGGAAAAGAAGGAGAAAACTAAATCCCACATGTGGAAAATAACAATTCATCACACAAGGTGAAGATGGCAATTTCTGGCTCTAAAGGTGTAGAGAGCGGGCAATGTCAACCAGTGGATTGATGACCTTGAATTATGCCTTCTTTTCTCCTCTCTACCCTCTCCCCCACCTACCCAGATTATCCAAAGCACTTTCACATATCAGTTCGGCTGCCTGTCAATGCACAGGTAGATGAGCATATGCTCATATAAACGTAATGCATTTCTTAAACCTTACCATTGGCCAAATATTATGGAATTGACTGTACTGTACAGAGTTTTGCTTAAATTAACTGGCACAGTCATAAGGCCGAAATAAGGCTCACAATGAAATCTAGATTATCTCCGACTTTAAGCTCTTCCTTGCGGTTCAAGTCTTGGCCACCCGGTCTGTTATTCTTCCTCTTATTTATTCTCTTGGTACTCTGCGATTTTCCTTCACAAACTTTTAACTTTTATATGGCTCTATTTTTATGTGTATTTTTCTTAATGCCTGGTTTGTCCAATAAGCTATAAGTTCCCTCAGGGCAAAGATCGATCTCTTCTCTGAGGTTTTAGCACAATGCTTGGCACATTATTATGCACTCAACGAATACTGTTTTGATAAACAAATAAATGAATGAATAGAAAACATAGATTTGGGATTTAAAAAGATATAAATTTGATTCCTGATTTTACTGTTGACCAGAAGCCTTATTGATAACTTAAAGAGTTGATTAACATAAAGAGTTGATTAACACATATTTTGTATATTATCTGTATTATATACTGTATCCCTGTAGTAAAGTAAGCTAAAGAAAAGAAGATGGTATGAAGAAGATCAGGAGGAAGAGTTCTGTACTGTATCAAGAAAAATGTGCATATAAGTGGACCTGTGCCGTTCAAAATTGTGTTGTTCCAGGGTCAACTATAATTTAATCTCTGAGCTTTGGTTTTCTCATCTCTAAGATAGAGCTAATAATAATACCTACCTCACAGGATACTTAAGCTGATTTACTTAGGTGACATATGACAGATTTTAAGAACTCAAAAAATGTTAGTACTCTATAAGTTAGGATTTCATTTCCAGAATTTGCAGATTCTTTTTTAAAGAAATGTTATTGCATCCATCAAAACTCCTCAAATAATTATGTGGAAGTCACAGCTATTTCAAATGCAATTTGAATATAGACTTGAAGTCATATCTCATTCATTTCTGGGTTCCACACACATTAGAAATGGGCCTTCCATACAAAATGGGCTCAGTAAATATACACTGAGGAAATTAACTAATTTTATAGATAAGGAAACTGAGCCCAGAGAGTTACAGGGACTTCCCTAACACCACACAAATAGTCTAAGGACCAGAAAGAGGTTTTTATATTCTGATTCCCAATCTAATGGTTTTATTACTAAAGCATATTGCCTGCTTTTAATACAGATCAAATATCACATTTCATAACATTAATAAGAGTAATTCATTTGAGTACATGACTCAACCGCCATTTATAATACCAAGATTGTCTTCTTTGGATATTTTTTTTAATTTTATATTATTTTATATATATTTTATATATATTTTATAATATTTTATATTATTTTATTTTTCTTTGGACAAAAAGCTTTAGAGGAAAAATTACCTAGTTTCCAATCTCAATTGTGCCATTTCCAGGCTGATATTGGAAAATTATTTCATCTTTTTGAGTCTGTTTCCTCTTAGGTAATTATGGCATTGCAGACTGTTACAAAGTTTTTCTGATAATTACATGAGGTAATGTTTGTAAAGACGTGACGGTTTCTAGCACGTGGTAAGCATTCAGTAGCAGAGGTGACGGGGAGAGTGGGGTGGTGCTAACAGCAATGAAAATAGGGCTGATTTTTGCTAAGCTTGTTTATATCTATTTAGTGCTTCCTTCCTTCACTTACTAAGAAAAATCCTTTAAAACACATCTGTCATTTTCATTTTTGCCCCTTTCTTTTATCTTACAAGATTGGTGTATCTTGGGTTTTTTGTTGTAGGCTTGATTGTTTCTGTTTTGCTCACAAAGTTACAGCAATTGTACTTCCATGATTCTGCCTTGTCCTTAAAATAGATGCAATATAAATTGTTTGCATCCAATAATGTGCAGAATGAAATTTACATCATTAGAGTTGCCCTCACAGATAATGTGATCAGTTTGCCTGGGACTGTCCCATTTACTCCAGTTGTTGCGATGTCATTGTTGATAGAACCCCCTTTGCCCTCTAACAGTTTGAAACAATAATAGATTCTCCTAAACTTTTCACTTCTTAGCGTGAAGTTGGGGTTTGCTGAGCTTAAGACATACCTGTATAGTTTTACCGACAATGGGTTTTTGGCCATTTGTTTTGTTTGTTTTATTATTTTATGTTTGTTCAGTAATCTTAAACTTATTGATTACCTAGTGCAAAGGAACACATTCATATAATAAATATCTTTCTTTGGGAAATTGCTGTGAATCCATGAATATTTATGGTTGGAAATTACACAATTTAGGGGACTACATGAGGATTCTTCCAAATTCAAGTGAATTCACCAACAGGGAGATACTTAGCTTACAAAAATTAATTGTACACAATTTCTTAGACACAATCTAAGTAAATTAGGGTATGTCAATACTAGTTCTGGGTTTGAATCCTTGCTCTGCCCCTTATCAGCTGCTAGATTGGGGGTAAGTTTTCTAAGTTATCTGGCTTCAATTACAATTTTTAAAAATTGATGTAGATTTAAGCTAAAGGAAAAAGCAGTCAACTAATTATTTTAATATAAATAATATTAAATATATATAATGTAAAATTGTCAATCGACATATTTTAATACATCAAAATTCTCTTGTTTCTAATATGCCATTTCTGCTCAACTCCACAATTGACTCAATCTACATAGACACAAATTAATTGAAAATCCATTTTATATATAAGTATTGTACTTAAATATATTTGTATATATATGTATATGTACACACACAAACACACACACATATATGTATATGAGTTCAAAGTTTCTATCAAGAGTTATCAGATGTCACTAGTTAGCTATCTAGATGGTTCCTATTTCCCAACTATTTCCAAATTGTATTTAGACAAGATTGTACAAGGCACCTGGGAGTGGTGCCTCATATACTCTTGCTATCCTTTGGCTTTTGGACTTTCATCCCAAGTAATTTATGTGCTCCTTTCTTGGATTAGTTCACTGAAGATTCAAATGAAACACCAAAGTTCAGTATTTGATGTCTAGGTATATTAATTAATGCTTTGCATTACAATCTAGTTCAATGATTTATTTAATTGTTGAAAATTTTTGACATTTCTTTTCAAACTACTTTATTATAATATTGACATTTCTTTTCAAACTACTTTATTATAATATTGATATACTAACAAGTTCAACTTCTACTTTTTGTTTTAAAAATAATTTTTTCTCTAAATCTATATTACACAACCCTTATAAAGATAATGGCAGTATCCAAATAAAATATCCTTTTTACATTAAAAAAATTAAATATTCTTAACCAGATGCTGTGTCATTATACATTTATATATTTAGAGTCAAAATGTTCTCTCTTTCACCAGTAGTTATTGAAACTTATTACCATTTACTTCATCAAATATAAGTAGAATTTGTCATTTTGGGAAAAAGTCCATTTTGAATACAAGTAAGTTTAAGTCTGACTTTATTTCAGAGCATAAGTCCCATAAACCATTGCAATTTTAACAATCAAAATAACCTGCAAATGATGTAGAACAGAAATTTTAGTTATAGAGGTTTTTAGATCAGTCAACTTAAAAAGGAGAGAGAGAACATTTTGTTAGACAACACAAAGTATATTAGTGAATTTGGAGAGACACACGATCCATGTGTTGATGACACATCCTGTTCATGTTATCCTAGTCAGACTGAGCTTACATGTTTCATTTCCATTCACTCTATTTCTCATTTTCTCCTTGGCTCTCCCAAAGATGGGCTTTGTAGCAATATTCCCCCATACAATGCCTTATGGTCCCATTCATCTAGCACTTTACCAGACTGCATTCCCTAACAATGAACACAAAGTGTCACTGTGACTGCATGCTAATAGTCTAAAATTCAAAAAAACTTGCCCAAATTTGAAATTCATTCACTTCCTTTTTGGTGTTTCATTTGAATCTTCAGTGTTTAACTATCCTTAAGTTGGGCAAGATCTTAATTATTTGTGTTTTTACCTCCTGGTCTTTCACTAAAGTGGTACTTTTTTTTTCTTTTGATGGTACTAGAAAGAAAACAAAAAAACAGAGATTCTGAACACTTCAGTGTTCGGATCTGATGACATGTGAATTCATGTGCATTTAAGAGAGAAATTGGTCCGTGGAAGTTGTTAATGCCCTCAGTGCAGACATCTGTGGTCCACAAGGCACCATGTGTTTTATCACTGAGCTAGATAAATGCGCTCTGCTCAGAACTGAAAAAGAACATGCATTCCTGCATGCGTACAACAGCCAAACGCCTATATCAAACTATAACTGAATCCTTCAAAACCTATCATCCTTTTTCTTAAAATCTTGGTCTGCGTAGAAGAGATACTGACCAGCAACAGCTGCTTCTAAATGCACTTTCCAAGAGTAAAGAGAAAGATTTGCCTTCATGTTCCTTTTTATATTTTAATATTATTAACTCTCTCCATGTTTGGGGGGTATAGACTTTTCTGAAATGAATATCTGGTCACCGTGTATTTTTTTTCAAAATTTATTACAGGATTCCATCTTATTGGACACACCAATTGTTTTACCATGTCTGAGTATTTATAGCCTCAAAAACATACAAATTAACTTTAGGTTCAGCATTTATATAGAAAAACTGCAAAGACGAAATGCCAGGCTTCTATTCTGAGACACGCTGTGTGGGTTGTATTGCTCACAACAGTTTTCTATCTGTCCCGGGTTACATTATTTCTTCATGTATCTGGCTGTGGTAGTTTTCTTTTAAACCAGTCCCTCTAGCTAGTTCTCCCCAGCCTTGTTACCACCACTTTCTAAATTTATTATCTCTCATGATTTTGTTAATACAGCCCATTATGGATTCATATTGAGGTATCAGGCAACAGGTGTGATCTTGGGGTGGGTACACCTTCTCCTGCTAGTTGCCGTGTGCTTTTGTAGAAAAGATACTGATTAATAAACATTTCATGACAATTCCTCCATCTCTACCTTTGTACTGCTGGGCAAATTATTTAACCTTGGTTTATTTATTTTTTAAAATAAGAAACAGTGTGAAAATTAATTACAAACAATGAATTCATTTAAAAATAATGGTTAGTCATTATCTCCAAATTTTAATATGATGAAGTTAAAAAAATCAGAAATTTTTTTTTTTTAGCATAGCATGTCAAAGTTGCTTGCTTTAGTCTCTATCTACAGTTTAAGAACTTACACCTAGAGCTAGGTTGACTTTTTAAAAACCAATATGAGGTGTTTTGGGTTTTGTTCTGTTTTGTTTAATGAGCTTAAATTACCAGAGGATTTATAGAGAACTAGTGGCTACTCTTCAGCTGTGAATTTCTGACGTTTGGAATGTATAAGAATTTGAGATCTTATCTGGGGGCTTGGCATTTGGATTTTTGAGAAGGATGGTATGTAACCCCATTCTTTTATTCTTGTATTACACAAGCTATTTTTATGTGCAAGGTGTTGTGCTAACACTTACGTACAGAGAATCAAGATGCTTGCTCTCATAGGCTCATAGTTATGCCAGAAGCAGTAAATACATAAGAAAACACTACAGATACTTGGGTAGAATCTATGGTGGGAGAACGAGGATATGAGTTGTATCCACATACCCTAAATGCTTCCTCATATTCCTTCAATCCCTTCTGGCACCTAGACCTTGGATGGCTGCCCAATTCAGCTTACCTCAAAGCCACTGACTCCCTCTGTGCTCACGGATTCTGGTGCCTAAGGCAGTTTATCTACATGCACAGAGCCTTTGGGTCTTCCAAGCAATTCTGGATTAGAGGAAGCACCATATGCAATGACCTCCAAAAGGGTCTAGTAATGTAATCCAAAAATATGGGAAGTTGACACCTCATGAGGCAAACAGACCAATGGGAGAGAGCACCAGAATAATACAGTAGATAAATTCTTTCTAATGGACTGTTCTGAGTCATGGCTTTTCCATGCATCCTGTCTAGAAACATCCTGAAGCAGTGTCCAGCCAGCACAGGAACGTGTCACCCTGCATCAGCCTCCCACTCTTGCATGACTCATTCCCTTTTCCCTCACTCTTGCAGTCTTGGGATTTCACTCCCCTCAAAAGCACTGACAACTTAGCCTCACCTCAGTCTATGCTATTTAGGAAAGTGAGGCTAAAATTGTGGTCAACTTGATTTACATGAGTTGGGGGGTAAGGTAGGAGGAGTGGAAAGTATTGATCAATAAACATTGCAGAGGGAGGTGAGGTCTACTTAAAATATGCAATGAGCCTTTTTTTTTTTAATACTTAGCTCTCAGAAGTCTTTTATCCTTTATAAATTACTACTTTGATCAGGAGAGACAGAAAATCTAAAAGTGAGAAAATAATACAAGTCCATTAGTTCATCACTCTAGAGATACCATCACTCCACAATGATCTTAATAACACCTAAATCCTCACTCAGAAGCCCAGTCAATGATCTCTAATCCCTTTGCCCATATTATTTATTACCTTTTGAGGATACTATCAATGTCCATTTTTCTTCAAATTCTGCAGCTTAATTTTTAATGCAGGTTTTGCTTTAGCAATGCATTCAGAGACTGTTAACACAATTTAGTTAATTGTGGAAAAGCAGCACATAAATTCGTAAAGATGTCCACATTTCTGACCATCTGGCCCTTCAATTTCAACCATTCTCTGCCTTCAAATTTTCCTCTGAACTTCTTGTCCTTCATATTAAATCCAAATCACCCACATGAGAATTCAAGGTTCCCCCCTCCCTCTCCTATGTATTTCGAGGATGATATTTGTTTTCCTTGCTTCAGTTCCCTTGTTCATCCTGAAGTAGCTTTCTATACTTTGCCATCAAGGCCCTTCCTTCACCTCAGTCAACAACTCATCCTTCCTTAAGAAAAAAAACACAACAAACACAAAATACTTTAATCCCTTTAGTCATCCTCCCTACCTCAAAACCAGCATGGAGAAAACCTCCATCTCCCCCCAAAGATAACTTGGCAATCACCTGCACTCCAAAAGTCTTTTAAGGATACACCCATTCCACATGATAGAAGTTTGTCTGGCTCTAAACCCGAACTCAGAATTAGACAGTTGGCAAAGTCCAAAAAAGCCCCATTTGTAGAAACAGGAAGTTCAATGATCCAAGTTGCGATTTACTTTTTGTTCTTCCAAATGCAATCTTTGTTTCAATTAAGCAGAGCCATATAATTTATTGTGTGAATCAGTACACTTTTGAGACTGAAAAGGGCTTGAGAGAGTAGATATAAACCAGGACTCTAGTTTCCCTACTTTTAGCAGTCTACGAATAATGTTACCAGCCTTCATTTTAAACGATAAAAGTTCAGGAATCACTCCTTGAGATCTTTTGTTTAGTTGTTTTTAGATGTTCAATTCAAGGGCTAGTGGGCTTCAGAAGGAAAAAAATGAGAACACGCAAGTGAAATCTGAACATAGTGCTTAAGAGTGAACATGCTATTTTATCATATCTTGGCTCTGTTAGGTTATGAGCTCTGGCAAGTCACTTAACCTCATTTTGCCTCAGTTTTCATATCTGTAAAATGGGAGTAAGTATAGTACTGACCTCACAGGATTGTGAGGGTTAAATAAGTAAAGGCATTTAAAAGAGTTTCTGGCAAATAGCATTATGTGTATTAGCTAATAATAATAATAATAATAATAATAATAATAATAATAATAGCAGTATTATCTGATTTAAGGTGCAGCACAGAAAAGGGACCCTTCCAATGGTTCTGGATATTAAGATTACCATGGAAGCAGCTTACGAGACAAATGCCAAATCCCCCATGACTTTCTATTTCTGCGTAAGACATAAGGAATATCAAAAATTAACTTTTGATTTCCTTATAATATTTAGGACAAAAAAAAGAATGAGAAGGAGTTTGCAATTTGGAGACACTTGCTTTCTCTTTCTCAGGGCACATTTCCTCCTATTCTTTTAACTTTTGTCGGGGAAGATGGAAGATGTCCAAGTGGTCCCAAGTATCATGTTTATCGGGAGTTCCAGAAAAGAGTTTGAACAGAAAAAGAGAAACTGTGAACCTGAACAAAGAAAAATTGAAGCCCAAAGGAGAAAACGAGGTACAAAGGTTCACTAAGACCTGTGAAAAAATCCACCTACGAAAGCTACTCTGCCTGTGTTAAAATCAAGCAGGCATTTCTTTGCTGCTATGAATGCTCTGATTTCTTTCTTGCTGGGCAGTTAAGTGGGCTTGGATGTGGGGAATTTCTTCTGATCTTAGCCTTTTTATGGCCACAATGAACTGTCAGCACTGCCAGGGAAACCATTCCCTTCAAATTTCACAAGGCTGACCTTGCAAGGTTACCACCGTCTGTCCAAGGGGCAGGTGACACTCAGAGCTCCCAGGAGGGCCTCTGCCAGCTGGCAGTGGAAAAACAACTACAAAAAAAGACACTCTCAAAAACCCCACACATCTCTCAAGCCAGCAAGAATCCCAAAGCCTCTCGCCTACGGGAGTCCAGGCTTATTTTTATTATCATATCTGACATCATTCCAGCAGAAACAGAAGACAACTGTGTGGATATCAAAAACAATTTATAGGCACAGATACCTCTGATGAAGAGTAATTGCACTGGAGAAGAACCTCAACTTCTAACTTGTCTCCACTGTTCATAAGGCACTTGCCATCACACTGGGTTTATTCATTTTCACAGTCAAAATTACCATCGAATTTTTTCTTCACCCATATCCTGGGTTCCAGGGGCAGGGGAATTGAGGTTTCTCTTGCTTCCTAAATAATCATCCATTTTCCAAAAAGGGGGTATAAAAGTTCCTAGTCTAGGCAATTGGGGAGCTATGGACTCTAGTGGTCTCTGATAGATATAGACTTCCGTTTATTGGAATGGGTCAATGTTCCATTAATAGATTAGGTACCTGTAAATGTTTATGGAATTTTTTGAAGAAGTTAGGGTAAAATTGCAGCAAAAGGATTTTTGGTGATATCTTTTAAAGGATGCCAGGTTTGAATTGAAAAATAATATTTTTTAAAGTATTTAAATTCAGTGCCACTTCATGAGCATGCTGTTTGACAACTATAAAGCACGGATCAGAGGGGCTCGACAGGACCTTTCTCCATTCTCCTTGGGAGGCAACAGAAGGCCAGGGAGCTCAGATCTCCACTCCCTGAGACCTAGGAGAACAGCAAAGGACAAAGGTCTCCTGACTTCCAGACCAGTGCTCTTTATACAACACCTAAATCTAATCTAATAAGAAAGGATAATCTTAGAAGCTTAAAATGAAGTGTGAAAAAGCAAACACTTTTATTCCCTTACTTATTGTATTAAAATCAATAGCTTAATGAGCTTGCTAGGGAATATACATCCAAGGGCAAGGACTGAGTAGAAAGGAAGAACACGTGATTAAATGATACATTTTAAGGCCATGCTCTGATCCCTCTGCTTCTTCCTGGGCCCAGCCTGCTAATTGCTCCAGTCTTGGCCCCCCTTCTGACCTGGGATGCCTGAGACATGACATACACTCCAGAGTCATTTCTTCCTTCTCCTCTTCCCCATTAGCCAAGCACTGTCCCCTCAGGGCTCTGCTTCCATCTGGAGAAATGCATTCCAAACCCCTTAAAAAGTTGCTTCTAAAATGGAGGTTCAAGGGGCGCCTGGGTGGCTCAGTCGTTAAGCGTCTGCCTTCGGCTCAGGTCATGGTCCCAGGGTCCTGGGATCGAGCCCCACATCGGGCTCCCCGCTCCGCGGGAAGCCTGCTTCTCCCTCTCCCACTCCCGCTGCTTGTGTTCCCTCTCTCGCTGTGTCTCTCTCTTGTCAAATAAATTAAAAAAAAAAAAAAATGGAGGTTCAAGTGTTAAAAAAAAAGTAAATAATTTTTAGAAAGGTAAATAAAATATTAAAAAATCCCTATATTTAGAAAAATTGATTGTTGATATTTTTGCTTTTAACAGCTTATTTCTTTGAACATTTAAGATATCTGGGCATTCCAAATGTCTCACGGGTCCTCCATGTGCACTGAGTGCTTTTGCACTTAAGGAAGGTTCCTGCCTGCACCAAGTGCATTAGATCATCTCCCTAGCTTATTTTGTAACATAGAGCTGCTGATTGACATAATTAATAAACTTTGAAGTCTAAAACCTGAAATGTAAGAAAGAAAATAAGCTTTGACTCCAGACATATTTTTTCCCTCTACATTGTTGTGTGAAATTCGGAATGAACCCTACAAAGATGTAGGATTTCATATGGCTATGAAGGATCCGATGTCTAAAGCCGTCAGGATTCAATCTTGGATCAAATCTTGGGTACTCCCTATAACATAGGAAGTGTTCAGTGCCCTAAATGCAAAAGACTGTATGGATGCTGGTAATGGTCTGGGGAAGGGAAGTGAGGGGGATCAAGGAAAAGATCGTAGGGCTGGCCAGGAGGAAGAAAGGATGCAATCGCCTCTTGCAACACGAAGGGTAGCATTCATCATGAAGACTTTCTAATTACACAAATGGACCTCCTAGCTGCTTTCTTTTTGAAAAAGTGATAAAAGTTTGATATCTGATCCAAGAGGTGTGGAAAGATTGCTACAGCAATACCTCAATGTTAGTCACCGAAAAGACATGCTCACCTTGAAATGCCTTTCAAAAATACAGTTTGCTCTTTTGAAATGTGTAGAAGCTGCCAATATCTGTTTGTCTGCTAATGTCCACTGCATTCGTAATGTACAATAAGTAGGAGCAATTGTCTCCTTAATGCAATAATAAAATGTTCATAACTTAAAAGTAAATACACTCCAAAATGAGCTGCTGTAGTCTTGCTCAGGAGCTGTGCTTTTTATAACGGATATCATAATGAAAAATTCCTTATTAAATTTATTGTGGCTTTTAGTAAACTGGTTCTCCAAATGTAAAAAGTCTGTGTTGATATACCGGGATTGTGTGGCTGGGAAATAAAGGGAATGCATATTTAATTCTGAAACATAATAAGACAGATTAGGCCATTTTTTATTTTTAAATGTGCTTGTTCCAACATTTAGAAGAGTAACCAGATAAACCTGCCAACATCTGTTCCTCTTACACAAAGAACCGGCTCTAATAAAATTTTGGTCATACTATTACAAGATCTTAGCATGAGAGTGAAGAAATCTCAGGCAGAATGATAACAAACTTGACATTAAATCTTCACTAATATTGATGTGCCTAAAATCTTATGGAACATTCAATGTGCCTATAATCCTGAACCATTTGACAGCTTTTACATAATATTCTAGGCAAAGGTGACCTGATCCTCCTCTGCTGTTGACAGTGCAGCTGAAATGGCCCTCCAATAAATGAAGCAGGATTATCTAGCCAAGATGGCAAACAACAGCTTATAACACGCACCAGAAAATTTCCATAGCATGCTGGATCTTTGCCGTCAATGACACATGGATCGTGCCTGAATATAAAGCACACGGTTCCCTAGATGCCTGATAAGTTTTAAAGGACAAAAATATGCAAAACCGATGTCATATTTAAAGACCAGCTCCACGCTCCACACTTAGAAGTATAGGGAGTTCCATCGAAGGAAGCCCCGAGTCTTTTAGTGTTGTGTTAGTGTGTGTCATCCCCTTCGTTGTATTCTAATGACTTGACAGAGAGTCTCCAGCTTAAAAATCATGGAAGAGATACTGTAATGGCATCGTGTGGTAACAGACAGTGGCTACACTTGTGGTGAGCACAGCACCATGTTTAAACTTGTCGGATCACGATCTTGTACACCTGAAACTAAGTAACATCATGTGTCGACTAAACTCAAATTTAAAAAATTAGTAAAAAATAAATAAAAGCAAATCAAATAAAAATAAAAATTACAGAAGAACACAGGCAGTACACTAGATATGAGTTGCAAGAAAATAATGAAAATAAATAAGCACCGAGAAGTCGTGCTTCTCGTGGGATAATGACATTTGTGTAGGACTCGTGCGATATGTTCAAAAAATCTGCATGGACGTGATCCGTAGAGAGTGCTACTTTTGCCTCTCAGTTTATGGGAAAATAAAGAAAAGCCTGGGCGCTTGTTGTCAATTCATAGCCTACAAGTTACCTGTTGTAAATTTAGTTTATAATAGTGTAATTAGCTGCCACATGGCCAGATTGTCTAAATTCTCTTCCTCCTGTTGGGAGCTTGACAATTTGAATGCCACAGAATATCAATACCGATCTTTTACAGCCCTTTGCCAGAGCAGCCTCGGGATACGCTGAGCTGGCGTGGTAACTGCATTAGAGAATTGAGTTTGTTCTTTTTCAGAAGACAAATATACTATCTTTGAAACCACTTACAAGGAAAAAAAATAGACATTAAATGCTAGTGTATAACACCAAACAAAACCTATTAATAGTAAGGATAACCTGGCATTGTAAAAGATATGGGATCTTGAAACTCCAAGAGAAAATGGTAGCTACGAGAGGCAAACCCAGAATCCATGACAGACGACATGCTTAGAGAAAGAAAATGTGCATGGAGGGGGAGGGATTGCAGCTTATAACCAGTCAAATCTAATGCAGTGTTGTAATATGTAATAACAACAGTGAAATAAATGTGTTTGTAGCTTCTTAGATGACTAAGGGTATGGATGGAGTTTTCTGAAATATGTAGGATCCAGAAGAATGCAGCTGAGCCTAGAAATAAAAGTTGCGATGTTAGTTGCCAGCAAAAGAGAAAACATTAACTGCTTTGTTTGAAAAACACTCAAAAGCTAACAGTCAGCTTGTGTTGAGAAAGATTTTAGTTAATACGGAAAGGTTAGCTTGGTTTATTATTCTTCATGAGCACTCTAACTTTTGATGCATAGATACACACACTGTGAGATTTCTCAACCTGGTCATAATTATAACACTAGACATGTTAAATTAAGAAGCACTTTATAAATTGTGAGTCATCTTTAGGCAATCAGTGCAATCACTTTTATAAAACAGTATAAAAGCACATAATTTCCGAATGAAGCCTACTTTACGTCAAATTGAATAGATTTATCTTTATGAAAATCATACATAAATCTGATGCTATTATCACTGAGCAGAATTTTTAAAAACTGTAGGTAGGTGCTTGGTGACTATTTGAACATCACACAGTTCTAATTCCCTTCCCAACTTTTACTTACATCTTCTAATTTTCTCTGGCACTCATGAGTCCGCAATTCTATGGCTATATACAGGGCATGATTCATCAGGGACGTAACTCCAAATGGCATTCGGATACTCCTGCAATAATTGTACCTACAGTTTGGCTGCCTCGTGTATCAGATGAGTGAGGACTGTGGCTTGGCTCTTCATTCAGACAATACTTAGGCCATTGTAAAAGTGACCAAAAAAATAGTCTTTTGAAAACATCTACCTCTATGATCTCACAAGGTAGACACTTTGCTGAAGAATCTACTCATGTTCTGATTTTTTCAAGAAGAGTGTGGACTAGATTGTTGATTATATAAATGCTTTTTACAGAAGAGCTATATGGACATTTAAAAAGTGAATTCTAAACTAGCTGATGTGCAATACTAAATGGAGTCATTCTTTTCATTATAACATTTTGTATTTTCCTATCAAGAAATACAGAAAATGAAAACAAAAATAAAGAATACCAACCACAGTTATTGATTAAGCGCTCACTATTTCCCAAGGGCTGAACTGGACATTTGACTTGCATCTCATTTATTTTCCTAATACTAGGAATTAAGGTACAATGAAGTAACCTGTCCATAGTCTCAGAGATTGTAATGCAAGCAGATGGAAAAGAGTTCTGATGTAATTTTTTAAATATTTCCAATCAAAAACTATGTAAAGAAGCTATTTTTAAATACAAAAACATAACAGGTCAATCGATCAAGATATTTATGGAACTAGAAAACTTACATGATCATGCAATTTTAAATATATTGTTCTCCTTTTAATCATGTACACTTTGGGTTGTATGAAAAGATTGGGAAAAAGTAAATGTATTATTTTAGTCACAAAAATGAAGTGTCAATGTGAATTTCAGACTACTGAATAATTGCCATTGCCCTACTGAAGATTCTCTTTGCTTATTCATGCAGTAATTATGGAAAACAGACCCACATTGCCAGTGTGTTGAGGTAGGCTGAACTGGCAATGCTGGAGACTTGGTCTAGGTTAATGGAAGCAGAGTGAAGTAGAAAAATTCTAGATGTGAACTCTTAGGTGGGACCAACAGAACTTGCCAATTGGTTGAATGTGGAGAGTTTGGGAATCTGGGAAAGAAAAAGAAGAAAAAAAAGAATGATTTTCTTGTTTTTAGTTTAAACAAATCATTCCACTCACAGATGATGGGGAAATCTGGGAGAAGAAAAGGGAAATAGCAGGAACATATGGATTTTTTTTTTATCCAAAATTTTTATTTCTTTCTACATTTTCCATCTTTGGTCTTCTTTACTTATTTCCATTTTTTTCTTTCTTTTTTTTTAAATTTTATTTTATTATTATGTTAATCACCATATATTACATCATTAGTTTTTGATGTAGTGTTCCATGATTCATTGCGTATAACACCCAGTGCTCCATTCAATACGTGTCCTCTTTAATACCCATCACCAGGCTAACCCATTCCCCAACCCCCCTCCGCTCTAGAACCCTCAGTTTGTTTTTCAGAGTCCATAGTCTCTCATGGTTCATCTCCCCCTCTGATTCCCCCCACCTTCATTTTTCCTTTCCTACTATCTTCCTTTTTTTTTTTTTTAACATACAATGTATCATTTGTTTCAAAGGTGAAGGTCTGTGATTCATCAGTCTTAACATAATTCACAGCACTCACCAAGGCACATACCGTCCCCAATGTCCATCACCCAGCTACCCCATCCCTCC
The DNA here is from genome assembly GCF_029215605.1 of Mirounga angustirostris. NCBI lineage: Eukaryota > Metazoa > Chordata > Mammalia > Carnivora > Phocidae > Mirounga > Mirounga angustirostris. Next base: position 29,205,367 of record NW_026991711.1, on the reverse strand, counting down.
CACCCCCCACCACTCCAGCAACCCTCAGTTTGTTTCCTGAGATTAAGAATTCCTGTTATCAGTGAGATCATATGATACATGTCTTTCTCTGATTGACTTATTTCGCTTAGTATAATACCCTCCAGTTCCATCCACGTCATTGCAAATGGCAAGATTTCGGTTTTTTGATGGCTGCATAATATTCCATTGTATATATATACCACATCTTCCTTATCCATTCATCTGTTGATGGACATCTTGGCTCTTTCCATGGTTTGGCTATTGTGGACATTGCTGCTATAAACATTGGGGTGCACATACCCCTTAGGATCACTACATTTGTATCTTTGGGGTAAATACCCAGTAGTGCAATTGCTGGGTTGTATGGTAGCTCTATTTTCAACTTTTTGAGGAACATACTGATTTTTAAAATATTAAGTTAATATTAAGTTTGAGACTCCTTTTAGATATTCATGCGGACAGGTAAAGTAGGTGGCTTGGACATATGAGTCTGGAGCTCAGTATAACTTAGATTTGGGGCAGTGAACTTTTTTTGTGTGTGAAACATTCATTTCCCCCTTCCTAACATTATTCTGATTTCATTTTGGGCATCATCCCTTTCCTCTTTGTATAGTCTTAGTGAGACAGTGAATACAACTGGGGTCTATGATATAAAAATGCCTGATGCTTTGTCTACCAACCTGTACAACCAATGTGTGCACCACAACCAATGTGAGGATGTGCTGGCAAGTATTGTAACAACCATCTCTCCAGGGAGGGTAGGGGGGAAGCCCTATTTTGACAATACCCACGATATAAATGTTCCCATCATGGCTTATTTCAATCTGCCAACATGGTATTACTGACCACAGAGATGGGAAGAGATGTGTAGTAGGACAATGTTGTATAATACTTGCACCACTAGATGCACTAGACATAAGTAGCCTCAAGAACATGGGTAGGAGTAATGAGATTTACCATTAAATATCAAACAGTGATTATCTTGTCAACTGATATGTAAGACTGAAAATATGATAAGATTTACCCTAAATCTACTCTGGATAGAAACCCTGTCCTTGAGGAACTCACCTTCTGGAGAAGAATGACACGCACAACACAGATACAATTTGCAAGGCAGGGCAGAGCAGTGAGAGGAGCTGATGCAGCGCGGCTGGCTGTTTGCCTAACTCACTTTGTGATCATGTTCAGACAGTTGCATTCTCACTGGGCTTTTGAGATACCAGACAAGTGTTCTCTGTAGTCTTTCAACCCCGTTTCAAAACTGTTTACTTCTTCAACTCCGAATTAATCTACAAATAATACACTACAGTTACCTAATAATTCCCCAATAACCCCCATATATGGTGAACTAACAGTGATTCTTTACCTTCTTAAGTGGTGCTGGATCTAAGCAAATGGATCTAAGCCGGATCTTTTTAAACGGTGCTGGATCTCCCACCTTTGCAATGATCAATAAGTTATATGATGTTTCTCAGACACGAAATGGTTTCATGTGATAATTCACATGTGAAGTCCTTGAAAACAGGGAATGCAGACTTATCCAAATTTTCACCTCCAGCTCCTGATATACAGAAGGCCCTCACAGTTGTGTGTTGAAGTGAATTGAGTAAATTCTTGTGGAAATCTTGTTGAACTGGTGAGCCGTAGTGAGTTACTTACTGTAGGGATATGTGCGAGGTTCTTTCTAATTCAATATTTTTATTAATGTGTTGAGGGAAGATGCAGATCTCAAAACATATTCATAAAATTTTAAGATGATCCTAGCTTGGGAGGAGAACCAAACACCAGGGACACCAGAAATATAATCCAAAGAAGTTAGAACTGTCTACATAAAAAGAAACTTGGCCTTCAAAAATGTAAATGACTGAATATGGAAGAAATGGTATGAATTTTTTTTTCCAGGCAGGGGAATAAAATAAATCTGGAGTCTAAGTGTGATAATAATTTGCAAATTAGATCTCTGTTTAATGTGATATGGCTGTAAACAGAGCCAGAGCTCTGTTGGCCTGAATTTAGGGAGCTTCATGTGATAAGTGGTCAGGAAATTATTTGTCTTTTTCCGTGCAAAGCTGAAAGTTCAGAATTCATTGAAAAAGTCCTAATTTCATCCAATATCACTGGGAACAAGAGCTAAAATATAAATTCAGGAACCACAAATATGAGTAAGAATAATACCAATTGTTAATAACAGTTTTTATAGATTGAGTAGCTTAGGTACCTACTATTAGCTTCTTTAGGTACCTTACTGGCACAATTGCCTTAAATACAACCTATTACACAGCCTACATAATCTGATCGAATCTCAGAACCACCTTTCAGTTGGATGTTTTTCCCCATTTTACTCCTGAAGAAGAGAAGCTAAAGAGTTCAAAGAGTTTGTCAATCTGGTTTGTCAATCCAAAAGTCACCCTGCATCCAATTTCCATATTTAGTTGAGAACAAAAAGATAAGAATGTAACATTTAGTTAAGACTGTTACAAAATAGGGGTGGCTGGGTGGCTTAGCCGGTTAACCTCCCACTCTTGATTTCAGCTGGGGTCATGATCTCAAAGTCCTGAGATCAAGCCCCTCCTCCTGCTCCACGCTCAGCAAGGATTCTGTTCAGATTCTCTCTCTCTCCCTCTTTATCTGCCCCTCCCCCAGCTTGTGCTCTAAATAAATAAATAAATAAATAAATAAATAAATAAATAAATAAATAAAATCTTGAAGACAAAGAATGTTACAAAATATTTTCTTTAACTAGCCTGAGCTATGCAGGTTCATGAGAGGAAATGTATCATGAAACTGTACTATGTTGTCCCATCATATCCATTTGTTCTAGGCACAGGAACCCTCTTCATAGGACAGTCTGTTGAGATGGGCTCCATCCTCCATTCAGCCTGTTGCCTATCTCAAATGCAGAAGACCTTTCTACCCACTTGCCACTACTGAGTGCGAGGGAAACACCTCAGAACATGGGCTCCCGCACTAAACTAACCAGGGTTTCATTCCTGTTGCTCCACTTGTAGGCTATATGATCATGCACAGGTTGATCTATCTCTTTGGGCTCACTTACCTCAATAAAATAGCATTAATATATCTATCTCTTAGAGGCTAATGTGAGTGAAATGAGATAATACCTGGGGCACAGTGAGTTCTTAGAAGATGTGAGCTATTATTATTGATCAGTGATGGAAATTACAAGTATTCCCATAGTCTAATACCAGTGGATCCATTTGGAAATCAAATTCATAGGCAGGATGGCAATGATGCCAGGATTCCTCCACTGCACACTCCACACTGTCTGGTTCATCTCTGTCTCTTTTCCCTCATTCCCTTTCTCTCATCTATCCTGTCCTTGCCTTTACCCTCACAATTTTGAATTATTTGCATATGAATCTACCCCATTCACACCTCTTGATCATGAGGACAAGAAAAAATGCCAACTTTTTATCCTATAACATTAACAGACTGCTTTATTCATAGTAAGAATTGATGACTTAATAAATAAAACTAAAGTCCCTTAAACAATAACAAAAAAAAACCCCACACCCCTCAATTTTACCAAAGAAAAATGGATACAAAGGACAAATTTTATTCACTTGTTTCATATTTGTGATTCATATTTAAGAATCAAGGTACTGATTGAGATATCAAAAACCCTGATTACTTTTAATCTAGAATGAAATCTTAAATAACTTCAGAATGCATATAAGGAAGAAAGTAAAGTTTAACAGCTATTGAATTTTATGAAGCCTTAGGCAAAAATCACACTCAGATCAAAGGAGTTTTCTCTGAAGGAATAAAAAGGTAACAAATAAAGGGGTGGGGACAGGAATATCTGAGAAGCACTGGTGAATTCAGAAGCTATCCAAAAGAGTCCGCTTTCTTTTAAGAAATATCAAACTTTGGGGTGCCTGGGTGGCTCAGTCGTTAAGCGTCTGCCTTCGGCTCAGGTCATGATCCCAGGGTCCTGGGATCGAGCCCCACATCGGGCTCCCTGCTCTGCGGAAAGCCTGCTTCTCCCTCTCTCACTCCCCCTGCTTGTGTTCCCTCTCTCGCTGTGTCTCTGTCAAATAAATAAAATCTTTAAAAAAAAAAAGAAATATCAAACCTTGTAACATTACATACATAGGTAAAATCAACGAATAACTAAAATGGACAGAACACTTACAATCTTTATTTACTTCACAACTATTTTTGTTGCGCTGGTCTTTTGATATTCTTTGCAATACAGCGAGTGACATAAAGTTACTGCATGTCAGTGTCCAGCAAGGGAAGAGGAGAGAAATGCAGCTCATAGTATGACACAAACAGAATGTGCAGGCATTTGAGCATACACACACATCATCACCAACACATACGATTAAACCTTAGTTTAAGGCAACTTTTTCACTCTCGATTTTGATATGGTTGATTGAACTTGACTTTCCATTATTACTAAAAAAAACAATGCATGATGCACTAACACTCTACTGTTAAAAAAAAACAAAAAACGCTGATATGTGAATATGGTAATCACCAGAGTGTTCTGGGCAAAAATCAGAAAACAAGATGGCTCTAAGAGCCGGCTGTTGACATTAACACCTGCTGATGTGCATAGGTGATGAGGAGTTCGAATTTCTTTTATTTATCTTTGTATTCTTTACAGTATCTGCCATGATACCTTGGACATAGAAAGTTCACAATGGTTTTCGAAAGCAAGGACAGTGGTGTTATAACGAAGTTTGCGGATTGGAGTTCGGAAGCTAAATTTATGCGACTGTTCTAGGCATATCTCTAAACCTGCTGAGCTGTCCATTTTGGAATAGTTCTGATTTAGTGAACTAGTTTAGTATTAGTAGAGTGACATCCTAGTGCCAGAACTGAAGTTCTTGCTCCTTGCCTTGCTGCTGACATATTGCTCATTACATAAATTAACCACAGAAAATGTATGTCAACCTTTCAAAAAGTGAATTCATTGTTCCAAAATTTGTGGTTGGGAAAATGTGGAGATAGTTTAATGTCTCATTAAGATTCAGAACCACTGTTATTAGATAAAGTAAAAAAACATACTGGGGTTGGGGGCCAGGGAGAGTCATAGACTATACAGGTGAATGAAAATAATTGAAGAAAGTGCTCTACAGGCTCCAAAGAAGTGGGAGAAAATTCTAGTAGCTCTATTCTTGATTCAGTGCATCCATAGGCCTTTGACTAGCCTCTGACCACTATCCAAATCTAAAGCTTTCGGACTGCTCTGGAGGCTATATACAGAAAAGGAAGTTTTCTCTATCGTACGTAACACATAGTTAGGTGTTGGACTTAGTATGATTTACAGTGGTTTTTGAATGCAAGAGCAGTAAAGACTAAACCCTGGGCTAGCTGAGATCTGTAGCATGATTTATCATTGCTCTTGAGTTGTTTCTTCAGATCCTCAGAGTAACTGCCTGAGCAAAGAAGGGAGGGGATTATGTTCTATTTTTTGTTGTGGCTCATCCAAGATCACAGACTCCTAAGTTCCTTTGTTTTCTGCCTCCTGGTTGAGTTGCCTTTCCACTCTCTTTCACACTGCCTCTCTTAGACTAGAGGTCACCACCCTTCTAATGCTATTTTTGAAAAATAACCATCTTCCTAGACTCTACCTACTTAGGATGCAGCACATTGCTGTCTCATTTTGTGCAAAGCTCTTGGAATCCACTTTGGCCTGCTTCCTCTGGGTATGTCTTTCCGTCTTCTGCTTGCCTAGTGTGAATATACTGAGGTTCTGGCCTATGCAGTCTTGAAACTTGAACCTGATTCATTTGGAAGAGCTTTGAAAAAATTTTCTTTTCTGTAGGCTGAAGTATGCATCCAACCACCCTGCCATGAAAACTAGCTGGCCATTGCCCAGATGGTATAGAAGAACCTCTGGGATGCTAGTCACCTTTCTCAGTGTCATCCTACTCTTGAGACAGAAGGCACTTGGAAAAAGACAAGGCTTCAGGACATAACATTCCCAGGAGAACCTGGGTGATGGGACTCACACCAAGGCTCTTAGGGAACTCACTGTCCCAAGTAAAGAAATTATATTCTCCCTTTTCCTTTAGCAATACCTTCCAAAATACTGCCTAAGCATCATTTTTAAGCCAAAGAATATGTAAGGAGCATTATTTCTGTGGAAGAATGGAAAGTTGTCCAGAGCCTGGAAACAAATGAAGAAACAAAGAGAATAAGTTGGTTAGCCCTGATGAGCAAGCTTGCAAACTCTGGTTTCAGGGTATGAGAATTGGTGTTGTGTTCTCTTTTGTGTTGTTTCCTGGCTGAGATGCTCTGGCTGGGCTCTAGGTCCTGAGCAGAAATCCTTTCTTGCATTACACCCAGACAGAGAATGCAAACTCACCACTGTCTCTCCCTTGCCAACACGGTACATCCTCTCTCTTCTCAGACAACAGTTTGCAGAGAATATGACCAGTAGGAATACCCTCCAATCTCAAAGAGCCAGGAACCTCCTGGCCTAGATACTGCACATTATCAGAATGGCAGTAAGACAGTAAAATTAGAAACTTAGTGAAGATTTGTATAGAATTTCCTGCAGCTTTGGAGGAATTGTATGTGATTATATCTAAAATGTAATAAATAACTGTCAATTCAATTAATATGCTTGTTTCTACTAAGCTAAAACAAGTGGAAGAAAAGAGTCCTTGTAATATTATGTTATACCCAGGGACCCCCCCCCCGCCATGGGATAGAATTCCATGTCCAAAGACCCCACCAAGCTAGGAAAAAAAGATAACAGTTCCATGGGCTGGAGCAGAGAAATGCTGGTAAATCAAGAAGATAATTCTAGAAATAGTATGGAAAACAGGAAGAGGAGGGGAGGCTGGTGGATTGACTATAGAATCAGAGATAAGAGAATTGCTGATGCTCTAAAGATGATCCCAGGATAAAGCCTGTATTCTGCAATATGAAGCATTGGCTGTAGCATTGGCTTTTGGGCTTTTTCTAAACCAGAAGTGAAGTTGTAAATCAGCTTACTATTTCTCACTACCATTAGTTCCAACCAGAAAAACTTTACTTTACTAATCAGATCATGGGATGCTCTGTGGATTTCCATGTTCTTCCAGGCTAAAGGTCTCTGAAAATAACAAATATTGAAATTTTCCTTTTAAAAATATTGAGCTCTTGTCTGCTAACTTCAACTCTCAAATAACAGCAATTTATTTATAAAAAAAATTTCAAAATATGAAAGGGTCATTTCAGGAAAAAAAAAAGTGCTACATTTGTTCTTAACTTCACCAATGAGTTGAACTTAGCATATTTTATAAACAGAACATAGAAAGATATAAGTCTCAGAAAAACGAGGAAAATTTTTTCAAATTAATAATAATCTCCAGTCGCCTTTCCCATCAAGCTGTTTAGTGTTATGCAAGCTGGTATTTCCACAATTCTGCATTTTATATTAAAGCCCAAAAGGACTAGGTACTTTAATGTGGAGATCGTTTATCATTGTGGGGTGCTAGCTAATCTCACCTAAGTCTATCTGCCTTCAAGTCTGCGAAGAGCTTTATCACAAGTTGGGCACCGTCAAAAACTTCACATAAACTCTTCGAGATGAAGGGAATATTGCACTCTCTTGGTGGGACCTCACTCAAGTATTCCTGGCATATTTATTTATTTGACAGAGAGAGACACAGCGAGAGAGGGAACACAAGCAGGGGGGGTGGGAGAGAGAGAAGCAGGCTTCCCGCGGAGCAGGGAGCCCGATGCGGGGCTCGATCCCAGGACCCTGGGACCATGACCCGAGCCGAAGGCACTCTCTTGGTGGGACCTCACTCAAGTATTCCTGGCAGGGGCTCATCTCGCACTTGTGGTAACACAACCAGGGATAAGGAGCTCACTGAAGTGCTTTCGTGATTACAATTACAGAGCTCTCTCATATGTGAACTGGAATATCCCTTCCTATCATCATAGACTGTGGGTCCTGCTTGAAACCTTTGAAGCAACACAAAATAAATTTGATCTTTTTCCAAATAAACTCTCTAGTTTAGAATACTGAAGCAATTGTATATTCAGTTATATCTCTTGTACAGACTAAATATTAATTCTTCTTAACATGGCATGGCCACTCATTCTCAACATACATTGCAGTTGTTCCACATTTCTCTGAAGGTGAAGCATAGGTAAATAGAAATGATGGCAAAATTGCTTGAAATGGATATGGAATAAAGTGTGCTTCTTCCTCTTCCGGTCTGAATTCTACACTCTTCTTAGTAGAGCTTAAGGTTGTATTCACATTTCAGTGGCTACCTCCCTTGGTTATCTCATATCAAAATCCCTTCCCTATCTTTTTAACATAGACATGTTATGTCAAGTCTCCCTTAACTTCTTCATATGTAATTTCTTTTTGAACACAGGTAAAGAAGTTAGGTTTTGCTGACTATGTACCACATAACACCCTGTATCTAATTTCTAACAGCGCTAAACATGGAATACTATTTCTGACCCTTCCACAAAACTGTAAGTTACCTGAGGGATTGAGTTTATTTGGTTTACCATTGTGTCTGCAGGGTCTAACATAATGTCTAATACAAACTAAATACTCAAAAAGAAATTTGCTGACTGAATGAATGAAAAGTAAGAGTCAGAGCTTGATTGGTCATGGAAGAATGTGATACAAAGTCAGTCAACTGAGGGGCACCTGGGTGGCTCAGTCCATTGAGCTACCAACTCTTGGTTTCAGCTCAGGTCATGATCTTGGGGTCCTGAGGTCAGTCTCTGCATCAGGCTCTGAGCTCAGCGAGGAGTCTGCTTTTCTCCTTCTCCCTCCCCTTCTGCCCTTCCCCACCCCCATGTGCCCACTCTCTCTCTCCAACCGCCCCCCAAACCCACGTGTACATGTGGTCTCTCTCTCTTGCACATGCACGCTCACTCTCAAATAAATAAATAAATAAATAAATAAATAAATAAATAAAATCTTAAAAAAAAAATCAGCCAACTGAAACAAGACTAACATGGTTAGCCTAAAATTGCCTTGCCTTCAGACCAGGGCCTTGTCTCCATGTTTAACCTACCGCCTCAACTGCTTCACACCTGGATTTCATGCCTTTCATGACACTGAGAGGGGGTCCCCTGTCTTACATACACATTGCCCAACACCTACCTCCAAAGCCAGTCTCCCTGATCCTTCTTACAACCACTTCTGCCACCATCACCCCCTCTCCCCACTCCACTCCACAGTAGTCTGATTTTGCTTCTATCTTCAGCAACTCCTTCACCTTATTTTTGACAAATCCAATTAAAATGTGTGCATGTGATTTCCTGAAGTATCTAAAGTAATTTTACTTAAGGCTTTAAATAAGATTAAATTAATTTAAAGATATATCTATTGGGTTAAAAAGCAGATCTGTATTAAATCTCTTTTTAATTTCAATGAAAGCATTTAAAAATTCATTAACACTTAAATTTTACTTTTGTTAACTATAAAAAGATTATAAATTGTTTTGAAATCAAACTTGATTTTTTTAAAAAAGCTAGAAAATTTATTTTAAACTATTTATTTTGCCTTCCAGTTTTAAGGAGGGTTAGCACATATTTCTGAGAATACTCTTGAAAACAAAACAAAACAAAAAACATGTTTTAGTGGCTTGAAAACACATCTACAAATTATTTACACTCCTTTCAGAAGGTAGAACCTTGAGTGTGAGCTAGGCTTTTGTGACTTCTTTTGTATGTGGTTAAAAAACCCATGTAACATAAATTTTCCATCTTAACCACTTTTATGTGTACAATTCAGTAGTGTAAAGTATATTCACATTCATACTGTGAAACAGATATCCAGGATTTTTTCATCTTGCAAATTAGAACTCCCTGCCTGTTAAACAACTTCCCTTTTCTTCCCTCCTCAGACCTTGGTAACCACCATTCTACTTCCTGTTTCTATGTATTTGACTGTTTTAGACACATATAAGTGGAATAATGAAGTCTTTAGGTGACTGGCTTATTTCACTTAACATAATGTCCTCAGTGTTTATCTCTGGTATAGCTTGTAACAGGATTTCCTTCCTTTTTAAAGCTGAATAATATCCCATCGCCTATATGTACCATCTTTTGCTTATCCATTTATCAATTGACGGACATTTGGACATTCCGTCTTTTGGCTAATATGAACATGGGTGTGCAAATATCTCAAGACCTTGCCTTCAATTCTTTCAGATATATACCCAAGGATATGTAGCCCTGGTTTGCTAAAGAACCCATGCTTGGAGGGATGTGGAAGGCTTCCTAGAGGAATTAGCAATTCAGTCCTGAGGGGAATCAAGGATGTTTAAGCTTCTCCGTTTTTCATCCCAAAATATAGTGTTCTCTAAGAACCTTCTGAGTTTCTTTGTCTTCAACTTTTCCAAGTTGGAGTGCTAAGGGGTTCGGTCTTCAGACCTCTTCTCTTTTTCATCTACACTCATTCTCTTGGTGATCTCATTTATTCTTCTCTTTAAATATCATCCAAATATTAATATCTCTTAAATTAATATCTTTCCTGAACTCCATACATGTATAACCAGCTTCTTCCTTGGCATCACCACTTGGATAGCCAGTAATCTTCTCAAAATCTTAACATGTCCCAAACTGAGATCCTCACATGCCCTGCCCCCCATTTTATCCATCTCAGTAAATGGAATTCCCTTTTTCCAGTTGCTCAGTCACAAATATTGGAATCATCTTTGGCTTCTCTCTCGCGCACCTGGTCTATTAGTACCTCCTGTCAGTTCTACCTTCACTATTTATCCCAAATCTGACCAATTCTCACCACTTCCACTGCTACGACAAGTCCAAGCATGATCAGATCATCTCCCACCTGGATTGTTGCAATAGCCTCCTTACTGGCCTTGTCCTCCATAGTTATCCCAACATAGCCAAAGGTACCTGCTAAAATATCAAGCCCCTCCTCTGTTCAAAATGTCCTATGCTTTTGTATCTCACTCAAAATAAAGGGTAAAGTCTTTAACATAGCCTGTGATTTCCTATCTAATCTCAAATCTCCTCCCCATTACCTCTCTGGGCTCCTCTCCTACAGGATTTTTGTGGTTTTGGCTATATCCCTACTGGAGACAACAGTGCCTGGCACATGGTAAGTGGGCAATTAATATTTACTGATGAGCGGCCTTCTCTCCTTTCCCACTCATGTTACAGACAATATCCTCTCACTGGTCCTCTGTGTCCTGGCCCACTCCCTACCAGTCATGCTTAGAACCTTGCTCTCTCAAGAATCTCTCTTTTCATCTACATTCTCTCCCATCCAGTGATCCTCTGACCCTGACTACTCAAGCTTTCCCATCCCATTGTAAACAAACAAGTAAATAAAAATCTTTCTCCCAGTTACCCTTTTAAGCAATCATTCTTTCTTCACCTTTCAGCCACTGCCAAACCACCAATACATAATTTTTAAGGAAGAAAAAAATCTATATCTCAAGCCCCTACTTCCTACTCATTTATTGTTCCCTGGTAGTCTGGCTCCTGTCATCATCATGCTACAAAAATTACTCTCCAAGGGTCACCATAATGTGTTAAATCCAACAACCTTTTTCACAATTCTTAACCTTCTGTTTTTCCCTGGAGAATTGGATGTTACTTTCAGTGATCTTGACTGTCTCAAATATCTAAAAAAATAAATTTCAAAAACGATTCACTATCCTTCACTTTCATTTTATAAACAAAAGAATGCCACGGAAATGCTCTAAGAGATCATTCTTCCTTGGCTTCTCTGGAGCATCTCTGCTTTCTTTCTAGCCCTCTGACCATCAATTCCTTGTATTCTCTGGATCCCTCTTGTTGTTGATGTTTTTTCCTAAATACCAATGTTTCCCAAGCATCTGTTCTTTGTCTTTGTCATTTCTTTGTACACCATTCCTTCTTAACCATACATTCCAGGATTCTGCTTTCAGATCTGACCAACTTCCCAAGCTTCTGGCACACATTTCTAGTTGCTCCAATCTCTCTATTCCTGGACATTCCACTGGTACTTCAAAATCAAATACTTTCAAAGCTGATTTCATTCTCTTCCCCCAAACCTGGTCTCTTTCAATGTGTCTTAATCTCAGGATTAGCACTGACTCCTTCCTTCTTGCACATCTGGGGCCAACATTGTCTATTCTACCTTTATTTTGTTGCTCACAGTTGCTATCCCCTCTCCATCCACTCTGCCACTACTAGACTTCTGATTTCTACTATGTCTCTCTGGCAAGTGTGTAAAGTCTTTCTGATCAATCTTCTTATCTCTAGTCTCTCTTTTTCTCAACTAATTTTGCACACTCTTTTCAGATCAATCTTCCTTAAACAAAGATCTGGTCATAGAAATGCCTGCTTAAAACCCATTTTTGACATTGCATTGCCCACAGATCCAAGCCTATCTGCTGGCATTCAAGATCATAATTTAGGCCTCACATGGGAAAAAAAGTTATTGGGAAAAAAGTTGCTTTGCTGGTGTCTGGGAGTAGATCTAGAACTTGTATCCTCCAAACAGCAGGCTACTTACCCACTCTATAACTCTCTCAATGATACGGGAACCTCATTTCTTTTAGGTCACATAGGACATTTATCCTCATCCTCCTAAGAACTTCCAGCGTCACTCAGATGCCAGGTTCTAGTTCTCTGGTCTGTTTGGAGTTTCATGAGGCAGCATTAGTGTCCCCATAGGACCTGGCAGGCTCATTGAAAGACCCTTAATTTTCCCTTCATCAGAAGATTACCTTCTGAGTGTCCCCTTTTATCTTGGTCAGGGGAACAGAAAGTTGTCTTGTTTTTAAATGTACTTTCAACCATCATCATGCAAAGTTGGTTTGACAGACAAGCTCCTGTGGGGTCTGGAAAGTAAACATAGTGATTTCTCAATCATGCCATATGACAACTTATTAGGCAGGGCTTCCAGCGACCTTTAATGGTTAATGTCTATAACTGTGATTCACAAGCAGCATACCATCAGCTCTACCAACTCACTATGGTCTCTTTAAACTGTCAAAGTCCCAAAAGTAATAACCTTAACACAACTTTCCACTGATGTTTCTGTTGTCAAAGTATGTGGGTTTGACATAAAACAAAAATCGCACTAATCTCTACCAATTTTCAGGAAGAGTTGGAACATGTGTGTGGAAGGAAGGGATTGGAGAAGAACAGTAGGTAGGTAGAAAATGGGGGAAAGAGAAGATAAAGTTCACTACTTTAGGATCTCCAAAATACTAAACAGTGGGAGAAATTTCTACATCACATACTGGAATACAGGGTCTTAGCCTCCAAAAAACATCTATTCTAATGAAAAAAAGGCAAACAAAAATAGAAAATACAAATACAGATTTAAATCTCTTTATGACCTCGCCATGAATGGATACACTGAAAGACAAGCAATGGGATTAGTGTGTACCAATGCTGACAGAGGAGCTAGATGGGGCCTTCACAGAAAACATGTGATACACAGAAAACATGTGAGGACAACAGGACTAGTGTCTTTAAATTTTGTTCACTTTTACAACCACCATAAAAAGGCAGACTCAGGGTCAAAGCACAAAGCCAACAATTCCTTGCAATATTCTAAAACAGGAAAAGATTACCTGGTTCATGTTTTGAGTTACCTTCCTGCTTCTCCTGATGAGAATATGGACAATCTTGATAGATTTACATAGACCCTGTCAGCAAATACCTATTGGTGCTTCTGACAAAGACTCCATTCTTATTTTTTTAAAGAAAAAAAGCTTTATTTATTTATTTATTTATTTATTTATTTATTTGAGAGAGAGAGAGCTTGCGTGGGGGTGGGTGGGGGAGGAGCAGAGGGAGAGGGACAAGTAGACTGCGCTGAGCACAGAGCCCACTGAGGGCCCCAATCCCACAACCCCAAGATCATGACCTGAGCTGAAACCAAGATCAGACACTCAACCAACTGAGCCACTCAGACACCCCAACTCCCTTCTTGACCAAACTTTAGTAAGGTTCCTCTGAGCCCTTTTCTTGACCAGGCCTTGACCTTGACCTTGGCCCCCATCCTTACTGGACCTGCACAGCCCAAGTTTTAGCAAGAATCCTGCTAACTCAGTTTAACAAGAATATCTAACCTCTGATAACTGACTACCCTTGAGATCTAATCAAGTTCTTTATCCCCTACCCTCGATATCTGATCACCGTGGTCTGCCTTCAGTAAGAATCCTGTTAAGTGGGTTTACAAGAATTCCCCTACTCCCTGATGTCACCTCTTAGTAATTTTCCATCCACTGAACCCCCTCACTTTGCTCATTGGCTATAAATCCCCATTTTTTTCTTGCTGTATTCAGAAGTGAGCCCTGTTCTACACTTAGGTCTCTTTCCCTTATTGTAGCAGTTCCTGAATAAAATCTGTTCTTACCTCTTTCAAGTATTATAAGGCTCTGGTTTTTTTTAACAGTCTCCACTTCCGTGGCATAGCACCCCACCATGCTTGTAATTATTTCAAGTTTATGAAATTTACCCAAAAAACCTCTAATCAAAATTAATTATGGTCCCCTTTCATTTTGGAAACAAAAATATGCCACAGAAGTCCTTAAAGAGACTGACACAAAATTACATGAACGCTTTGAGTTTGAGGATCAGCAGCTTGTGTGATAAGAATATAAAACCTCGAAGCCAAACACATATATGAAAACTTGGGAGCAGTTTCAGTTCTCCCCTGTTAAAAAGAGTATCTGAGCATTCTGAGTAGGGTTTGGCTGTCACTGGATTTGCCTTCATGGAGTGAGGGAGCAAGAAGGAAAGGCTGGGAAGTTGGATCAGGAAACAGACTCCATCTTATCCACAGGACTTGTATGATGGATTTTACAGCAGGGAGAAAATGAATGGTCTCAATATAGGAGGCTCTATAGCTCCTTTTACGTCTGAGGTTAGAAAAGCTGCTGCCTCCACATTTTCGACTCCTTTTCTTCAGCATAATGTGAGGTACAAGGTCAGGAGACACACTTGCGGCCTCTAATGGCCAGATAATGGACCACAATAAAAGTTATGTGTCCCCAGCTGAAGGTGAAGACATATAATGGTTGACAAGATCCATTATCTAACTATTAGAACCTAGAGGAAAAAGAGACAATTATTAAATCAAAGAAAAAATCTTTTCACTTATTCAAGAACAAAGATTTTTGCCTATGTGTTGTGTATTTTTCTACCAGTTCCATCTTTACCTCCAAATAACCCTACTAGTAGTAACCAGAGCTAATGTTTATTGAGCACTTACAATATGCTAATTGCCTTGGTAGAGATCTGTGGAATCAGACTCCCCAGTTTCAAACCCTTGCTTGCTAAACTTGCTCACTTAGAGGAAGTTAACCCTTCCATGTCTGTTTTCTGATATGTAAAATGATGATAATATTAGTACATGTATCACACGACCACCAAGTATATTAAGTATCTAATAAATGCTAGGTATTACTAATGTTGTTGCTGTAATATTGTCATTGTTGGGATGACTCTATGGTATTTGTATTATTTATAAATCTTATCAGCCCTATTTGATAAATTAAGAAATATGAGGATAAAGTGAGCTATTAAATCTGGAGATTTGTTAACAGATTTTTCAAGGGTTTGTTGACTCCTTGAAAGACACTGAAAAAGCTTTTGAGTACATGCATTTTGGTAGGTGATTTTTAACAGGTGCTCAAAAGAGCTCTTGACCCTCAAAGAATCCCTGAGAAATGAAATTTCAGGTTATCACTTCACCCTTCAGGTGATGTAGAGTGATCGTAAGGCAACCATATTTTAAAATCATTTCTTCTCTTGTGAATTCTCTTTTTAAAGCTTATGGGAAATCAGCTAAGAAAATCAATCACAGATATATATTTTGTCTGCTGAGTGCCAAAATAGGCTCATGCATGCCACAACATGACCAGTTATTTCTCATCTCTTTCTTGAGACAGACTCCCCTTTTCAAGACAACATTTCTAAGAGACAAAACCAATTCAGTTATGAAGGTGGGAAGCTATAGTGTTAGAGTGTTGGTAATTGTTCCTTAGCAATCAATAAATACATCTTTAGCCATTTCATTTGGCCTTTTGGGATCCCTGAAATTTGAATTGGGATTCTGATGAACATAACGGCATCATGATATCGATATCCCCCTTTTTCATAATGCACTTGAAAAAGCATCAATTCCAACCCTCTTTTTTTCCCCTTTGGATTTAACTATTGTCTGCACAGGGTCGGTCCCTGTTCAACTAATGCGGGACTGTTGGAGCTACTAAAATGCTTAAAGTAGATCTGTGGGCCCAGAAAAATTCTAAAATTATTGGCAATATAATTTAAAAAATAAATACTGCTCATTTTTAAGGAGAAGAATTATAGCACAACGGTTAAGAGCACATATTCTAAGATGAACTATAAGGGATTAAATTCCCACCTGTCATCACCACCTGTGTAATCATGGACAAATTAATCTACCTCTCTCTCTGTATTTCAGCTTTCTTACATGTAAAATGGGGGTATTTATGGCATTTACCTCGTAAGATTGTTGTATGAGGACTGAGTTTGTTAACGTATACAGAAACAGTGTAGCAGTGCTAGGAATATAAGGGCTGTAAGTATCAGCTAGTAATGTATCATTATTATGTAATTCATTTCTTGGGGATTAGGAAGAAAATGTCTGAATGCTAATCGCATTTTTAACCTTCTAAATCACCTTTAAATTTACACAAATAATTAACTCTCTGAGCTCCATTTTTTTCTTTACCTGCATGAGGAGATAATCCCCAAGCTCATGATGTTGTGTAAAATCAGGAGTGTTCTAATGCTTTGTAAGTTGTTGTGGCCTGGACCTATGTCAATTGCAAACATTCCAATACACATCTACAAATTTGCCTGTGCTTTTTGAAAGCATTTTATGATTAACTCTAAGTAATTAGGGAAGCACAACGCTTAATACAGAACCTAGGAGAATTTTTAGATCTTATCTGTGCATGTGTTACATATGAAGAAAATGTGGCAAATAGATTTTTCTAAGAGTTTTCTAGTTAATCCTAGTTAAGATTCTCTTTAGCTTCAAGTGTTTTTAGTTTTCTGTTTGTTTATTTGTTTTTGGCTTTTGAATGAAGCAGAATTCTGGTTCAAGTAAAGAACTGACCCCATTACTGACTTCTTCACATTTGGAGAAGCTGAGGGGAGATGATTGAATATTAATGGATTTTTGTTTCACAGCATTTCTTTTTTAAAATTCTAGGCTCTTTTTGCTCGCTCTAAAACATTTTTGACCAAATTTTCACTGTTTTAATTTTGAAGCCCTGTAACAGATGATTCTCACATTGGCTTAATTACTCATATTTCATCCTTGTTTGCCAGGAATTGCAGATTTACAGAATCAATGTGTGTGGACATGTGCTCACTCAAGCCTTTTCTATTTCTGTCATTTGTCATAATGAGCTGGAAATGCTTTCTTAACCTCACTGAATAACCTTACTCTATTCAGGATCTCCGGAGCCACTAAAAAGACACTGTGGTTGTTTATACCTCCACTTTAACTGTTAGGAAAAGGACTCCAGAAGCTGCCATTTGTTTTCATACCTCTACCAGTTATCTCTTGCTGCATAACAAACCACCCTAACACTTAGTGGCTTAAAACGACTCTACTATATTATTCCTCACTGTTTTATAGGTTGACTACGTGATTCCTCTGCTGGTGTCACCTGGGCTGATATATTTGGTTGCCATCAGCTGATGGGTCAGCTGGGGTTGAGCTCAGCTGGGATTGCTGGGTGGCTTGGCTGTTCTCTCCATGTGGCCATTTATTCCCCATTTCTCCATGTGGTGGTCCCAACAGGGCAAAATGCAAGCTATAGAGGCCTTGGTTCCTGAGCTCCCACAATACTCATTCCACCTTATTCCACGGCTTAAAGTGTGCCACTAATAAGACCAGCCCAGATGTAAGGGTAGGGAAAAACTAATTCTACCTCTTTATGGGAGAAATTGCGAGGAACATATGGCCATATCTAATCTACCAAAATGTATAGGTGTTTATGTTGTAGTCAAGTGTTTCTCCGTTAGACCGTGAACAGAAACTTTTGTCTGTAAACTTTTGTCATTGGTACTGGAGAAAACCAGTAGCAAGAGCCAATGAAATTCCAATTCGTAGACAATATCCATTCATTCTTATGTGGGGTCATCCCCTGGTGTTTAATTACTTCACAAATATTAATTAGGCAGCTATTCTACTAGGTACTAGTGTTATGCCAAGATTCTTGATCACAAGATTACTGATTCTCACCCTGAATTTAGCTGTGCCTTTTGGGAAAATACACATGTCACATTTTGGGGGGTTTACAGAAAATCAACATCATCAGTGATAAACAATATTAAGCATTTACTGTGCTTAATGATAAACTTTTTCAATTACTTAACACTTTTATTGACTATCCCCTATATACCTAGGTTCTATGTTAAACACTGTGAATGCCAAAACAAGTCTGATGAGAATGTGGTCAGAGTAGTAGTATGGGGAAACAGAATGTAAACAAATTTTAAAAATTATTATAAGCAAGTAAAACATTAATAAAAGTGAAGAAGAAATCAATATTATAAATCCTCTGACAGAAGATTAAACAAGAAATACAGGAGGTGTATAGCTTCCTGGGGACTGAGGATGAGGAGGATCTCCTTCAAAGAAGAAATGAGGTTTGAGTTAAGTTTTGAGACATGCACAAATGGTCTTTAGACTGACCAGTAAGGGCCATGAGGTCCAGGAAGATGAAGAGGCATAACTAAAGGGATGTGGAACATGGAAACCATGGGAAATGCTGAACCTTCAATTCGCTTCTGAGATCAGATGAGATTGACCACGTTCAGAATGGCATGGCTATGCTGGATCTTCAATTTGTTCAGTGTGGCTGAAACCTAAATTCTGGATGAGATGGAGGAGGGGAGCAAGGAAGAAAGGGAAAAAAAGAAACGGTAAGAAATGAACAGAAATGGCCCAGGACTCAGTCATGGAGGACCTTAAAGTTTGGATTTTCTCCTATAGGTCATGGGATTCTATTGAAGAATTTTAATCCTGAACAAGATCCTTAAGAGAATGATAGGATCAAACTAGTATTAGAAGACGATTATTATGGCCTCAATATGAAGGATGAACTGGCTATAGCAAGGCTGGGGGCAGAGTAGTTAGGTTATTGTACTGGTCTAAATAAGCTATAATAAGGACAAAGGCAGTGACAGAAAGACTAGAGAGAAAGAGATGATTCGTGCCTTCAACAGACATGTCTTGGGTGTCTACTAGGTGCTGGGGGTATGCCAAGGGCTGGGAATATTGTAGCATAGAACTGACCTTGAAACTATACTAAAAGACCACTCAGAGACAGATGTAAAAAATCTTCAAGAGATTCAAGTAAAAAGACCTGATTCCTAATTGAATGTAGGGGTGAAGGACAGGGAAGATCCCAGAAATCCCAAGAGGTGTGAAAAGTAGTACCTTGACAAACAGCTATTGGGTGATTTAAACAGTAAGTAATAGCAAATCAAGAAAGAAGTACATCATTTTATAGGTAATCAATGAAATGAGATGAAATGAAATAAAATAGAAAATGGAAAGATCCAAAGGAAATTTTAGTTTTCCAGAAGCATCAGTTTTAGTTGTATTTATGTATTGTCATCAGTTTTCAAAGATGACACTATGAACGAGACTGTAGATATGTGTGTACATGTGTGGCATTAAGTCTGACAGAATATTCTACTGCTTTTCATCTAGTCTGTCTTTCGCAAAGTCAGCCATATCTTCCTATGTGTGGTTTAATTAAACTTGATCCTAAGATCTGATGAATCCAATTCCCTGTGGCTCGATAATTGGGCCCCATGTGTGATATGGGCAGGTTGCACAGGGCATCCCACAGCTGCTGCTTATGTGGATGGATTAAATTAGAACTTCCAAGTACACTGCCTGCTCCTGATTTGATCATAACCATAAAGATATATTTTCAGCTAAATTTCTACCTATAAAGCCAACAATAGGAAAGCAATCAATAACAGTAGCTCTCTCCTTCTCTGTTTACATATTCATGTCATCAACTAAAAACTATTACACCCTGATGAGGACCTATTATTATATTCTGAGTATCTATTTCATCTATTTTTAGCAGAAATAACTAATTCCTGGCACAGTGATAAACCCATTACATATGACTGATACTTGATGTTTGACATTAATCTTACTCTTAGCTTTTCATTAGGTCAATCAGGAAACCTTTATAGAGTTCCTATTCTGTGCTCAGCAGTATAGGGTTTGGAAAAACAATTGTGAGGCGGATAAGACATCATCCCTCACCATAAAAAGAAGAGATATATAAGTGAGCAAATACTTGCCACATATCATCCATCCATTCATTCATTCACTGAGTACCTGTTCTGTTTGGGGCTGGAAGAATATTATTTACATATTATTATTTATTTACAGAATATTATTTACAGAAATAAATAATACCACTCTCTGCATGTTTATAGTTGGGTGCACCCCGAAGTGATTATGAGCACTGTGTTTGGCACTTTACCTAAGTAGCCTTATTTAAGTCTTCCAGGAACTCTGTACGGTAGGGCAAGTGTTATTACCCCTACTGCAGGAGGAACTACAGGCTGAAAAGACTCACAAAAAGCCACACAAATGCTAGGACTGAGTCGGCATTAAGTTATGCGTTAAGTCCAAATCCTGAGGGCTTTCCAAACATAGGACCTTAGGATAGTATGTTAAGTTATAATAAAAAGACACCATGACAAATAATAACTAAAACATTATTTTCTCTTAATGTTGCCCCTCCTTTCTTTACTACCTCTCACCTACCCTTTATAGCTGAACTGCTTGAAAATACAGCTCATATTGTCAAATTATTTACCTTCCACTTGCATTCCAGCCACACCAATGTTCAGATGTTTGAAGTACAACCAACACACATATACACGTAAATGTATTGGCTCTGGGGCAATAAAATTATCATCTGTATTCCCTAAAAAGTGATCCTATAGTTGCGAGTGAAATACACTCTTTTTAGTTCTCATTTGACTTAACAGTAAAGAGGTAGTGCAGTATATCTTAAAAAATTGTGTGTTTCGGTATCAGATTTCTCTCAGTTTAAATACCAGCAGAGCTTGGATTTATGGCTGTCTCTAAACTATGCCAGTGACTTAGGCTCCTGGTCTTAGTTTATGCATATATTGAAAACAGGAATGATAATACCTACCATTCAGGAATGGTGTAAGATCATAATCGGTTTTTAATATGATAGCAAAATATCTTCTGCTTTTTGAGTACTCCATAAATTTAATTGTTATTATTTATCGTTATCTTCAATATCATTATCAAAATCTCTACTACATTTGATAAGGTCGACAAACTCCTCTTTAAATTCTTTCCTCCCCAGGGTTTATCCAAGATTTCTTCCTGTACATTTCCGTCCCTTTGTTGTTTCCCTGCTCCCACGGCTCTTACGTTAAATTCTAAAGTCCTCCACTCTTCTGTTCTAGGCCCACTTCTCTTCTTATTCTAAATATTTATAAAGAGACATGTCCACCCTTCTTGTAGTTACACTACTCCTCCAATCTGTGAATCCCAGACTTTTCTTCTGAACCCAAGACCCATGTATCTACTAGGCATCTTCAAGACAATGTGCGATGAGCAACTGAATCTCAGCAGGCCCAAAATGGAATTAGGACTAACTCCTCCCTCTCCTGCCCCAAATTATTTCTCTCCTGTATTCTTTATCATCAGTGAAAGTTTCCACCACCTACCCAGTTACTAAGACCAGAAATCTGAGCATCATCCTTGGTTCTAGCCCTCAGTCCAACCGGTAACTAAGGAACTTTCAATGAGGTTTCCTGCCTCTTGGGAAACACCACCTCCTACAATTCATCCTACTTCTTTTTTTTTTTTTTTTAAAGATTTTATTTATTTATTTGAGAGAGAGAATGAGATAGAGAGAGCATGAGATGGGGGAGGGTCAGAGGGAGAAGCAGACTCCCTGCTGAGCAGGGAGCCTGATGTGGGACTCGATCCCGGGACTCCAGGATCATGACCTGAGCCGAAGGCAGTCGCTTAACCAACTGAGCCACCCAGGCACCCCATCCTACTTCTTAATGCCAGAATCACCTTTCTAAAATGTCCATGGTACACTTTTTTTGATCTGGAATATAGGGATTATGATGGGAAGTGAAGAACACATGGTACAAACAACACAGGAGCATAAGATACATAAATTCAAGCAGAATTAGTCAGTAGAATGCCCAAATGTGCCCCAAGAGTCACAATTTCCTACCTCCCACCCTATCCTTCTGGGCTCATATCTTTCATAATCCCTGAATTTGATGGATTTTACTCCTGGGTTTAGGCTATGTTCTATGACAAAATTGACTTTAAGAAAGAGGTTATCCAGGTGGGCCTGACCTAATCCCATGAGCTCTTAAAAGGCAGTTTTCTCTGAATGGCTCCAGAAGAAGTCAGACATTCAGAGCACAAGAAGGATTTTAAGTGTTGTTGCTGCCTTGAAGATGGAGGGGGCCATATCAAGGAATGGAAATAAAATTGTGAGATATTTAAAGTGTACAATGTGATGATTTGATTTGCCTATACATTGGGAAAGGATTTCTCCCATCAAGTTAATTGACACATTCAACACCTTACATATTTCTTTTTCCTTTTTCCTTTTTTCTTTCTTTTTCTTTCTTTCTTTCTTTCTTTCTTTCTTTCTTTCTTTCTTTCTTTCTTTCTTTCTTTCTTTCTTTCTTTCTTTTTCTTCCTTCCTTCCTTCCTTCCTTCCTTCCTTCCTTCCTTCCTTCCTTCCTTCCTTCCTCCCTTCCTTCCTTCCCCTCTCCCTCCTTCCCTCCCTCCCTCCCTCCTTCCCTTCTTCCCTCCCTACTTCCCTTCTTCCCTTCCTTCCTTCCTTCCCTCCTTTTTTCTTCTTTTTTTGTGTGAGAACATTTAAGTTCTACGCTAAGCAAATTTTAATTCTATAATACAGTGTTATCAACTATAGTCACCATGTTTTACCCTAGATCCTCAGACCTTATTCATCTTATAACTGAAAGTTTGTACACTCCTGATTCCCTCCTCCCACCCTCCTCCAAGCCCCTCGCAACCATTTGTCTACTCTGTTTCTATAAGTTTAACTTTTGCTTTTTTAGATTCCACATGTATATGATACTATAGGCAGGATTTGTCTTTCTCTGTCTTATTTCACTTAGCCATCCAGGTTCATCCATGTGGTCACAAATGACAAGATTTTCTTCTTTTTTTAGCTGAATAATATTCTATGTGTGTGTGTGTGTGTGTGCATTTTCTTGATCCATTCATCTGTCAAGGGACACTTGGGTTGTTTCCATATCTTAGCTATTGTGTATACTGCTGCAATGGACATGAGAGTATAATACCTCTTCAAGATGGTGATTTCATTTCTTTTGGATAAATACTCAGAAGTGGGTTTCCTGGATCATAGGGTAGTCCTATTTTTTTTTTTTTTGAGGAACCTCCATACTGTTTTCCACAGTAGCTGCACCAATTTACATTCCCACCAACAGTGCACAAGGGTTCCTTTTCTCCATATCCTCTTTAGCATTTGTCATCTCTTGTCTCTTCCTCACCTTAATTCTTTTGATACTTAATTTAAATATTTTATCCCAGCATATTTTAATTCTTGTATATTGCCTTTATTATTGTTGACTTAGTAGGTTTAAAAAATTTATATATATATATATATGACTCTCTGGCTGTTTACTTTTGTAATTTAGCATTTCTCTTCTGATAATTATTTCTGGTTTTCTATAGTCTTGTGGTGTGCAGTAGAACTCTCACCTGACACATTTAGGACTTGTGATTGGTTTCTGAATTAGAAAAGTTGGTTAAAGTAGGAAATAATGAAATCACATATAAAGTACTGCATGTAGTTTAATTCATCCTTTTTGAGCATAGGGCCTATTCCTGTGTTTAATGGGTCTGCTGATAAGAACTTCTCTGGCCTTGCCTACACCACCCCCACAAGACATGTCTACTTCCCTGTTGGGTTCTTTAAAGCAGCTGGAGATTCAGAGGTGATCTGAGTATGGACTCCTTCCAGAGTTTTCTGATGTTTTTCCCAAACATTTTCTCATCCACACCTAATCTGAATATGTGTTCATAAAGAATTCAGTTTGGGGGCACCTGGGTGGCCGAGTTGGTTAAGCATCCAACTCTTGATCTCAGCTCAGGTCTTAATCTCAGGGTCATGGGTTCAAGCCCCACCTTGGGCTCCATGGTGGGTGTGGAGCTTACTTAAAAAAGAAAAAGAATTCAATTTGGTTTTCACAGAAACAATTCTTTACCTTTGTTCACACACATTTTATTGATTTGTGTAGTATTTAAGTAATGGATAATTTACGTGTTAACTTGACAAGTACACCACATTAATAGATTTGGAAACTAACCATCTGACAGTTGGAAAGTTTGTCCCACAGCTAGTCAGTGCAGCAGGGTGAAGGCAGAGAGAGACTAGCTTGCCAGATTGAGCATTCAGCATGCAGGGGCAACCAGTAAGAACATTTTACAAGGGAAGGGAGAGAGTGGATTAACCCACTGAGAAGGCTAAGTAAAGATCAGTGAAGAGGGCTTCTATATTATAATCTCTGGGATCTTGGTCAGACCACTTCATCCTCATGCTTCCCTCTCTTCATCTGTAAAATGAAAACTACTTTAACACCTACTGTAATGGATTTTTGTAACAATTAAATGTGCAATATATGGAAAATTCTTAAAAACAGACTAACATAACATAATAAGATAAAATTAAAAAAAAAACAGGCATGGCACATAATAAGCATTCAAACCTTAAAGGAAAAAAGTTAAAAAATAAAAGCTACTGTTCATAATGGTTTGAAGCTATGTCACAATGTATTTATATTATTTGTATATAATAATAATTATCATTATTATTGCTGTCATTATTATGTGAGCAGAGCTAACATTTATTGAATGTGTACTCTATGCCCAGCACCAGGAGAAGGACTTTATGTGCATTATTTCATCTCATAACTTGACCAAGATCACCAGGCTATTAAGTAGTGGAGCCAAGAAAGAAATCCAGCCATTTTGATTCCAGAATTTCTGCTACTTGTTAGTTCATTTACATTATTCCTTTTCAAAAAGGAAATTTTTTTCAAAAAGGAATTTAAAATTTGGCTTGCAAGGATACATTGAACACAGTAAGATTACATATGTTAGAAACAAATTCGTGCTACCAATAAAAACTGGTCGTTTTAAAACCTTTAAATATATTTGTATATGAAGTTTCTTGCTTAATGACAATCCCTAAATCTAGTGGCCACAAAAGTGTCTACTTTACAATCAGAAAGCATAATATTTAGCATTACAGAAAAATGCTTGAAATTCACAGGTGTTATATTTATATGTAGGCCAAATTTACTACTTGCTCTCATATGCCAGCCTCTGTGATGAAGGTAAAAGATTCTATTAATATAAGTGGCTGTAAGAATGAGATATAAACCCAAATCGAAAATTTAGTTTGTCAATGTGCTTATTTCTCCTACTGTGGAGATTAATGAGAGGAAGTTCTATCTCCTATATGATCGACCTGACCCTTTACCCTTTATGTTTTATACCTTCCTGTAGATACCACCAGTCTGAGCACTAAATCGATATGGAAATTAAACTGGCGATACAGACCACATTGATTTATGAGGTTACATTTCTTTTTTACATTTCATAATATTTTTGAGCAATCATAAATTAAACATAAAATCAATTTAAATTAAGAGTTAAGGGGCAGTAGCCCTCAGGTAGGTGTTCAATGGTTTATTAGTTTTATGAAATACATAAAATATACTAACTTTATACTCATGTTATTATTATTTAATATTTCTTACACACTAACAAGGTACCATCAATTCCCATTGAGTCGAGGCCCAATTACCCTGTTTTTGAATTATGTAGGCTGCCCAATTCTACAATTAAATCTTTGGTCATTTATTTCATTCTAAATTTTGGCTCTTCAAGGGAAAAAGATGTTGGAAGAAAAATCACATAATTGTATTTTGGAATCTCTATTAAAACTCAGAAACAACCCCCACACTGGGAAATTATTCATTTGCAGTTATTCAGGCTTTAAAAATCATATCTTTGGGCAACACCAAATGATGAGAGAATGTTTACCAGATAACATAAGAAAGACTATGGACAACATGTCTATACTTATTTTATTTGCATTATATATTCATTTATTTATTCAACGTATATTCAGTGTAGTTCTAATATATGAATAACATTAAGAATAAAGAAAAGAAGAAACAGACAGAATGGGCCTGCCTTCATGAAACCTGCATTCTATTGAGAGAAACAAACATTAAATAATGAATGATTTAAAACTAAACAGGAGGACTTCACAGTGCTTACTGTGTACTAGCCACTGTTGTAAATATTGTCTGTGTATTAGTTTCTGTCACTCCCCTACCAACCTAATACGGTGAGTATAGCTGTTATACCCATTTGAAGATCTGGAAACTGAGGCACAGGGAAGGTAAGTAACTTGTCCAAGTCCAACAGCCAGGATGTGATGCTGCCAGGACATGGACCCAAGTGTAGGTGCTGAGCCCCTTGGCTTTGTGCCTGTCTAGTGGGATGCATGTGAATAGGATGAGCTTGCTGCTGTGAAGGAGACACCTGGTGTACGAGAGATCAAGGAAGACCTTCACAAGAGAATTACAATTGGAGTGAGATCTAAAGGCTGAGTGAAAATGAGCTAGGCATTGATGCAGGCAGGAGAGGGTATGCTGACTCAGGAAGAAAGACCCAACTGTGGAAAGGAGCTGAAATGAGAAGAGCAAGAGGTATTAGAGGAACCGAGAAATCCAGAGTGGCTGAAGTGCAGGCAGTCAGGGGCGTGGGTCAGCAGAGCGGGAGGAAAGCCCAGAAAAATCTCTCTGGGTCTGGCTGCCTCTGATTTCATCATCTGTATATTTAGACTCTCTTTACATCAGTGGATCGCAACCTTGGCTGCAATCAGAATCACCTGGGGAGCTTTTGCAACACCTCATCCCAGACCCACTCTATCAGAATCTCTGCAAGGGGGACCCAGGCCTCACTTGTTCCCAAAGCCCCCCAGGTGTTTCCACTGGACAGCCAAGGTTGAGAACCTCTGTGTTCATGCCATCAGACGATGTCTAAATCAGCTGAAGCCTCTAGAACCAAAAATACAAACAATATTGTTGTGATAATCAAGTGCAGGTTTGAGTTTTGAGGATGTGTTATTTGCTGAGGTGAAGTGCAGGAATTTCTGAGGGGCACAAACATAAGCTGCATACACCCTCAAGCAAAGGAAATGTTTGCTGCTTAACTTTGTGGCAATGGGAAGTAGAGCACACGTCCTCTGGCTGTCCTGAGCTTATGGCAGAGATGTCCTCACTCCACAGACTAAGGGAGAGAAAACAAGCCAAAGTCTTAGGAGGAAGCATGTCATTGGTGTAGGGACCTTCCTTCACCACAGTGCCCCACTCACTCCCTTCAGGCCGAGGGGTATAAGTATGAGGGTTGCGGTGGAATCAGAGCAAGTTCCTGAGTTTAACCTGAAAGCGTGT
This sequence comes from Mirounga angustirostris, assembly GCF_029215605.1. NCBI lineage: Eukaryota > Metazoa > Chordata > Mammalia > Carnivora > Phocidae > Mirounga > Mirounga angustirostris. The sequence goes on along the minus strand of NW_026991711.1, from coordinate 29,177,842 downwards.
GTCCTATGGCATCACAGAAAAGAAAAGAACGGGGAAGGATGGTGACCCATCAACAATCTGCCCCGAGGGACAGTCCAGTGGCAGTGGCTGGGTCTGTGGAAGATGTGAACCTCCCACCCCAAATCTTCAGGAAACCTCTGAGCCAAACCAAGTTAAGATGTTCAACATCTGTAAGAACTGAAAAGATTATGATGCCTTCCCCAAAATACATAAAATAGTTATTTTCCAACAAAACACAGAATTTAAGGGTATGCTGGAAGTATTTGACTGCAAGAATCTGGATGTTTATTAAAGCTGAATTCTTTCTTTTCTTCCTCTTCTCCTTCCCCTTCTCCAACTTCTTGTCCCTCCCCCTGCCTCTCCTCCTCCCTATTCCTCCTCTTCCTCCCCCACCCCATCGTTGTCTTCTTCCTCTTCTTCCTCCTCCTCCTCTTCCTCCACCTCCTCCTCCTCCTGCTGCTTCTGCTGCTGCGTCTCCTCCTCCTCCTCCTCCTCCTCCTCCTCCTCCTCCTCCTCCTCCTCCTCCTCCTCCTCCTTCTTCTTCTTCTTCTTCTTCTTCTTCTTCTTCTTCTTCTTCTTCTTCTTCTTCTCTCTTTCTCCCTCTCTCTGACACTTTGTAATTCAATAGCAGGATAGAGGATCTTAAGCTAAGGGTAAGATTATGTATGTTCTGTGTGTTTTGCTTGAATGAATTAAAGAAGGGCAAAAATGGGTATTGAAATATCAGTATGGAGGCTGGTTTTCTGTGGGCCAGGTGAAAGGTGATAGAAGCTTGGAGTAGAGCCTAGCAACGGAAGAGGAAGAAGAGGAAAGAGAGTGAAGTTTGGCCATAAGCGTTAGAGATAGTAAAGTAAAAGAGATAATGACAGATACATGATAAGAGACATGGGCATAGAGACAAAGGAAACATGTATAAACTTACCAACTACAGCTAGTGCTTTTATTTTGCCTCTGAAAGCAATCATTACTTGTTTATATTTTATAGTGGGTGACTAATCATGGAATGATGGAATAAACATAATGCACACCTAATTACATAGAGAAAATAAGCTGGAAAAAATACTTCCAACTGGTGATATGATTACTTCTGAGTGGGTGGTATCGCTGGGTAATTCTAAGAATAAAAATGCTGAGCACTCCTTGAGTTCTGTTCCAAGAAAATTCTGGTCCCTTTGCTTACATTATCCATTTAATCCTCAGTTTCCAGGGCATGGGAATGTTCCTTGGAGCTGGTAAATTAAAAATAATATTGACTACTTAAACTATTTTTTTTAAAAAACAGTGAAACTACTATACTATTGAGGTGAACTAGAATTACAACTAAGTTGAATTCAGACATGGAGAGCACAGTTGTGACAACAGTTGATGAACGTTCCTGCATCAAGCACCATGCTACGTGCTTTACTAGTACTAACTCATTCAATTCTCACAGCAATGTATTAGGATGAATACTATAATTATCTCTATTTTATAAGTGAAAAGCAAATATGTCTTACATTAAGGATGTTTTCCGTAGTCTGATTCCAGAGACTCCAAAATTTAGGAGAATAGGCAGAATTTCATGCTTCAGAGCTAGAGCCCTATTCTCCATCATAGAGATGTCCAAGGAGTCTGGATTTTTTTTAAAAAAATGGAAGGACAGGGGCACCTGGGTGGCTCAGTCAGTTAAACATCTGATTCTTGGTTTCAGCTCAGGTCATGATCTCAGGGTGATGAGATTGAGCCCCATGTCAGGATCTGCGCTCAATGCAGGTGCTTGAGATTCTCCCCCTCTCCCTCCCCCCTCTGTTCCTGACCCCTAAAATAAATAAATAAATAAATAAATAAATAAATAAATAAATAAATAAATAAAATCTTTCAAAAATGAAAGGACAGACAGCACTATAATTTTTTAAATAGTTAGTGGCTTATTTTTATAGAGGAGTTCCAAATCCAGTGTTATGCAAATGTGGCTAGGTCTATATAACTAGGTTTCAGATATTTTACTAACTGCAATCAAAGAAGGAAAAGCCAATAAATACATATGATTGTGGAGATTCCTAGAATAATTTCACTGAAAGCAGAATATAGTCATTTTAAAGTAATAATTTTTTTCTTTTTTTATTAACTTCTTAATTTTAATTCCAGTATAGTTAACATACAGTGTTATATTAGTTACAGGTGTACAATATAGTGATTCAACAATTCTATACTTTACTCAGTGCTCATCATGACAAATACACTCCTTAATCCCCAACCCCTATCTCACCCATCCCACTCCCACTCCTGTCTGGTAACCATTAGTTTGTTCTCTGTAGTTAAGAGTTCGTTTCTTGGTTTCTCTCTCTTTTTTTCCCCTTTGTTCATTTTGTCTGTTTGTTTCTTAAATTCCACATATGAGTGAAATCTTATGGTATTTGTCTTTCTCTGACTTATTTCGCTTAGCATTATGCTCTCTCGTTCCATCCATGTCATTGCAAATGGCAAGATTTTTTTATGGTTGAATACTATTCCAGTGGTGTGTGTGTGTGTGCGCGCACGTGCACGCATGCACACCACATCTTCTTTATCCATACATCTATCAGTGGACATTTGGGCTGCTTCCTTAATTTGGCTATTGTAAATAATACTGCAATAAACAAAGGGGTGCATATATCCCTTCTGATTATGTTTTTGTATTCCTTGGGTAAATACCTAGGAGTGCGATTACTGGATCATGGGGTAGTTCTATTTTTAATTGTTTTGAGGAACCTCTATACTGCTTTTCACAGTGGCTGCAACAGTTTGCATTCCCACCAACAGTTTCTGACAGGTGTGAGGTGATATCTTATTGTTGTTTTCATTTGCATTTCCCTGGTGATGAGTGATGTTGAGCATCTTTTCATATGTGTGTTAGCCATCTGTATGTCTTCTTTGGAGAAATACGTGTTCATGTCTTCTGTCCATTTTTTAATTGAATTATTTGAGGTTTTTTTGGTGTTGGGTTGGATGAGTTCCTTATATATTTTGGATATTAACCCTTTATCAGATATGTGATTTGCAACTATCTTCTCCCATTCAGTAGGTTGTCTTTTAGTTTTGTTGATTATTTTCTTTGCTGTGCAGAAGCTTTTTATTTTGATGTAGTCCCAAGTTTATTTTTGCTTTTATTCCTCTTACCCCAAGAGACACATCTAGAAAAATGTTGCTATGGCCAATGTCAGAGAAATTACTGCCTGTGCTCTCTTCTAGGATTTTTATGGTTTCAGGTCTCACATTTAGGTCTTTAATCCATTTTGAGTTTCTTTTTATGTTTGGAGTAAGAATGTGTCCAGCTTCATTCTTTTGCATATAGCTGTCCACCTTTCCCAACACCATTTGTTGTTGAAGAGACTGCCTTTTTCTCATTGCATATTCTTGCCTCTTTTGTTGAAGATTAATTGACCATATAATCATGGATTTGTTTCTGGGCTTTCTATCCTGTTCCGTTGATCTATATTTGGGGCCAGTGCCATACTGTTTTGATTACTTTAAAATAGTAATTTTTATTACTCATCCTCCAACTCTACTAGTCTCCCATGCATTGTAATTGAATCTCAAGAGACTAAATTTCAAATGGAACAAAAGACCACATGTTGAGAGAGAGAGGAAAAGTGGGCTGTTTATACAGGAATGTTAATGTAAATATACCTAACTTTAAACACTCAGAGATTAAAATTAAGGAACTTAAATGCTCACCTGGGCTTTCCATATTTTTAGAGCCCAATATATGTGATCAGTGATATGCAGTCAGTACCTAAGAATTTTATCATGAATATAAACCCACTTCAAATGTATTTTCACTGTAGTTCTTTGCAAATGCATCTTCGACCAAAGTGATTTTGTTCATTATTTCAGATAGAAAAAAAATACATTCCCAAAACAAAAGGAAGACTATATGCTCCTCCCTCTTGCTCCTGTACACCCAAAATGTAGCACTTTTTTCTGAGACATTACGAGTCTCAAAAGGATAAAGTTGCAATGCCTAATTCTTAAATTGACACATTTATTTCAAGTAATTCATCACCAAGCAAAGAAGTACTTTCCAAACTTTTTAGTACTTTCATTTCTTCTTGACTTAATCCCAGAGCCTAGAAAAAAGAAAATTAAGTTTCCTTCTTTGTGATTGTCTTTGCTTTCCAAAATTAGACCCGTGTAGCATCTGAATTCCAAGCACACACAATTAGACCCGTGTAGCATCTGAATTCCAAGCACACACCCTCCACTCACCCTGCTCTGGGACAACTGTGTTGAGCACTGCTGAATCAATGAGTACTGTTCCAAAACAGAAAGAATGAGCCTATACAAAATTTAATTTAAAAATGCCAAAGAAGGCATGTGTCTCTCAAGTTTTAAAGTTGGATTATAGGGCATTTGGAAGTCAGACCTGCTCCTTAGAAAGCCTGCTGTATTAAAGTGGGACTACTTTCCTTAGGGCTAAGCGAGTGTTGAGAAGTGCTCCTAACAGAATTTTTGAACAAATAGATTTTTGTTGGGAAATTTAATAAATTTTGATGTGTATCAGAAAAACTTGGGGAAAGACCTTCATCAAAAATCCATGGGCATTGCCTTGTTAGAGCTCCATGGTACAGACAGAACAAGGTGAACAAGAAAATGTTCAAGCAACATTTTCTTTACCACTAGCCAATACTGAGCTCTCATCTCTCAACAAAGATGTAATTCATCTTATAATTGCTCTTTGTATATAAGTTTTTGTCTCTAGGGCCATTGTGTTGTTTATAAAAATTAGAGACCATGTAGCATTCTTTTTTATTTTACCTAGAAATCCTAGTAATGGAAGGTGTCCTATCACCATTTAATTTAAGCAAAAACCAACTGACCAAACACATAAAATAGTCCAGTTGAGTGGATAGCAATTAACTGGTGGTTTGTGTCTGTGACTCATGTGTTTCTAATGATTTGGTCCTAGACATGAAGGTATGGGGGGGAAAAGCTAGCCCAACCTTTTCATTTTGCATTATGAAAGCGAGGCCAAAAGAAGCTAAGTGATTTACAGTGATAGGCATACTATCAAGATTTTCACCTCACTAGTGTACAAATCCTACATAATCCCCAGGACTGTGAATATGATGGATTTTACTTTCATGATTAGACTATATTATACGGCTCAGTTGGCCTTAAGTTAGAGAGATTGTTTTGGTGGGTGTGACCTAATCACATAAACCCTTTAAAAGCAGAGAGTTTTCTTGGAAAAAATGAAGTCAGAGATTTGAAGGAGAAGGATTCAGTGGGCTATTGCTGGCTAGAACAGGGAGGGAGCCATGTGGCAAGGGATGTGAGCAGCCTCTAGTCTCGCAGGGCAGGGGGTGGGGGAGCTGGGCAGCCCCCTACTGACAGCCATCAAGGAAAAAGGAACCTCCATCTTACAGCTAAAAGGGAATGTATTCTGCCTACGATCAGTGAGTTTGGAAGAGAACCCCAAGCCCCTGAGGAGCACTATGGTCCCCGCTGCCATCTTGATTTCAGAAGAGAATCCAGCTATACTGTCCCTGGACTTCCACCCGCTCTCCTCCAAAACTGTAAGCTCCTAAGTCAGTGTTGCTTTAAACTGCAGGGTTTGTGGTATTTTGTTACCTAGCAATAGAGAAATAATAGATTGTCTAAGATTCTATTGTGTTTTTTTTATTTAAAGATTTTATTTATTTGACAGAGAGAGACACAGAGGGAACACAAGCAGGGAGAGTGGGAGAGGGAGAAGCAGGCTTCCTGCAGAGCAGGGAGACCAATGTGGGGCTCGATCCCGGGACCCTGGGACCATGACCTGAGCCGAAGGCAGACACTTAACAACTGAGCCACGCAGGCGCCCTAAGATTTTATTATTAATGAATGACAGCCCAAGGCCTCCTGAGACTCAGGACAAAGTCTTTTGCCTCCTGTGGGAGACAATGCTGATCACGAGAGACAGGGATTCAAGAATGAATTTGATCAACCAACACTAAAGCATATAACCAAGGTGTAGCTGCCCTGGGGTTAGAAAGAGCCAAATTATTATTTCCTCATCACTGTTTGAGATTGGTCAAAAATAATACTGAATAAAAAACTATTTCTGAGACTATGGAATATCTCTTCCATCAAATTACATGACTAGAAACAAGAAAGGAAGTTCCTCCAACATCCCAGTGCTCTCAGATCTGGTGGTATTAGTTAGACACTAAGAAGGGGCACTTAGGGATCAGAATATAAACTCTAAACATAATCTTTTAAAAGCATTATCACCCTATTAAGACTTAGGAAAGAATTTTGTCAAGTGCAAAATTTCCCATTCTGCTGTATGGAATTGCTCTGCAGAGCAAACGTTATGATTTCAAATTCAAAATAAACCCAAGGCCATTAACCATTCATCCAGTTAGAGAAGTTCTCTCACTTTTCTCTTCTTCCTGAAACCAAATTAGAAATTACTTGTTCCAAGGGGAAAAGGACTCGCCAAGTACTTGCATCTTTCTCAGTGTATATGAGGCCTGCATTCAGTAGGCATTGATTTCCAGTACCAATTAGGAACAATTCCCGTCCATCAGACAGTGAAAAATCTACCACAGGCACTGTAACTGTGGCGACTTTGCTGATGTGGGGAATAGTGGCATCATCTTTCCCATGGTGTGCCATCTCTATTAGACTTTGTAAACTGCAGCAGTTGAAATCTTTAACCAGCCATTACTAATAAGCATATGTTAATTGTAGCAGAGATCATAAGCAGGTCAATTAGGAAGCAAAGACTGGAACCGAAGGAAACATTCAGCTGGAGGGAAAATCCAGGGCAGGTGTCGGCCAGCGTGGTCTGCCCTGGCGGGAGCTCTAAGCATCCTAGATAGGAGCTCATTTAACGTTTTGATTTGCTGAATTTGCATTTCAAATTTTCATTCCTAATAGACAATATAGTCAGTCTTTGTTAATGAGGACTCTGATTACATGTGCCATTATAATTGGGAATTAGCAGACCAGCCTTGTTTTGGAGATTAAACCCAAAGCAAATTGGATTAAATACTGTGTGACTGAAACCTCCTTTCTCTCTCTTTTTATTTTTTTGTTTGAAGTCAAAGGTGAGAAAAAAATCCATTTGTTCCAGGCATATGGCTCATAACTTTATTATCATTCTTCGAGCTTTGATTATAGTTTTAAAAATACTCTTCTTTGGCAGGGCTAATCTATAGTTTTTAAAACATGTGTTTATTACATTTTCCTCCAAAAACAGCAGACTTGTGAGCAGACCATTAAATATTCAGAATTAATTATAGAATACATACACATATACTGGTAGATTTGTTATATTTTTATACCACATGTTATATCTTAAAAAGCAATGGAGGAGTGATGTTTTGAAGTGAGCTTCAGGTAAAATTACACAACCTGTCTTGACAATATTATTTGAAATCCTTGCATCGTAGTCTAACAAGTCTGTGAAATTTGTCCCATTAGATTCTGGCATATTATCTTAAGTGCAAAGATGAAGTAAGAAATTCTGCATTAATGTTACCAACTCATTAAAACACATTTTATCGTGAAAATTATGATGCAATCTTTATATTTTACATGGTAGGTATCATAACCCTTAAGTGGCATATCGCTTAGGGTTATGTGGTCTTTCTTAATTCTCTTGGGTCATTTAAAATTGTAATCCAGTTACACTCCAACATTTTCATTATTAAGCTTAAGACCAATTCTTCAGAAACTACCACTAATCCCAAGTCATTGGAAAATCATGCTTATTAATTCCCATGAGATTCAGTTAGATGTTTGTTTGGCTATAGGCCACCTTAATTACACAACAAAAGAAGATCCTCACAGGATGAAGAGAAATTCAAATATTTTTTGAATGAATATTGGTCTTTAAAGCCACACAAATGGGGTGAACCCAGATCTAACAATCACAGACACTTTTTCAGCCACGGAAGTTTAATGGGAGGGGAAATGACAAAAGGAGAAACTTTTACACAGAAATGTTTTTTGGGGTGTTTTGGGTTTTTGTTTTTGGTTTTTTTTGTTTTGTTTTGTTTTTTGTCTCCACTGCACTGTGTTTATAGAAGAAAGCAATCTTGGTAGATAGTAGCTGTGCAAATCAAAGTTTGAGGTTCTTTTAGCATGTCCTCACCCATGCAGAGATCTCTGACAATGGACCAGGAAAAAGTGGAAAAGTTTTTCAGGAATGTGAATTTGATCGTAGGAGGATCAGAAATTGTTTCTCCGGGAAGGCTCACTAATCGTTTAATCAGTTAATTTCATATGTATTGCCTAGGCCAGTGTCTGATTGGAGAAGACGGGGGAAGCTGTGCAAGTTGCAGAGATACCCATTTGCCCTAACAAGAGATGTGCTCCTTTGCTTGTGCCCAAGCTCTGTTCTGGATACAAAATGACTTGTTTCAGTTAAACTAATAGAAAATTAGACGATGTAGACCATGTATGAGTTTCAATCTTTTACAGAACAGAATACAATGTACTCAACACTAAATGATCCCAAATATAATGATACTATAATTTGAAATTGTATTCTTTGAGTTCCACAAGAGTGGACTGCATTTTTTTTTAACACCAATTCCTGACATATGAAGGAATTAAGACTCTTACAGTATTTGGGAGTTATAGCAGTGATAAATTATCCCTGCCAGAGTTTATTGTTTCCGACTAATAAGAAGTTCCCTTTGTCAGATAACAAAGAAAGTTGATTTAGTTATGTATCTTTTTTTAAGATTACTAGTTTTATATATTTATTTAATCATATACCAAATTATTTTATCTAGGCTTTAAGTATCATTAACACTATGACAAGAATAATAACTCATTAAAATCTAAAAGTAGAACTTTTTTTAAGGTTTGATGGTAAAAACAAAAAAAACCACCCAACTTGCTTCTCACTTATCCTCATTTTCTGAAGTAATGATGTGAAATATTTGGAAAATGAAACTGATCTTAAATCTTGGTAATTCTGTCTGATCAATCTAGTAAATAGAGAATTAGCATGCATGAGGATTCTCTCTTAATTTTTTTTATCTTTGTAACTTGATATTTGTTTTATTTTAAATATTTATTTATTTCTTTATTTATTTGAGAGAGAGAGAGAGAGAGAGAGCATGTGCGTGCAGGGGGAGGGGCATAGGGAGTGAGACAGTCCTAAGCAGACTCATTGCAAAGCATGGAGCCTGACGCCGGTGAGGCTCCATCTCATGACCCTGAGATCATGACCCAAGCAGAAACCAAGCGTTGGGCACTAACTGACTGCTCTACCCAGGTGCCCCATATTTATTTTATTTTTAAAAAGAGTTTTCTAATTTTTGTAAAGGAAAAAAAATGCTTATGCCAAAAACCAAATTCAGAAACAGGAAAGTTCAATAGCAACTACAATACTCAAAATTCCACATCCTTGAGTTATTTCCAAATTAACTAAAGGTTACATTCATGGCATTGATTAACATTTTGATGAACAACTTTTTAGGCACCTCTCTTTCTCTCTCTTTCTGTGTGTGTATATATATATGGATGTAGGTAGTATGTATGTGTATATATGTATACATATATACATATACATATATACATATATTTATTTGTAATAATTTACATAAAATGAATTATAATAGGGTATTTATGTTACTTTCTAACTTGCTTTTTTTATCCATAATATTTCATGAAATCTTTCTATGTCAAAAATGAATGCCCACAATTTAGAAGTAGGTGGGCAATATTTCTCAAACTAAAGGCTATGACCTATTATGGAGTCATGAATCAATTTGGTAAAATTTATCTAGCATTTTATAATAATATAGGATAGAGTGGAATGGAATAGTATGGGAAATATCAGAGTGCATTGCATGTAGTAAAGGTGAGTCTTTTTCACAAAATTTGCTTCAATTGTTTGTATTTGCTTAGTGGGGGCATGCACCATCACAGAGCAAAACATGTCTCATACTGTGGATTGCAGTAAAAATAGAGTTTGAGACACATCCAAGTAAGGGGTGGGCCAGGAAGCTTTTACAAACCAAATATCTCTACATCCAATGATGCTTGATAATTTTTGCAAGAATGTGGACCCACCTCATTTCAACACCCCCCCCCCCAACAACATACACAGCTCCCTTCATGACAATTATTGCCAATTTCTGCCATGGTCAGTCACCGGTACCGATGAGAGTGTGTTGTGTCCTTTAGTATATTTTAGAAAACCAAAAAAGAAATGAAGGCTGTGCAATAAAGAATTAACTCAGCAGGCTTAGGGGTTGCCCCATTTTAAGTCTTTAAGACTGGTCCTCAATTGGTTCCTTGTATATAACCTCTGAACCTCGGAATTTCCTGCTTGACAAATATATCTTTGTATACCTGAGACCATGCATGAGCCATGCTAGAGAGTTTAGGTTAATGACATGATTTATGGTGAATGTCTTTGTTTGCATGCCTAGGAATTCAGTGGTATCAGTTTGACCTCTGAGAAGCTGGGGACTGAGTAGCTAAGGTAGTCCTATAGGTGCTCCATGTGACTTACCTGCAGTATCAAGGTTTGAGTGAGCTTCCCTGGGTTGGCAACACTTCACAATATTGTCACATCATTGCTGGGAGATGAAGCCCTGTCCAGGTGACTCCTCTGGGAGAGAACAACTGGCAACTTGTGCCTGATTTCTCCAGACTCCACTCTATGCACCCTTTCCCTCCGCTGACTTTAATCTGAATGCTCTTGCGGTAATAAATTCTAAGTATGAGTAGAAAAGCTCTTTCCGAGTCCTAGAAAGTCACTGAAACTAAGGGTGGTCTTAAGGATTCACAACAAAACAAAAACATGAGTAACCTCACCTTTCTTAATGGCCATAAAGTGTCCCATTGTATGACATACTATAATTTATTTTACCACTCTGTTATTGATAAGCATTTACTCTTTTTTTGGTAATATATAATATATAATAATCCTGTGTGTGCAACTTTGTCAACCTACTGAATTTATTATTCTTACCATATCTTCGCAAATTGAAAGGCAAAAATGTTTTTAATTTTTACTTGCATTTCCTGAATATCTAGTCATGTTTAATGGATCTTTGTATTTCTTTTTTTGAGAATTTTGTGTGTGTTACCCATTTTTCTATTAGAATGCATAGCTTTTTTATATTGGGTAGTACTGTTTATTTTGGATAACTTGAGCAGATTCGTGAATAAGTTTGAATTATAAAATAAAACAAATGTAGTTACATTGCACCTAGTACTTAACAAAACTTGACTTAAACACTATAGAAATATTGCAGTAGGGCTCTTGCTGAGACTATACTAAATAATAGAAAGTTCATAGACTTACTTGTATATAATCGCTCGCTTTGGAGGTGGCTGAAGCTGCGCCTAGTCATTTTGTTTACACTATGCATTTTGCTTAGCAAAATTGTTCTTCATATTCTAAGGTATTGCCAAATAAAATTCAGCCCAAATTTGGTCATTGCAGCTTTAAGGATAGTAGAATTTAACCACAAAGTGGCAAAAAAAATGTTTATACAATTGCTAAATTAGTATGCAATTGTTACATACAATTTTATTAAAGACAAAATGACAGATTGCCTGTATCATTGTCTTATACTTACCAATGAAGCACAAGTTCTTCTTCATCCCCAATTAAAAAGCAACCATATCTTAGCCAAGTGCATTACTATCAGGTTCACTGAGAGAAACTCAGTTAAACTTAACTACACATTAAATGTGCCTAATACCTTGTCCATTCAATTTAGGTTTCTATAAAACATTCCCATAGCAAAAGGCTAGTCATCAGAAATGAGAAAGGGAGGGAGGAGAGAGAGAGAGAGAGGGAAGAAAAGTCTGCTAATAGTGAGTTGGGTACTTGGGGAGACACAGAAATCTTTAAGGACCCTAGGTCACCATTAATGCTAGAGAAATAGCAATAAATGAAGTGTGTTCAGCATTTTTTGAGAGGGTTTTTCCTATTTAAATAAATGATACATTACTCTGGGGACTCATCTGTACCTCAGTTTCCTTCTGAAGCTGGGAAATTATTTTATAGGGTGGAATATACTACTGCCGATATTAAGTATTGTTGTTTTATTATTATTACTATTACTAATATTAGTAAGAAATTACTTTTGTGTTTAAAATGCTTTCACATATATTTTTTCATGGTCAATGACTTAAGCTCTACATCTCTTCTACAATCATTTAGAGACAACTGGGAAAAGAACTTATCCAGTAAAAATATTGGCATATTTTTGTAGTAATTTACAGTTTACAGAGTCTTCACCTATGTGATTTTGCTTCTTTCTTATGAGTCCTTTCTGGTAAGCTCTGTAAACCTGCATTTTTAGGGAGAAGTAAATGATGGTTTGGAGAGGTTTGTTGCCCTATCTGCAGTTGCAACTGATACAATACATGATAAAGTTGGTGCTATTGATTCATTCATTTATTTATGCATTGAAGACTCTTTAGAGGGATTGTGATAGGTCAATTACTCTGCTAAGTGGTGATGACCATATGAAAACAAAAAAATGTGGCTGGTTGTCTTTAAGGAATTCAGAGGTTAGAGGAGGCATTCAGCACAGTCATATCCTATAATGCATTATCTTTGTTGGTAACAGAGAAACGTAAAAGTTGTAGCAGCACAGAGAAAGAATGATTGCAATTGCATAGCTGGGGTACGATGGAGTAGGATTACAATGCCCAGAGTGTTCCTGATGCCTCCCTAAAGAGACCACAGGGTACCTCAGAAGAAATCCAGGAAGAGAACCTACGACTGTTCTGATGAAGCAAGCTGAGACTAGTTGGTGGTGTTCCATATCCCCCGCCACCGTCTTGAAATACATGAGAAAAGATACACATCACTCAGAAAAACTCATTGACTAAACACTGAACCTAAAATATATTCTGGCAGTAGGTAAGATAAACACATTTAAAAATTTTTAATTGATATTTGAATAGATTTTTTTCTGGTCACGTAAGAATTAGGACTCACAGAACAAAGTTTAGGATATACAGAAGTTTTAAAAGAAAATTAAAAGCACACAATCCTGTTACAGGATATGCGATTTTTTTTCTTCCTATGTGTATTATTTCATAAATAAGACTGTTCTGTATACAAAATTTGTATCCTGGTTTTTATATTGACATTGTAAATTAAAGGTCTTCATAACACTGAATCTAACCTGCCATAATTGAACTATTGTTGAACACTTCGCTAGTTCATAGATTTTCCTGGTTATAAATGATGCTGTTTCTAAGATCTTTTTGTATTATTTTTTCTCATTATTTTGTCTTATTATTTCACATATTATTTTCCCAAAATAGGTTATCAGAAACAGAATTGGTAGGTCAGAACTATAACCATTTTTAACATTTCATACATGTTCTCAGATTTGTCCTTTAGAAAGATTATACCAGTTCATATTCCCACCAGCAGAGAATGTTCTAATTGTTAATAGGGAAGGCAAAAATTACATCTATGACATATTTTATTTTTTATACACTTTAAATTGTAATTATATTCTGATTCTGTGAATTTCAACCTCATTGGTTTTTTTTAATGACTTATTGCAATCTTAGCATTTTTTAATCAACTTGTATATCATTATATATTGTGAATATTAACACTTTATAGTATTTGGCATCAATATTTTTCCTGTTTATTTTCTTTGATTATAGTATACAATGTTTTTAAAGTAGAGACTTTAATAGAGTTGAGTCTACACATCTTGTTTATGGTGCTTTCTTCCATTAGTTTGTTTTTTCTTTTTAATTTGAGCTTAGAGAGTCATGCTTCATGATCAAGCCATAGACCTAAATAGCTCTAAATGTCCACAATGCTGATACTATGAGCAATAGAGGGGGCTGCTATAGCAATATATTGCTTCTAAACACAAGAACATACTGTCAGCAGTCAAAATTATATGGCGTGGGTGAGAGCACATACGTCTTCAAGGAGGGCAGGTATTTTAAATTATTTTAAAGAAATTAACATACCTGGCTCTTCCCATTCTGTTTGTTTGATTTTTTTATGCCCCTGAATAAGATGAGAGTGTTCATAAACTCCCTGTAATAGATGCTACTTCTAGATTGATTAGAGTTATCATTTGAATTGAAATCATTGAGCATGATACACTGTGGGTGTGACAATCTCTCTTCTTTTCTTTGGACTAATAACATGCAATGTTCTTGAAACAGTGTTAAAAGAATTATCTTAATAAAATCTTATCTTTCTTGGCTAGGAACCCCATGAGTCGCCTACATTATAAATTATCCACCCACTTCACCTCACCTCTTTGGTTTGTAGAGAGAAGTTATGACAGAAAATACCTTGCTGGCTTGTCAGTGTCTCTGCTTTCTCTGGATGCCATTTGGAGTGACATGTTGGCAGTTTCTCAGTGATCGGTCCTACGTAAGTCAGAGCAGAAATGAAGCCAGACTTTTGACAGATTTTAATTGACCTGTGTGATATTAGATACCATGAGAGGCCCCTTTCTCAGCCAAACCACAAATGTAGGCCCTGATTCATAGAACTGTGGTGAGAAGGGTCTAAACTTCAAAATTCATTTGACAATTTCCCTCTTGTACCATAGTAAGCAAAATGGAACACAACCGACTGAACATAGAATATTTTGTGTGAGTTGGGTGAGTAATAATTTGTACAAGGAAAAGGTATTCTGCTTAAATAATTGATATGAGTCTAGAGGGAACTCAGTTTGGCTCAACATTTTCATCTGTAACTTGGATAAAGGTACAGAAGGCTTACTCAACAAATTTATAGATGGCACAATGGCTTACATATTTGATGACAGCTTCAGAATCTAAAAAGATCTCGACAGACCCACAGCCATGGTCTAAAATCTAGCAAGATAAAATTTAATGGGAACGAATATAAGATTCTGCACTGAGGATCCATAACACCTCAACTGCAGATGTGAGATACAAGAGCAGTGTGGCAGCTAAAGATATAACAATGGTCTAACAGTCACCCCACTGTCTTAGTTAAGGACAACACCTCAATCTGCAATAACAACATCATATAAATCCTTTGGAATTTTATGAATGTGGTCTCTACATATCAGAGTCAAGCATTAGAAACAAAGGAGATGACAATTTCATCTTAGACTTTTAAGATAACACTTAGACTAAGGCTTTTGATCCTAGACACCTCCTTTTAGAGAGATTTGACAAACTGGAGCTTATTAGGAAGAGAGTAAACAGAAAGTGAGTAGGCTTAAAGTCCAGCCAATAAAGAAATGACTAAGAATGTTTATACCTTGCCTTCTCTAATCTGGGGCAGTTATTCTTTGTTTTTCAAGACCTTGAAACTTTTCATTTACTTGTTGGCATATCTTCTTTGGGAAAATGTCTCTATAGATTCTTCGCCCATTTTTTAATTGGGTTATTTGCTTTTGGCTATTGAGTTGTATAAATTCCTTGTATATTTTAGATATTAACCCCTTTTCTGATATGTGGCTTGCAAATATTTTTTCACATTTCTTTTTATTATGTTGATGGTTTCCACTGTTGTACAAAGCTTTTGAGTTTGATGTAGTCCCACTTGTTTATTTTTGCTTGTGTTGCCTTTGCTTTTGGTGTCAAAAAAAAATCATTGCCAAAACCAATGTCAAGGAGATCAACCCCTACGTTTTCTTCTAGAAGTTTTATGGTTTTAGGTTTTACATGTAAGTCTTTAATCTATTTTTGGCTGATTTTTGTGTATGGTGTTTATTTTGGGTCCAGTTTCATTCTTTTGCATGTAACTATCCTGCTTTTTCATCACCATTTATTGAAGAGACTATCATTTCCACATTGTATATTACAAAGTAGAACTTAAATGTTCTCTCTCTCTTACACACACACACACAAGGGAAATATGTGAGGTAATAGATGTGTTAATTAACTCAATGGGGAATATCTTTTCACAGTGTATGCATATGTCAAATCCTCCTGTTGCATACTTTAAATATCTTACAACTTTGTCAGTTATATCTCAATAAAGCTAAAGAAGAGAGAAATGTATGAACAATACTGTCCAGATATGTTTTAGATTGTTCCTCAATTTGGGCTTGTCTGAAGTTTTCTTCTGATTAATGTTATACATTTTAGTAAGAATTCTATAGAAGTGATGTTGTGCCCTTCAAATTGGGAGGTACCTGTTCTCAGTATGCCTTATTGCTGGTGGGGTTAAGTTCAATCACCTGTTAAAGGTCATGTCTGCCAGGTCTCTCTATAGTAAAGTTATTACTTTTTTCTTTGTGATTGGTAAATATTTTATGTGGAGATGTTGAAAGTATGTAAATATCTGATGTGTCATAATACTTTCACCCACCAATTTAGTATCTATTAGTGCTTTCTGCTTGCAACAATTATTTTTATAGTCTGTCAAATTCCTATGATGATTCTAGTTGCATCATTCCTTCTGCCTTAACTAAAATCCTACTGTAAAAAGAGTTTCCCCTTCTCTCCTACTAAACTATTGGTTCAAACATTTTTATATCAATAGAGAACTCACAGATATTCATTTTATCCTCGGTTATAATCCATTGTTGCCTGAATTGGACCATGGGAATTACTTCAGGCCAGCCCCAGTGTCATTTCAACATTTATTCATCATATACTCATCATTTTTCAAACATTTGCTTAATTTCTGGTACCACAAGGCATTCCAGCTTTGTTTTTGCTTATGTTTTGTTGCCTCAGTCTTGGAATCGGCCATTTCCCCCAAGTAATCCTAGTTCCTTTTACTGGTTAATGCCATTTAAAAACCAAGATCTGGGTGCTAGGTGTCTTCCTTGCTACCGATGTGTCATTCCTTCTAGGCTCTCTTAGCAGAAAGGAATGAGGAAATATAAATTTTTATACTCACACACACGTGTGTGCACACACACATACATGTCAATTTCTGTATCTATCTGCAAATATTTTCAAAACCATAAGTTCACACTGATACTCTTCTACTTCCTGTCCAACCCCACAGGGCTGATTCTAACCTTGTCCTTTCCTGTATCTGTAACTCCTTCTCTGACAATGAGACACCTAGCTCTCATTAGCAATGATATACTGACACACTCGTTTAATCCCAGATTACACATAACGTAGTTTCAGAGTCACTGCTTATACTCATGTAAAAAACAAATCTAATAATTAGTGTAAATATCTGTGTGGAGTTTTTTAGTCTTTTACCTTAGTGTATATAATCAAATTACTATTTTCTAAACTGACTTAGATCAGTTTTCTTTTTTAATTCCCTACCCCCTTTACTGTGGTTTTGTTCATTGTAATGCAGTTCAGCTCACTGACTACGGTGTAGATTACATTTGGGGTCCCTCTTTCGGCCCAGTGATTTTAATTTTTTTAAATGCATGTGAAACATTAACTTGGTTCTAAAACTTAGAATTCTACTGAAAGCTACAATATTCTCAGAGAAGTGTCATTCTCCCCTATTCTTGTTACCCCTTTCCCATTGCTACATTCTTTCCTCTTCCTTACAGCCCTATAGGCACCCATCTCATTCATTTCTGGGTTTGTTTTTGTTTTTTTTCCCAAATGAGCAGATGCATATATATTTTCTTACTTCATGTTTATCAAAAAAAAAAAAAAGGTAGCTACTATAGACATTCTACACTTTTCATTTTTTCACTTTTCAGTATATCCTGGAAAGCATTCCACATCAGCTCATAGAGCTCTTTGTTCATGCTTTTCTACAGCTGCCTTGTATTCCATCTTGCAGATGTGCCATAGTTTATTCAAGCCCTCTCCTATGTGTACACATTTAGGTGGTTTTGCAAATTTTATAATTCCAAGCAATGATGCAATAAACAACCTTGTGCAAAGAATCTTTGTATTGTCAGAGGTGTAACTACAAGGTAAATTCTTTAAGTGCTCTTTCTGGTCCGAAAGTAGATTTGTTAAATATTACCAAATTCCCTTTCAGGCAGGTTGCATGAGTTTGTATTCCTAGGCATGCTTTCCCACCACCTTACCAACAGAATGTGTTGTCATACTTTGTAATTTCATAAAGTCTGATATATGAGAAATAATATCCCAGTGCTGTTGTAATTTGCACTTATCTAATTACACATGAGTTTGAACATCTTTCCATATCTTAAAGGCCAGTTTATAACATTTTGGTGAATTATCTGTATATGTTTTCCTTTTTTTCTGTTGAGGTTTTGATCCTCTGTCTCTCAATTTATAAGAGTTCTTAATATATTCCAGATACCAGCTCTCTGTGTTACATGCTGCAAATATGTTCTTCCAGTGTATGTTAGTTGTCTTCTGATTTTGCCAGTGGTGTTTTTGCCATAGAAAAAATATAGGCAGCCAAATTTATTAACCTTTTCTTTTTGGCTTCTAGGTTTTGAGTCATAGTTCAAAAACATTTCCCTGCACCTCAGTTAAAGAGAAATTCAACTATAAATTTGTTTATTACTTATATGGCTTTATTTTTCACATTTTGGTAGATTTGGAGTTTATTCTTGCATGAGGTATGAGGAATGCATCTAATTTTACTTATATCTAACTGGATACTTCGTGTCATTCTTAAAAAGTTTATCTTTTCCCAAGTCACTTGAGCTACTACCTTTATTATATACTAAATTTACTTATATATTTGAGTCTAATTCTGGGCTTTCTCTGCTTGTCTTCTCATGTGTCAGTATGATGATTAATTGCAGAGGCTTTAGAGTATGTGTTCATGTGTGGCAACTGTTCTCTCTCAGGCCTTTCTGAGCATTGTACATTTCTGTTATTCTATATGATCTTTAGTAGGAACTTGTCTAAGTCCATTTTGAAAAGCTCCAACATAGGATTTTCATCTAAGTATGAAGACTACTGGCAGACAAATTTAGGTCAAACTTTTAAGTCAGATCTGTCCAAAGACAGAATGCTTGACATTTCTATTGGTAGAGATGGTGAAGCATTGACAGATGGGGCTAGTGCTTCTCAAACGTTAACGTGCATATGAACCTCCAGAAGATCTTGTTTTATTTTATCACCTGAAGATATTGTCTAATTCCATCACCATGGCAGAGATGGAAGAATTCACCAATCACTGGAACTTGTGGGCACAGTCCATCCAAAGCCCCACAGTTAATACTGGGAGCAAAGTCAATATGGCAAGAATCTTAACAAATATATATGTACACATTTTTAAGCTTTGTTTTGTGCAATTGTGTTTTTTGTTGTTGCTCCACCAGATAATAGGGTTACATGAATTTCCTTGTGAATAACTTCCCCCTTTATCTGAAACCTATCAGACCTTAAATCCCATAAGAAACACAGAGGACTTGAAGAATACCATTTGGCCTGAAGGATGTTAAAACACATGAGCTTTGGAATCAAAGAACTGATTTTAAATCGAAGTTTTACCCCTTCCTGGGCAAATTTGGGCAATTTTCTTAACCCACCCAAACTTCAGCATCTCACCTTTCAAATGTGGGTAATCACAGAATCTACCTTCTGAGGCTATTGTGAGGATTAAATGAGATAATGTTTGGAAAGCACTTAGGAGAGTACTCCATAAGTGGTTGCTGTTATTGCTGAAAGTTCATGCTCCTTTGGGGATAGACCAATTGCCCGGAGCTTTCCTCTTTAGGTTGTTTGACAAGGTCCTATTACCTATGAAGGATTAAGCTTTATTGCCCTCCCAGGAAGTCCTGATTGACGAGCCATGGGCTCTATCAAAATCAGAGTTGCTGGTGGTTTACACTAGAGAACCCCGGACACAGGTGATAGAGCAGACTTTGAAAAGCAAAAGTTTTTTGTTTAATGCACTTAGATCTTTATCATTCTTAGTTTAACATATGGCATGTGCAGTACATCATTTGTTTCCTAAACTTTTACTAAGAGGATTACTAAATTGGAAGAAAATTCCATCTTTTCAGTCACTAGTTATGCCAAAATATCCATGAGTTAGTTAAGAACACTAACCAGTATCCCCCCTTCTTTTAGCATATTATAGCTTCATATTATTTTATTAAATCATTCTAGTTTCCACTCTGTTCTATTCAGTTTGATACATGGTACATAATAGCCTCAAAAAAAGTACCTAAAATCTATCTCCCCAACAAAACATGCAGTTTCTTAAGGAAGGAACTCAGGGAGTAAAGATTGCACGTGCATGCGCACGCACACACACACACGCACGCACGCACACACAGACACCCCCCCCCCCAAAGAGACAATTGAGCTTTGCATGACATAGTCACTTAGGTTTATATCCACAGTAACAAGTAACAGGAGTATAGTAAGTAGGGTTCAGTGAAGGTGTATTAAAAGAATGACTAGAAGAATTGGTTAATCACTTAATTAGGTGCATATATAACTAAGAGTATTTAAAACTCATACACATGTGAGTGAGTATACAGCCATATGCTACATATTTTCTAAGATCTCTTTAATTATCAGAACAACATATTATTTTGAGATCATTCAATAAAGCCCTCTCATTTTTTTACATAAATACCATTGCTGTTTTAAGCAGAGAGAGGCTAATAAATGATTCTACCGGATATTTCGTCTTCCTAGAGGGGTAGCAGATGTACGCAAGGAATCAGTTACTTAATTCCCCTAATCATCCATTTCTTCCCTCTTCATTCTGTGCTTGGAAACTTCCACATTCCCCAGTGTGCTAATAGCTGACCCTGGAAACTGGCAGAAACCAAAACCTTCTCTTGAAAGCAGAAGGCTCCATATGGTGGCTTCAAGCACGGAGGGTGACCCTGCCAAGTCCCCCGCAAAGGGATTTTACAGAGCAGAGAGACAAACGTGTCCCTTTAAATGTTAGTCATTGAGCCAGAGAGAAGAGACTGCCTTCCTGATGAAAGGCAGTTAAAGTACTTTTCAGCCTCTGATCTGCAACCTATAGGAAGTTTTGTACAATGGCGGCTCAATGCCAAGCATTAAAAATAAATGTAATCATCAGATGATTAGCTCTAAAAGCCTTCCCTCAAAAAATGATAGAGCTGTCAGTTACAATCGAACATACGTATGCATACTTGAAAACAGGGAGACCAAGCATATCTTTGAGTGGTTGAAACCAGCACTATTCTACATGTGTGAGGGTAACAGAGGCTATGACAGAGCATATGAAGTCAATGGTGGAGTCGCTATTATTTATACATGAGTAAAGATTACAAATGCAAGCCCCAGCTCAGATCTCTCACCCCCTGGATCTGTGAAACCTGTCACTCAGTCTCCCGCGGTGTGTCTTCCTGTCTCCAAGCCATTGGACCACCTGCTGCCAAGACTCTCATCTACTGCATCGCCCGAAGGCCTCGATGATAACAGCATTGATTCCAATGTACATCTAATTACTTCTCATAATCTATTCATTTCACAATAGTGTAGTGAAACATCTGTCACATCATAAACTCTTTAGTAGCCTTATCAAACCACCAAAACACACTCTGCTGCCAGTTGGCAGCTTCCTCGGTTTCCCGTTTATTAATATGATGCAAACATTTCTAGTCCTTTTTGCAGCTTTAGATGAATTTCCCCAATGACCAGTGAAGCAGAACTGGGCAAACTGCAGTTTAAATGTCTGTATATTACCTATTGAGGGACAAATCCGGATGTCACACAGAAATCAGTTAAAATAGCATTATTTCCTTAGAGGGACCATCTCTGAATGAAGTTCTCTCCCTCATAACAGTGAAAGGGCTCCTTCCTTGGCTTCAATGCATCTGATTAATTTACTAAAATAAGCCACGGTGACAGGATTGCCTTTGAATAGGATATTACACAGGAAAGCTTATACCTTCGTGTGTCTAACTTTACCTTTGGGAAAATTATGCTATTTCCTTTTCCTCTTCTTTGGAGAGAATTCTCTCTCTTCACCCTTTCTCTTTTCTCTTCGAATGCTTTTTTCTCTCCTCCTTTTTGAAAACAATCTAGGAACGAGAACTATCATGTCATAGCTGATTAGCCAATACTGCTGCCATTTGGTGATAAGGTCTACACAATGTTCTAGCCCAATGCTGATGCCACGTCTTCCGCAAAAAGGACCGATCACCAGATACTAATTGTTGGTGGACTTAATTCCACTCATCCTTCAAAACCCAGCTGATCATTACCTGCTCAAGCGGCTCTCCCAGGGAGAAGTACTCAGTCCTCTTTCTGTATGCTCCTAATGGCCTGACATCTCTACTCATGCACTTAACATTATGAGTGGGCGTTTTTGGTGTGCCTATATGCCTTCTTGAGGGTGAAGATTATGACTTTTTCACGTTTGTATCCCTGGCAACTCACTGGGTGCCTGGCACCCCAGGCAATGTCAAGTAGATGTAGAAGATTCTCTAGTTCATTCAAGAGAATTAAAAAACTGCAGAGATTCAAGAGCTACTTTACATGTATCATGAACAATAGCAGTATTAGTCTCTGTTTCACTCTAATAATAATAGCCAGTGCTTGTATGTATCAGGTGCTCCCCTAAGTACCTCACCTATATCAGCTCACTTAATCCTCATGGCAACTCTGTGAGGTAGATACTATTATGACCCGTATTTTATTTATTTATTTATTTATTTATTTATTTATTTATTTATTTATTTATTTATTTGAGAGAGAGAGCACATGAGAGGGGGGAGGGTCAGGAGGGTCAGAGGGAGAAGCAGACTCCCTGCTGAGCAGGGAGCCCGATGCGGGACTCGATCCAGGGACTCCAGGATCATGACCTGAGCCGAAGGCAGTCGCTTAACCAACTGAGCCACCCAGGCGCCCTAATGACCCATATTTTAAAGGCAAGGGATTGAAATGCAGAGAGACTGAGTACCTTGCCCGAGGTCACACAGCTGGTACGCAATGGGCTCAGCAATCTGGCCCCAGAGTTTCTGCTCTTAACTCTTACACTATACAGTAGTCCCCCACTTACCTGCAGGTTTGCTTTCTGTGGTTTCAATTACCCGTGGTCAATCCCTGTCTGGAAGCAGATGATTCTCTCTCAGAAGCACAGTAACAGCCTAATGCTAGCTCGTAATACGTGCGTCATTCATCTCACTTCATTTCATCATGTAGGCATTTTATCATCTCACATCATCATGAGACGAAGAAAGGTGAGTACGCACAATAAGATATTTAGAGACAGAGAGGGAGAGCCCACATTCACATAACTTTTATTACAGTATATTGTTAAATTGTTCTATTTTATAACTACTTATGCTTGTTAATCTCTTACTGTGCCTAACTTACAAATTAAACTTTATTATCAGTATGGATGTACATATAGGATAAAATGGTGTAGAGAGGGTTCAGCACTATCTGCAGTTTCAAGCATCCACTGGGGGTCTTGGAACATATCCCCCACAGATAAGGGGAGACTGCTGCACCATCTCTCTGGGAGCTAAACTGTCTTCTTGTTGAATTCAGATGGTTCTCACATCACTTGATCAGTTACTCTTTCTTGAGCAATTCTAGAAGGTCTGTAAAGACAGAAGGTCTATTTCCCAAGCTGTCCATGTCGGGTATAGGACATATATGTGGTCCCATTCACATAGTGTTTGGCAAGTGAATTCAGCACTATCTTCTGATATTACAATTAGCGGGACCAATGTCCATGTCTGCAGAGAACTCAAGCTTTCTTCCTATTTCCAGTAGGCTTGAGGAAATCATTTCTGACATAACTATCAGCTCTTATTAATCTACTTTTTAAAAAATCCTTCTAAGAAGTCATAGATGTTACAGTGTTCTATAGATATATTCCTGGAATTCACCAAAAAATAAATTTATTTCCTATAAAGAATTAGATAGCCACAGAATAACGGTAGCCATAATTATCCTGGATTGAATTTAGTGCTAATGACCCAGAGATGAAAGACTCTGTATCATATTACAGATCCCTTCGGATAACAATTCCCTGAGTCCCCAAGGGTCAAAGCTAAAAGGAAATCAACTGTTTGTCTCTATGGTTTCTCTACATAATGTATAGCTTATGGCTGCATATATCTAAATCTTTAAAAAAAATATGCCATTAACAGGCTAGGTCTCCATTTCAGCATATCTTAACATATTATACAGCCCTGTGAACTACAACTTGACCTATTCCAAAAATCACAAATCCTGGAAGGACCAGATGTGGGTATGGCAGCAGAACTGAGTGAAAGTTTGCCACCACAGTGCATTGCAGGGTGACAGATCCATGGTAAATGACACTGTCCTGGGACTTAGCATCCATTTGTACTGCGTGAAGGGGCTCAACTTGTTTTTACAAGCTAGTGCAGAAGGAAGGTTATAAAGATCAATGATTAAGAGTTGGGATCTGACCTCAGATAAATCTGGTTCAAAACTCAGTTCTTCCTGTTAATAAGTGGATGAGTGACCTTTGGCATATCACCTCCTTAAAGCCCACCTTCTGCATCTGTCTAATGGGCATGACAACAGTACTCATCCCAAAAAACTAATGGGAAGAAAACACCTGTAGCATATTTGGCATAGTAGCACCAGCTGTAGATGAAGGTTACCTAGTGGAGAGCCATACTGTTCCACTCCCATGTCAACAAGAAAAAGCAAATGAGGATCAAAGTGTTCAAAGTCAATATTATAATTTATCTCATTTCTTTACTTTGAAAACTAAGATTAAGTCTTCAGATACTTTTAATATTTCACTGGGATCTTTAAAAGTGTATTTAATCAAAAAGCTCTACTCTTTAAAATACCAGCTGAAAAAGAAAATGCCTCTGTGAGATATCCACCACATTACAGAATTTGATTTAACTGGTTACGTGTTAACTAATTTCCAACTGTAAGTTCCTCAAAGTGGATGACATAAAATAAGGAGTCATAGATTTTGCTTTCAAGAAACAGTCAATCCAGTTAAGGACAAAGAATTTCCCCTTAGGAAGCATCTAGAAAGCAACACAGTGTGACCAAATAATGAAGCATAACTAGGATTATTAAGAGTATTAATGATTGAATCACTAAATTGTCCACCTGAAACTAATATTACACTGTATGTTAACTAATTGAAATTTAAATGAAAACTTAAAAAAAAAAAAAAGCATTAATGAGGGCAGCACAAGTAAGCAGGGCAGTCTCAGAAAAGGGAGGGGCCACCATGAGCACCACCACCAAGAGAGGGCCCTCTGAACAAGTGAGATGGAGCTGAATTTGAGGGATGGGTAAGACATAGATAAAGCATTGGGTAGTGAGAAGTCTTCCTGATCCAAAAGAGCAACTGACTCCTACGACTCTCCAGTAAGTGTAGTTGGCTTATTCAAAGCAGAAAGTGCCAGGTCACGTGCAGCTGTCCATTTTTACCTATTAATTCTCACCAATTCTTCATGTACAAATCCAAGGTGGATTTGCATGGAGGAACAGGAAAGAGTAATATATACAGAAGACCTACTGAAGTCGGTAATTCTCAATCCTTAGCTATCCTGTGGCCCAGACAGTAAAATTTCATTGCTCCAGCCTTCAGCAATCGTCTAAGGAAGGACCTTTCCCTGAAAGCTCAGCTTGACCGTGAAGCCTTTCTGATTATATAAAATTTGGGGAAAATGCATTTTTCCGGGGCGCCTGGGTGGCTCAGTCGTTAAGCGTCTGCCTTCGGCTCAGGTCATGATCCCAGGGTCCTGGGATCGAGCCCCGCATCGGGCTCCCTGCCCCACGGGGAGCCTGCTTCTCGCTCTCCCACTCCCCCTGCTTGTGTTTCTGCTCTCTCTCTCTCTCTCTGTCAAACAAATAAATAAAATCTTAAAAAAAAAAAGAAAATGCATTTTTCCTTTTAAATGGCCCTTGACTTGTACGCATTTGGTGAACTGACAATAATATGGTTCTCTTATTTCTGCAAAGTAAGCCTTTTTTAGAAGTACAGAATAATTTAAAATCTAGGATCTCATGCTCCTTTGATATCTGCAAACATATTTGTATAAATTGGCATGGCTCATCCCACTCTCAAACAGCCCCCATTCACAGACCTTAGTGAAATACGGTTTTCCAGGCACATCCTAGTTACATGAAGACATAGAAATCGACTAACTGATTAGTGAGTTAAAAGAACGAAAAATTAAGGGACTCTGATAGATTTATCCAAGTAGCTAACTGGAGTCCTCGCGTGTCTGCCTCTGAAGAAACATTCTTTTGTTGGCTCAGTTTATAGGAGGGGTACTGAAAGAAGTATTACGGTCCTTCAATGTGGTATCAAAAAACTTCACAATTGTGCTCTTGGCTACTCATAAGAAGCCTTCGTCTCCATCCTGTGCCTCAATTTTAAGACCACAAACCTGCCACTGTCCTTGATTTCTCTTCTGCGCCTGATTTCTCTGCTTCTATCTCTATCGTTGTCCCTTTACGGCTGTAGCTAGTTTCTGACAGGCCACTAGTCTGCTTTGTCCAGGACTGGGGATGGAACACTGGGAAATGCCATTCCTGGTGGCTGTCTTCCTTTAGATACTGTAGAAAGTGGAATATGATCTAGGGGAAGGTTTGTGGCTGGAGGCGTCCTGGGACCTTAACTTACAGCTGAGGATATAAATATTATCCAGACAGATGTATGATTCAGATAGACCGAAAGAAGTTGAGAAACCCAGGTGCTGAGAGAATAACATCCAGAAAGGTGACTAAGTTATGATATATATAAAAAAAAGGAAGAATATACAGACAAGAGTTTAAGAAGGGAGGGGATGATTGGTGTGGTGAAGAGAAAGGGAAATTGAACTGGCCAGGATGGAAAAATATGGATCTAAATGAACTTGGATCATCTTCAACGTTTCTTCTTTACAGCCTTCCCATGGAAGGAAGAGTAGGGAGCATCCCAGGCCCTCTGCAGCCTGCCTTTGGTATCCTGTCTGCTTCACAATCCCCTTTTGCCTAACTAAACTAAGCCTCAACTCTGTCCTGTCTCCACACCTTTCCTCACATCACTCCTGCTTTAGCCACTTCTTGGGCATCACCTGACTAATCAACTATTTCTTCCATTTTATCATGTGGAGATACTTGGAGACTTTAGGACAGAGCTGGGGAGAGAGAAGGCTTGTGAGGACCGCTCCAAAAAAAGTCTGCTCGGCAATGTTGGCAGAAGCCAAATAGACAGCAGACCTCCTTGGAGACACACGGTCTTCCTTCATATATGTATATTTCCTTTGTCCCCCAACCCAAGGGCCAAAGGGCCACTAACTTTTTATCTACATCTCAGCCTTTCCTATGACTCCAAAACAGTCAGTTTAACTGCTCAGAGTCCTGGTAAAAGGAGAAAGTGCAGAGAAACTGCAACCCAAGAACACCGAGGAGTGCCTGAGCCAAAGCTAACATGGGTTAAAAGCTTTGCTGAAGAGACAGGAGAGAATGTGGGACCTGAGTAGGGGATATGATGCAAAACAAGATAGCAAGGTGTGAATTCTGGAAAATGAAGAGTTGAGGTGAGAAGTTGGGGGAACACAGAAGGTAAATGCAGGAAGCAGGGAGTCCAGCTAAATAAAATTTACTTAGACCTTATAATGCTCAAAGTATTATGGGTGATGCAAAGTTCAGTAAAATACCACCCCTATCTCCCAGAATTTACATTCTGTGGGGAATACGTAGATATGTACACCAGAAACTATAATCTAGGGTAGAATGAAGATGTACTAGAAACACAATATCCATAAGGAGGATTCAGAAAACAGGAGAGAGACGAATTCTAACATGTAGGAAAGTCTCATTGGAAGCAGTCATTTGACCTGGACCATGGACAGATAGGACTATAGATGATGAAAATGAAACTGGAGGGGCGCCTGGGTGGCTCAGTCACTTATTCATCTGCCTTTAGCTCAAGTCATTATCTCAGGATCCTGGGATCGAGCCCCGCATCCGCCTCCCTGCTAGGTGGTGAGTCTGCTTCTCCCTCTCACTCTCCCTCTGTGCTCTCTCTCTCTCAAATAATAAATAAAATCTTAAAAAAAAAAAAAGAAAGAAAGAAAAAGAAACTGGAGATGATAGGGAAAGACTTTCCAGGTGGAGAGGGCTATATAACAATGCAAGGGAGATATCAGAGAAAGACATGGCCACGTTAACTGGCCTGCACCTCTTACTTATCTGTTCCTTCTGTGAACACACAGAGAACACCTACCTTGTGTCAGAGCCTGCACGAGGCACAGCAGCAATCAAGTGAATCCAGCTTGGTTTCTGAGCCAAGTCTTTCCAAGATTGCAAAACTTGAGTTGCCTAGAAGGGATTCGATCCAGATTCCAAAGGACCATAAATGTCAAGCAAGAAACCTGAGTCCTGTTCTCCTTTTTCTGTAACTCTGTCCCACTCCCTGACGTGGGAAATGGCATTATCAGTTGTGTGTTTTGAGAAAGTCACTCTGGCAAGAGCACCGAGTGCAAGTGTCTCTGAGCTCTCCGGGCTCGGACCTAGGTTGTGGTGACATGGCTGAACCCACCAAGGTCAGTAAATACAGGACCCGTTACAATGCCTTCCTCAGGAAAATGCTGGAGAAGACTGAAGTAAGCCAGCGCGTCAAGTCCACTTGCTCCTTCTGTGACAAAACCAAGACACCAAGATGAAAAGATGAGCTGTGGGGGTCTGGCCCTGCGATTCCTGTGTGAAAACCGTAGCCAGTGGGGCCCAGACCTACAAACACTACTTCTGCGGTCGCAGTAGGAAGTCTGCCATCAGAAGACTGAGGGACTTGAAAGGCCAGAAGAAACTCCACCATATGAAACATTGCTGGCCTATAATAAATGGGTTAATTTATGTAACAAAATTACTTTGGCTTGTTGTTAAATTTATTAATTAGATGCTTTTCTCAGAAGACTTGGAAATTAAAAATCCTACTAATTTTTATCAGAAAAATTAAAAAGAAAGAGTTGTTGAAAACTTCAGTTTGATAGTGTAGGGAGCAGAGAAAGCTTAGCCTTATTAAATGTACAGAATCCAAATGGCCAGCAGCTAGTGTAGACAAATGAATCTTTACTGAATACCAGGATAATTCAGCATGGGTCTTCATTTTATCAGGCACACAGGCAGATGCCTTGTCCCTTCCCATCTCATGTCATTGTACTTCGTGATTTCAGTGCCCAGTGGTAAGCACTGAGGGAGACAAGAAGCAATTTCTGGGTTACTACGCTATCAAATCTGTGATAAGTCTGGGCTTCATGGTGGCTAACCCTTGACTGGGGAGTAGAGAGACTAACCAGGCACTGTTTCTGCTGGGTCTGGGCCATAAGAAGGATGGACTGAGGGACTTTCAGGGGATCTCAAGGCAGTGCCAGCAACACCAAGTTGCCTCCCAAACTGACCTTGTCATCTTCCCTGGGACACATTCTCCTCCCTGCTCTAGCTCTAGCCAGAATTACTGATTTAAAGATCTGTAGCCTTTGATTCGAGCTCTTTCCTTCTAATTCTGTACCCAGCAAAGGTGGGAACATCTTCCTTTTTCTTTATGACCCATCATACTGTTATAATAATCACAGATCGTCCTTAAGCATGCACCTCAGCCTTCACTTCTCCGGAGATAATAATTCCAGAATTTATTGCTGTTCTTCATCAGCACTATTTAAAAATCTCAGCACCAGCTTTTTTATTTTTCTCCAAAAAATCTTGACTTTTGCCGCCTATTTGTCCTCTCTTTGAAACGTATATGCTACCCTTGGGTGGCCCACTTGATTAGCGTCAGGAAATCACGGCCACAAATCTGTCTTCCACAAATTGGTGGAGAGAGAAGGTAAGTTATTTAAATATGTTGTGTTGTAATTTTTCTAGCAGTAAGAAAGAGAGGAACTTCTGCCTCACAAGGGGGCTGTGAAGATTACAGATATTGTATATAAAAATATTTCCAAAAGTAGGATTAGCTGAGGAAGTGCAGAGTATTTAAAGAAGTAATAATAATAATAATAGTGCCCTAATGGTTCAGGAATGGATTTCAGGCATTCTTTTGTTTGATTTGATTAGCACCTATTATGTGCCAAGCATTGTTCTAGACACAGGAGATACTGCAGCTCTTACAGTTATTGTACATGTGGGATCATGATAGACTGTTCATTATAATCATGATTGTTGTTTTATTATAAAATCAATTATTTTATCTCACAAAGTAAAAAGGATATTAACTTTGAGCGTATTCAAATGTATTCTATTTGAAAACTATTGCAAAGGAAATCTCCATTTTGCCCATACCAATTTCAGAAGAAATAATTTTTTATTTTATCTATAAATGATAACACATGCATCCTGTTGAATGTCGTCATTCCTATACTCCATGCAGCAATTAGAAGGAAAAAGATGGAGGAGGGTAGGGGAGAAAAGGCAAATTCTTATTGAGTGCCAAAATTGTTCTAAGTGCTTTCAAACCCAGAATCTCATATATGCCCCTCACATTTTATCTTAGAATGTGCTGGGTCCCCCCAACTACTTCCTCTACCATGAAGATCTACAGTGGATCAATGACAGCATGTGGTCTTTTGTTGTTCTGGAACATTAAAAAAAAAAAAAAGCCTTTGACATGATTTTCCCATTGAATCCAGTGGAAGGATGATTCTGTCATATAAAGTAGACACCAGACTTGTATTCCCCAGGGGACTCAAGTTTCCCAGAGAGGCCAGGTCACAAGTCATGTACAAGAATTGACATTTTATCTCATTTGCCACCGAGATGTTTTCCTGGCTCTGTCTCTTGTTCTCTCTAACTTCTTTTCACCTCTGGGTCCAGTAGGTTTTCCATTCGATGCTACCAGGGCTACATTCTGTTGTTGTTAATCCCAGGAGAGAATAGATTTCAAATTTTGACTCCCTTGAATGATACCCAAGAGGATTTCATTTCTGAAGTGCCCAAAGGCACTACTGAGAAGCCATTTTCTCTTCTAATGCAATCTCAAGGTATAGAAGGCCCCAAACTAAAACTTTTTCCTGACTATAATTGTCATTTGTTGAGCAGCCTATAAATTATCATTTCAATACTCAGTGGCTCCTGACTCGGGGGAAATTTAGGAAGTGGATTTCAGATATTTTTGGCCCTTTGTTCTATAAGTAAACACCACCACTGTATTCTTTGCACCGTTCAGTGTCTGCAGAAAATCATGAAGATGTTCTCCATTCTTTCATGCCTTCAGAAATTATTTGATTTGCATAGGTTATGTTTTAGACACTGTTTGAGGAACTGGGGATAATGTAATTCATAAGTTAGTAAGTTCCCTGCCTTAGTCATGGATCATGTCTACTAGTCGAGGAAGACATAAAAGAAACAAGAAAACCAATAAGTAACTTCAGATACTGGTTAAGTGTTATGATGTCTATATCAAGGAGAAATGGAGGGGGTTGACTAGAAAAGACTGATTTCAGTAAAACCTGTCTGTAGAGGTTATATCTGAGGAGGAACCAGCAGGGCAAAGAACCTGGGAAAGACATTTCCAGGCAGAAAGAACTATAAATGCTAAAGTCCTAAAGCAAAAACAAGCTTGTTCAAGGCACAAAGACAAAAATGAACAACATACAAATAAGATCCGAGAGTCAGGCAGGAAATGGATCAAAAGGTCCTTTGCAGGCTTTAATAAAATATATGAATTTTATTCCAAGTGTGATGGTAAACAAGTGGAGAGTTTTTAAGCAAAGGAGCTACTGGGTGGAAAATGGTCTGCAGGGAGACAGGATGGGATGCACATACAGAAGTTAGTGGTGGTCCAGGAAACTTGGCCTAGGATGGTGGTAGTAAAGATGGAACGTAATAGGTTAATTTGGGATATTTGGGGGGGTAGAAATGATAAGATTCACTGATAGGTTGGATGCTAGAAATGAGAGAAAGAAAGAAACTGAGGATTACAATAGCCCCAATAAGTTTACAACAGGAAGATACTATATGGAGCTAAAAAAAAATAGCTTAGGCAAGACACATTCTCAAGGCCTCTCTCCTCTGGGCTTGTATATCATGAAGTCCATTTTTCCAAGACGGCTTCTAACCTGTGGTGTGGCGGTAATGCTTGTCTTTCGCAGTTGGCTGAGTTCCCAGGGAATAAGGATTACATCTTATTCATCTTCATATAATAATTGAGTACATAAGTTAATGAAGATATGAATTAATGAGGAAGATCTGCTCCTGTCTCCCAGAGATGTGTATCTTTCTTCTCTTCAGGCAATTATGCAGCAAATGATACATAAGGCATTTTTTTCTATCCTGTGGGATACGGCAAGGGTGTGTACCTCTTGCTCACCTGGGAAGTCTCAAATATAGATAAGGAAGGAAAACCATTCTTTCGCACCACCCATTTCTTCACAATTCCCCACACAAGAAGTCTTGGCTCAGCTTGTGTTTTCAATAGTGTTTGCGCTTTTGTTTGGAAATGAAGGCAACAGAAAACCAATAGCACTCATTATTACACAGAAATAGTGTGTGCAAAGCATTTACCACAGATTTGGCTCATATATGGTACATGTATAATAAATGGGAGCTACTATTATTCAAAAGGTGATTATTGCCAGCTCCAGCTGATGCTCAGTACTGCTTCCTGATTTTAATATTTTTAAAGATGTTGGTCCTCTTTTTTTTTTTAAGATTTTATTTATTTATTTGACAGAGAGAGAGAGCACAGGTAGGCAGAGTGGCAGGCAGAGGGAAAGGGAGAAGCAGTCTCTCTGCTGAGCAGGGAGCTGGACGTGGGGATCATGACCTGAGCTACAGGCAGCCGCTTAACCTTCTGAGCCACCCAGCAGCCCCAGTGTCAGTCCTCTTTTCTAGAGCATTCTATTGAGAAGAAATTTTTATGGTATGAGTTTAATATGATTGAAGTGATAGGCCAGGTAATGTGGTCAGGGAATTCAGCACCAAAGGATTGGTCACAAAACTAGGACATGGTTATTGTTCTGTCCTTCACTAGCACTCACCATGTGTCAGACACTCTGTTCTGTGCCAAAGATAGAAGATGGGTGTGACACACTTCTTGCCCTCGAGAGTCTCCCAGTCTAGGAAGAGAGATAAAAATGTAACCAAATAAGTACAATTCAAAATGACACTAGTTCCATGTACCAGAATACAATCCAAAAAAGAGTGTAATCAATTATATCCTATGGTGAGTGGTGAAAGGTGAACGATCAGGAAAGGCTGCAAAAGAAGGTGAAACATGAGAAGGGTTTTGAAATATGACCAAGGCAGGGACAAGTATAGTAGGGCAGTCTGGCTAAAGGAAAACAGCATACGTCATCAATTTATTCCAGAGACACTTAGGCCCATGTTCTCATGGATTGATAATATTGTTGTTGCTTTATTACCAAAATAGAATTTTTTAATCTGTCATTCATTATTATTATTTTCTTTTTTTTAATTGGTGAAAATAATATTTTATTAGTAAGTGGATTTTATAAGTTCATATTAACATTTATTTACCATAAAGCCTATTATTGTAATTGACATATACTAATACAATTGTATTTGACATTGTATTCATTTTAGGTGTACAACATAATGATTTGATAATGATCTATTTTGTTTCTTAAATTCTATATATGAGTGAGATCATATGATAATTGTCTTAAAAACATTTTTTTAAATACAGTATCACCTAGATCCTTAATATGTTAAACAGGGTATGTGAATAGCTAAGAGGAAGAAACAGCATGTAGTGTTTCCAAACATATTTGATCATAGAGTTCTTTTTTCCACTGATCTTCCAGGAAAAAAAAAAAATGTTCTAAAGAATGGACTTTTGAAAGACAATAGAACCGGGCACCTGGGTGGTTCAGTTGGTTGGGCGACTGCCTTCAGCTCAGGTCATGATCCTGGAGTCCCGGGATCGAGTCCCGCATAGGGCTCCCTGCTCGGCGGGGAGTCTGCTTCTCCCTCTGACCCTCCTCCCTCTCATGCTCTCTGTCTCTCATTCTCTCTCTCAAATAAATAAATAAAATCTTAAAAAAAAAAAAAGACAATAGAACCAAACAAGTTACTCACTTAGAATTGAAATTAATTTAAATTTCTAACCAATCTGAGCTTCAATGTGGTTATCTGAAAAATACTAGTACTACCTCCTTTCAACTTTCCTCTCACAGTTGCCATGACCATCATTTGCTGTGCGACTGACAAATATGTCAAGGAAAGAGGCCAGGTGGCCTTCCTCCCAGATGGGCAGCCTTATCCTGTGTATTAGTTTTCTAAGATTGTCATAACAAAGTACTATGCACTGGGTGATTTACACAACCGAGCTTTATTTTCCCCCACTTCTGGAGATTAAAAGTCAAAGATCAAGTTGTTGGCAGGATTGGTTTCTTTTGAGGCCTCTTTCCTTGGCCTGAAGATGGCTGCCTTCTCCCTGTGTCTTCATATGGCCTTCCCTTCTGTGCATGTCTGTGTCCTAATCTCCTCTTCCTAAAAGATGCCAGTCATATTGGATTACAGCCCACCCCAATGATCTCATTTTAACTCAATTACCTTTGTAAAGACCTTATCTCCAAATACAGTCATAGTCTGAGGTACCAGGTGTTAGGACTTAAACATATGAATTCGGGAGAGGGTACAATTCAGCCTATAACACCCTGGTCCACAGTACTCCAAACTCAAGATCTCCCATTACTCAAAGCTGACCGATGTAAACCAAACATAAAAGAGAAGAGCCATAAGATGAAAAGAAAGCTAGACAAAGCTTATGGTCTAGTATGCCAGCTGTCAGTTTCTCATGGAGAATGTTCATGGAAAGTCAAATCAGAGCAAAGTTGTTAGTAGTTGGTAAATGCTGTCCACTAGGACTGTCAATTAACTGAACCATGCATCCTCTCCACCGAGGATCCCAGAGACATAATGACATGTTAGCATTCATCTCCCTGAGTTTCATGCTCATACCTGACTCTTAGTTAACCTGTTATGTTTCAGCAAGCCTACATTTCAGACCTGAATATATTTCTAATCATCTTGATAGAGCTTGCATATTTCCCAAATCTCACATGTTAATATGAACCTTTTAGGGAAAGATACTTTTACAAATATCCATCAACAGTTTTTGTTGGTTTTTTACTACTTTAATTCTTAGAAGATGTCCATTTTCTATAATCCCAAGTTACAGATGTGTTTTATTGTAGCAACATACATACTATCTACATTTATTTGCTAATAATATTATTATACCTATAATTTATATTAATAGAATTTGTGTATCACATACTTAGGTAGCTAAGGTACTTAGGAACTAAGTGATAAGGGTCAAGTTTGGCTAGCGCTATGAAACTAACCATCCTAAGGTCAACCAGGGTTTTATTTTTCTTTTTTTGCATGTTGGGACCAACTGAGTATTCAGAAATCACCTAGCATTTTTATTTTATTTTATTTATTTATTTATTTTTAAGATTTTATTTATTTATCTGAGACAGAGAGCATGAGAAAGAGGAGGGTCAGAGGGAGAAGCAGACTCCCCGCCGAGCAGGGAGCCCGATGCGGGACTCGATCCCGGGACTCCAGGACCATGACCTGAGCCGGACGCAGTCGCTTAACCAACTGAGCCACCCAGGCGCCCAAGTCTAATTTATTTTGAGTTAATTTTTGTTAGTGGTGTGTGACAGGAATCAGTTTCCTTCTTTTGTTTTGTTTTTTAAAGATTTTATTTATTTATTTGAGAGAGAGAATGAGAAACAGAGAGCACGAGAGGGAAGAGGGCAGAGGGAGAAGCAGACTCCCCGCCGAGCAGGGAGCCCGATGCGGGACTCGATCCCGGGACTCCAGGATCATGACCTGAGCCGAAGGCAGTCGCTTAACCAACTGAGCCACCCAGGCGCCCTCACCTAGCATTTTTAGCCTTTATGACTACAAAGAAAAAATTAAACTGAAATAATGTTTTTAAGCAGCAACAAACATACTTTGGTCACGCCCTGTCCCTAATGCTAACAAAGCTTGAGTCTATTTGGAGCCCTTCGTATGCTTGGTAACTCTACTGTGTCCAGCATTAACCCCTTGAAGTAGGATGACCAATCACCCTGGTTTTCCTGGGATTGAGAAATTCCATGGGATTCGGGACTTTCATTGCTATAACCCCCAAAGTCCTGGGCAAACTAGAAGGTATTGGTCACCCTACAGAGTCACGAGTAAATACACTGAATACAAATCTCAAGAACTTTCAAAGAATTCTGCCCCAAATGTCTTCCAGCCCCCACACCCTCTTCTCTTCTTCTTCCTCTTTTAACCTTCATGACATAACTCAAATATAATTTTCTCTGTAGGCACTTCCTATCTGCCTCCCCTCCCAATCACAGACTTAACTGCCCTCTTAAGGTCTCACAGCACTCCTTCATGCCTCCTATGATTAATTCTAATTATCTGCTTCCTTGGTTCCCCTTCACTGGGCAGGATTCTTAATGGAACTGACCATACCTTACTCATAATACTAGCCTCAGGACCCGCCCAGTTTTTGACACTAAATAATAAGCATTTGCCTGAGTAAAATGGTGAATAAGAAGAGCATTTTCCCAAGCCTCTAAGTTTATTAAAATCATAAAAACTGAGGATTAAGAAGAATCCTCTAGATAAGCTGGTCTACCTGCCCATGGTGATTTAGAGTCAGTAGACCTGGCATTCTGAAACTTTCCCTTTATCTGTGCCCCTGTGAGCAAGTAACTTAGCTACTCTGAGTCCATTTGCTCATCTGTGAAACACAGATCATAGTAATTTCCCCTCAAGGTATTGGGTGGACCAATAAGATGACATTTGTAAGAAGAAGTTTGTAAACTTGAGGGTACTAAACAAGTGTCAGGTATGACGATTATGATTGCTATTATCACTACTGTTATTATTCAGTGAAGAAGGAAAATATGCTACTGTAAAGCCTCAACAAAATCATCAAGTGATCATACATCTTCTGCTAGAACTTAATCTCTCTGAATAATGCATTTCTCCCATTCCCTCAACTGTTTCTCATTAGGCATAATTTCATATTTTATCACCACCCCTTTCTCTCTTCTCTAAATAGTAGCTAGTTTGCTTGGGTCTCTCAGGCTCAGAATTGAGCATAATAATCCAGAAGTGGTCTGAGCAGTAATATCCTCTCCTAGATTCTAAACTCCATACATCTGTTAATTGAACCTAGGAACCCTTTAGCTATTTTGGCAGCAGTCTAATACTGGGGCCTACACTGAGCCTCAGTCATTTTTCTTTCTATTTTTCCTTTTTTTTTTTTTTTGCTACTTTGACACTCTCTGGCATCCAAAGGAAGATGCCCTTGAGCTGCCTTTTCCCTTCTTGAGCGATCATGGAACTAATGAATGGAAAAGTGTACAGAAAATAAAACAACAGTTTTTGCCTTCTCCCGGGCCAAGAGTAGAGAGTGAATAAATATGTGTTCTTTGCATTTTCCACTTATGATTGGCAACACTAAGATTCACTTTCTCGCATGCTTGTTTTGAATGTACAAGTTTATCTGGCTTTAGGTTTGGAACACTCACTAATGCTTTGATGCACTAAGACACAGTTTTCACTGGAAGGGCTTTTATTAAGTGGACAGCTAGGGTGTCACAGGCAAGATATTTGCACAGTACATTAATTTAGAGAGGAAAAGGTTTCTGTGTAACTTAACCAGGCTGAACAGCTATTTCCACTTTACCTGAATAAAATATTTTCATGTTTTATCACACTAGTTTGCAACTGCAAAAGCTTCACCCAGTTTTTAAGAGTAGCTATGAACTGTCAGGATACATTATTTGGAATGAAGGCTGACAGCTCAAGGCTTGAAAGTAAAATACATTTTATTGTTTAAAAGCATTTCTCCACCACCTCACTTCCATCCCCCTCCCGAACCCCACCTATTCCATAGCCCCTCGCAAGCACCCCTCTCCTGCTTTGCCAGGAGATTCACTACAAACATTCTGGAATGGTCTGATCCTCATTAAATAACACTACATGGAGGAAAATCCTAAAGGGGGGGGGGTTCTTTTCTTATTTGAAAATGAATAATAAGAACGCGTAGTTTTGTGTGTGTACGAGGAACAGATCACTGCAGTGCTGAAAGCAAAAAAAAAAGAAGC
Organism: Mirounga angustirostris; assembly: GCF_029215605.1. NCBI lineage: Eukaryota > Metazoa > Chordata > Mammalia > Carnivora > Phocidae > Mirounga > Mirounga angustirostris. The sequence goes on along the minus strand of NW_026991711.1, from coordinate 29,140,001 downwards.
TGCCCAGTTAATATCCTGAGAAGGGTTATTATCCACATAAATGCATGCATCCTTGGTGTCTAGAATGTTCCTGAAGTTTCTAACCCGTGGCCCATCAGAAGAGAGGCAGCACTGTGAAATCGTTCTTTACAACACCTACTCATGGGCCCCTCTTGTCCCTGAAGCAGTCTCGGACAGGTCCCTATTCTGGTGTTTCTGGTCCTTGGTAGAATCTGTTTGCCAGAGAGGAGTTCTTCTAGGATGTCTCAAATCACCCTAAAGTTTATCTGCACCCATCGGTTATCCCTCACATATTCCGAAGACTGGTAGTCTAGAAAACACCAGTCTTATTTTGGCCAATGGGCACTCTCCTCCTCCACCGGCTCCTTTCCTTTCACCACAGCATCACCAAGACTGAAGAGACAGGCTTTTATTCAGAGCATACACTGCCGGAAAGAAGGGACTGGGAGAAAATTAACTCACAAATGGAAATCTTTTGTTGTTAATGATATTCTACAATAGAAGCCTAATCTCCTACGTATATTATCATCTGGCAAACTAGTTACACATTTAATAAGATTTTGCTGTATAAATTATAAATGAAATAAACAATTCTGTCACCATGGTGTGCAATGAATACACCACATGTTATATGTAAATATATTAGTCATTTGCCTTTTGTTTATGTGTCACCGAAATCCGTTTTCTTTATGGTGTATTTTCTATTCCCTCTGGGTTCCAACCAAAGTCGTTTCAACCATACACGTATCGGCCTTTGAAGTGGAATTATGTTGTTATTGTCCTTTTCCTGCCCAGTTTTAATAACACCTGCTTTTGTGCCAGTTTCATTTACTGCTCCGAATTGTAATTCGACAGAGAACAACAACAAAACCAGCAAAAATCCCAACCACCCTAACGGCAAATGTGACTCCAGAAAGGAGCTGTGTGATCTATTGACACAATACAGAAAACATATTGAAACAATTTTTATTCTTATTATTTTCCCCCCAAATTAAATAGGCCCCCATAAAGCAAGTTTCCGTATTCTGCATGTCTGCCCCCCACCCCCAAATAAAGCCAAACCTTGGGCTTTTAATGAGATGATTTTTTAAAAAAACAGAATCAACGGTTCAGCCTTTCTTTCAAGTGGTGGCATTTTTATTTTAAGGCGAGAAGCATAAATGCATGAAGGATGCAAATGCGGGCTCTTTCACCGGCTCACCCCACTGTGACAGCTGTGGATGGGATCAAGACAAAAGCCATGACGGCTCCAGGAAAACGATGGCTTAGGCATCACCAGCCCAATCAATAATCTGGCATGTTGAGGTCAATCACTGCATGGCCGTATTCAGTTCGAGCCAGTCAAAGATTATTAGTTTGACACCCAGAGGCGATTTCTTTCTGCTGTGGATGGCAGAGAGAGAGCCCGTATGCATCTCTTCAGAACCAAATGGAGAAAGCCTAACTGTGACAACAGTGCTTTCCCTGGCACTGGATTTTCAGAGAAATTCCATATTTGTTAGGAGCGATACCCTACTGTATTCTCCGAGCTGAGAAACCCTTCTTCCAGAATTGTCACTAAGCTCATTTTGTGTTTCACCCATTCCCAACAAAAAAAGTGTTGTTAATTCCCTGCTAGGCTCCAGGCCCTAATCTAGGACCCAGGGTGGAAGAGGACTAAGATTCATTTCTTATCCTCATGGAGGAGTGAATCGGGAAGATTCTCCCAAGGTGCTAATGCTCTAAGTGTCCCCCCCAACCTTTGTATTCCCATCCTTCTAAATCCCCCCCTCCCCAAATTACCCACCCCCAGCCTTGACAGATAGGTCCTGGGACAAAGAGAAGAGGGGCGGCAGGATCAGCATTGTTTCAGATCATTTATCGCTAGGAGTATCTGGAGCCAGGCAAGAAGAATGGTTGCAAGTGGGTTCCAGAGGGCATCTTAATGCTTCATGACCTACTAAGAGGGCTCTAGAATTAACCATAGGGAAGCAACTTTGAACTGACCTACTAGTTCCTTCCGTGCAGTCTGCCGCCTGTCTGGGGGACTCACATATGCTCGCTAACGGGAAACAGTTTGTGGTGAGGAGAACTCCACGGGTGTATATGGAATAGGGCTCTCGCTGTCTGCGATTTCACTGGCCATGTTTTACTGTTTCTCCTGGATGGCATGCTATGGAGCGTAATAACTCGCAGTTTGTTTATATTCTGTGTCTGTATTTGCACTTTGGTGATTATATTTGAATTCATGCAAGATCCTTTTTTTTTTTTTTAAGAACTCAAGCATAATCTTCTCATTAATCCTGTCCTGTTTGTCTGTTATTAATAGGCCACTGTACAATGTATTCTGCTGCAACACTCCACCAGGCATGACTAATTCAGATAATTAATTTGCTAGAACATTAACGCCATCAAATGAGCCTGCTAAACCGGTAAATTTAAAGTAAATTAAACTTAATTTGCAGGTTATTGCAATTAAGTCTGCCTTGTCTTTCTGAGGGATTTCAACATCCTCAGTATTTAAGAGGCAACCATCATGCATGCAAGTGGGCGGGCTTTTTGGCTAATTAACACGGGAGTCTAATCTGCTTTTCAATTAGGGTGGATGTTGATAACGTGCTGGTGACAGTGTTGCGATTCACTGCAGCATAACGCAGGAGTGCATGGCGCAATTATAGCTGAAAAGGAAAGCTCACGCCGGGCCTTTTTAGGGGTTAATGAGACAGTGGCAGCTTCCAGCTGAGGAGATCGAGCCGGTTTAGTGTGGCTTGAAGAGGAAACCACCCATAGGGGTTTCCTTTGAAGTGTCAAAAGGTCCCCTTGTTCTGGGTGGCTTATGTTTCATTTGTCTGAGTGGCGTATCAAAAATTGATGAGCAGCCAGCAGCAGTCCCTATGACATTAATTCCCCAATTGTGTTTCTAATAGTTTCATCCTTAAATAAATTTGGATGATGAGAATGGTAAGGGGAGCCAAGGTTCTGAAAACAATGAGGGCTGGGCCATCGTGAGGAGTTGCTACAGCCCAGACAACTGTGCTGGCAGCAAATGTTCAAGGCGCACCTGACCTGCTCCACACCGGGTTCTTCGTCGGAGGAAGACAAAGATGTCTTGTGCCCGTGCCTTCTGCCGAACAACAGCCCCTGGAAACAGCGAGAAAGACGTGACATTCTCTGGCGCTTGGTGGGAACTCCAGCTGTCCTGGAGAGGAATCTGAGACTGGAGCTTCAGGGGGAAAAACTCCTCTGGAGATGAGACCGTCAGGACCTCAGAAACACTCTCCGCAAAGCCACCTCTATACCTGGGTACCAGGGCAGAGGGGGACAAGACAGAGCCCACCAGTGACATAATCAGATGTAGTGCCTACATTTGGGATGAGAAAATCAATAGTATCTCCTTGTGTCTCCCAGTAAACACGAAACCAAGGTGGTTGGGGTCTCAGTTCTAAACTGAGAATACTTGTGGAGAAGCTCCCTTCCGGTACCTTTATGGGTACTGAAAGCCACATGAACAAATCAGAGTTTGTGGTTTTAGATGGCCTGTGGTTATACAGTGAGGAAAAGAGAATTTGGAAACAGATGGCTGTCTCTGGGATGAAGACCATACATGATGCGCCCAAAAGTTATCTGGATTGGAATGACCACATCCTCAAATGTTTAGGTGAGCAAATGGAAAGCAAAGACATCAAAATCCATACAAAAACAAAAGTTCTCACCACTACAGGGCTATGCATTTGTTTGTTTGTTTGTTTTAGTTTTTGAGAGAGAGAGAGAGAGAGCACCGGCAAGGGGGGAGAGAGAATCTTTAGCAGGCACAACGACCCTGAGATCATGACCTGAGCCGAAATCAAGAATGGGATGCTCAACCGACTAAGCCACACCCAGGCACCCCACTACATGTTTTCTGTTAAGAACACCAATTTATGGGGCACCTGGGTGGCTCAGTCGGTTAAGCTTCTGCCTTCAGCTCAGGTCACGATCCTGGGGTCCTGGAATCAAGCCCTGTGTGGGCCTCCCTGCTCAGTGGGGAGCCTGCTTCTCCCTCTCTCTCTGCTGCTCCGCCTACTTGTGCTCTCTTGTTGTCTCTCTCTCTCTCTCTCAAATAAATAAATAGATAAAATCTTAAAAAAAAAAAAGAACACCAATTTATATATGATGATTATAAAGAACATTCTAAAGATGGTCCTTCTTTGGCCTCTATGTAACTTGCATAAAGTAAATCACAACTGGGTAAAACAGCACCATTTCATAGATAAAAAATTATTCCAGTTACTTGAGGAAAGATTAATCTTTAAAGATTATCCAAGTGAATTGGAAAATCCCCTAAACAAGTTATGTAGACATAGCCAAAGAATGTCATGCCATATTCCAATAGATGTTGCTGAATAAATTCATTCATTCATTTATTCAGTTACTCTTTGAGCACATATTATGTGCCGAGAACTATGCACTGAGGCTAAGGTAAAGAACAAAGCAGGCAATGTCTTTATATTCATGGAGACTACACATAAACAGGTAACCATCATTTATTGATAAATATAATGATGACAATAAAACAGAATAATGTGACAGAGAGACGCAAGTGTTACTTTTAATTGTGTATTAGGGAAAGACTTTGCAAGGAGGTGACATTTAAGCTGAGACCAAATGATACTGAAAACTTTTAAGTAGGGGATGATCTAATTTGCATTTTCAAAAGATCACTTTGGCTGCTGTCTGGAAAAATAGAAGGGGAAGAACGCGACACTGTAAGAGTGGAAACAGTGAGACCATTTAGAAGACTATTAATGTCCTAGAAGCTACCACACAGTCCAAACTTTGGGATTAGAAATATGATTTAGAGGTAAATTCAACAAGTCTTGCTATATAGGGCATTGAAATTTTGAATAAATTATTAGACATATAAGTGGCAATGTCAAGTTGCAAGTTGGATATCTGAGTCTGGAAATTAAGTGAGGCACCAGAGCCAAAGATAAAATATAGAGAGGCAGAAGCCTGCAATTGGTATTCAAAAACAAGGGCTGGCTGATTACCCCTGGGAGAGAGTAGCTTGGAGGAGGAGTCCCAGGATCAAGTTACAGGGGGGAGGGAGAAGCCTGCAAAGGAGACAGAAGCTGAAAGGCCATGAAGGCAGGAAATAAACAAACAAACGTGATGTGAAGGGGGAGGGCCTGGCTAACACTGGAAACAAGAGAAAAATGTCTCAAGAAAAAAGGAGTAGTCAGTTGTCTTGAATTCTAATGAGAAGTTGAATAAGATGAAAAGAGATAAATGTCCATTGGATTTAGCATCATCCCAGAAGTCAATCATGACCTTGACTGGAGCCATTTCAGCCAGATGTGGGGCCCAAAGGAAGCCTGGTTGGGGTGCATGGAGAGAATAGGAGATGAGACAGTGTAGACAGTGTTTGCAGATAATTACTAGAAGGTTTGGCTGTGAAGGTAAAAAAAAAAAAAAAATTGGAAGTGAGGGGCGCCTAGGAGGCTCAGTGGGTTAAGCATCTGCCTTCGGCTCAGGTCATGATCCCAGGGTCCTGGGATTGAGCCCCACATCTGGCTCCCTGTTCGGTGAGAAGTCTGCTTCTCCCTCTGCCCACCCCCCCACTCATTTTCTCTCTCTCTCAAATAAATAAAATCTTTAAAAAAAAAAGTGGAATTGTGCACAAGAGGGAAGGTGAGATCCCAAAAGATAGTTGTAAATACGAGAGAGAGCACATGCACATGTTGATAGCAATGATCCAGGAAAGAGAGAAATATTAATTAGAGAAGTAAAAAGGGGATGAGATCCAGGGCACATAAGGAAGGCTTGGACTTTGGTGAGAGTAGCAGCTCGTCAGCCTTGACAATCAAAGGATAACCTGTGATGGCTTTATTCCACTTAGCACAATGTCCTCAAGTTTCATCCATGTTTTCACATATTACAGAATTCCCTCCTTTTTAAAGGATGAATAATATCCCATTGTATGTACATACCACATTTCTTTTATCCATTTGTCTGCCGATGGACAGGTTATTTCAACATCTTGGCTATTGTGAATAGTGCTACAATGAACCGAAAAGTGTTAATACATCTTTGATATCCTAATTTCAATTATTCTGGATAAATACCTAGAAGTAGGATTGCTGGATCATTTGATAGTCCTATTTTTAATTTTTTTGAGGAACTGCCATACTGTTTTCCATACACTTAAAAGTTAGTTAAGAGGGTAGGTCTGATGTAAAGTATTTTAATGATGAAAATAAAATAAAATAAATAATAAACTGAAGGAGAACCCAAGTGTGTGGAGAGATGCAGGCAGGGGAACTCATGTGAAATAGTCATTTGAGAGTCAGAAGCAAGCCAATAATAGATTAGGTCCAGTTCACTGTTTAATTTTATTTTTATTTTTATTTAAAAGATTTTATTTATTCATTTGACAGAGAGAGAGAGAGACAGCGAGAGAGGGAACACAAGCAGGGGGAGTGGGAGAGGGAGAAGCAGGCTTCCCGCTGAGTAGGGAGCCCGATGCGGGGCTCGATCCCAGGACCCTGGAATCATGACCTGAGCCGAAGGCAGACGCTTAACGACTGAGCCACCCACGTGCCCCTCACTGTTTAATTTTAAATGTTTTTATTGTGAGTAATACGCACTTATTGAAGAAAAAAATGGGAAATACAGAAAAGCTAGAGAAAACAATTGTGCATAACCTGCAGAACAATACAGTGGTCTTACAGTGAAGGAACAGGAAACAGTAGTGTGGGTATATTTCTCCAAGGAAATCCCATGATGAGACTTTAAAAGAAGGATCTATCTGAGGTCCTATAGGAACCTACATCCAAGAAGCATTCAGAGAAAGTTCATCTGTACTGGTTTGATCAAATCTTACTTCTTGGCTTGTGACTTGTGCTAGTCTCTGTCATTCTCAGCATTTCTTAGTGAGTCCTTCTTTGGTGGTCCATCACAGAACCTGAAATATTCTTAATTTCCTTAAGTTTCAAGCCCTCTCACAATTGTACTAAATATTGAGTGAAACATAGAGAGGCTTTAATCCTTTTTCAAGAAAGAAATTGTCATGTATATAATAGGATGCTTTAGGGGATTTTTCCTATAATTTTTTTGGCAAGGTTGCAATGAGGGGTAACATGGCAGGAACTAGGGAAAAGCAAGATGGGTTCCCAGGGAGCAATAAGGAGGTGCTCACTCAGGGTGTGAAGGTGAGAGTGAGCACTTCCCTAAATGTTGCTCCCCAGGCACGGCAGCCATCTTGCCTTATGCTAGCCCTGCCCTGGCAAACAGTCTTGTTCATCCATAAGTTATGTCTTGGAGCTATTCTCAAAATATGGAAAGCTAGATGCACCAGGAATGGGTGCTAGCACATTCCTTTTTAGTACCATTTTAAAGATGTAGTAACTGTGGATATGTAGATTTATGGGGAAAGTAAAAAATAAAAGAAAAAAACACAAAAAAAATGCACAATTAGAATCAGCTCTGCTTTACTTTCCTAAGTTAAAGGTCTATTTTGTTCTCATATAAAGGTGAGTGACTGTGAGTCAATAGAAGTCATTGTTATACCGAAATGAAAGTAGGCAAAGCATGTAGCACAAGCTTGGCCCATAGCTGATGCTCAATAAATGGGAATCATTCTTTTCAAAAAACCATTATCACTAGCTCTGATTTTTGCTCAATACTGCATTGTTCTGACTTTAATATTTTTAAAAATATACACCTTAATTTTAAAAAGACACAATTTGGGCACCTGAGTGGCTCAGTTGGTTAAGCGACTGCCTTCAGCTCAGGTCATGATCCGGGAGTCCTGGGATCCAGTCCCGCATCAGGCTCCCTGCTGGGCAGGGAGTCTCCTTCTCCCTCTCACCCTACCCTCTCCTGTGCTCTCTCTCTCTCTCTCTGTCTCAAATAAATAAAATAAAATCTTTAAAAAAATAAATAAAGGACACAATTTGCTTTTCAGTAGATATTTGCATTGACAGCTACACTTTTTTGTCCTTTGTTCTGTTCTTACACTAATGATAACTACATCTTATATAACATATTAAAATTTACAAACTGCTTTCATCCATAGTAGTCCATTGGTTCTTCACAACCATATGAGCTACATAGTATCATTCTCCCAGTTGGTAGATTAATAAATTGAGTTCAGAAAAATTAAGTGACTTGCCCGAGTTCACAGTCATAGAAACACAGAGTTAGAGGTTATAACCCGGGACTTCTAACTGGAGATCCCAGATTGTCCTACTCGGTGCCATCAACAATTACATGAAAAGTCTTCTCGGCCTGGATGAGTGTGAAACCAGCAATATTTCAAGCTGCTATTTTTATAAATCTGACTCACAAGGTGCTCATTCACAGCAAGGGAGAGGAGAGAGAAAGAAATGAGAACAGAGTTGTAAAATCAAGAACCCGAATTGCTTTTTTGCTCAACCAACCACCCGTAGAACATTCTTCTTATATGTCTGAGTCAGGATAACCTGGAATAGAAACTATAGTTACTCACAACCCCAAATTCTCAGTGGCTTAAATCAACCAAATTTAATTTTACTCATGTGGCAGGGCATATGATCAATGTAATCACCCAGAGACCAAGTTCTATCTTAACATAGGTAACCATACCACAGAAGCTGGAGAAAGAGGACCTTGTGAGCCATGACCCTTCTCCTCCCCTGAGTTGTCTCGTCCCCCAGGACATATCTCTGTTGACTCAATGGTGCCATCACATTCCCAGGCATCACAGCTCCAATTCTGGGGTTCCTTTTTAACTCTGTCTCTGCTTCATCCTCTCTAGCATCTTGCTAACCGGTTACAAATCCTGTAGATTTTTCTTTTATTTCTGATTTCAGCCTCTTCATTTGAAGAATGATGTCTGAAGGTCAATGTATATAGTATATGAGGGCTCTACAAACACCATTTGAGAAGACAGTTCTTGACTTCATACATGGTTTTGCTTCAGAAAGAGCCCAAGCTTTGGAATCAGAAGGCTTTAAATTTTTGTACCATGGGGTTTCCTGTAATATTTTTCAGGTCACTTAGTTTCTCTAAGCATGAATTTCTAGATCTGTAAAATGGGGATAAGAGAATACTTATGCCACCACATTGGAGTGAGGATTAAATGTCGTAAGTGTTAAAGCACTTTGTAAGTTATAAAATCGTGTACACATGGTAGGAATTACCATCTGATATATTAACGTGAGCCAAGTAGTAATAACCTTAAAGCAATTAACAGCTGTTAATATACTAAACTGGGTTTACTTGTCCTAATGAACTACAGAATGGCTTTATTTAGAGGGCAAAGGCAATGGTTAGTTTGTTCAAGCATCCATCAAGCACATATTATATGGCGGTTGCTGTACCAGGCGCAATAGACAATGCAAGCCAAAAAAGATAGTTTCTATCCTCACGGATATTAGCAGTTATCATCTAAGACAGGACTGTGTTACTATGGCAAAACCAGAAAAAATCAAAGTACTGTGAGATATTGTAACAAGAAAGGGTTACAAGCAACAGGAACCATCAGGAAAGATATTGAGGGTGGAATCTGAGCTGGACAATTAAGAAGGGCTAAGGTTTCAACAAGTGAAGGGTGTAATATATGGAAACATGACCAAACCTGAGGAAAGAAGACTTCACCTCTTACTAGTTTTGTGACCCTGCACATTGACTTAACTTTTCTGAACTTGCAGGGCTGTGGTGAGGAATTAGAAATGAAATGTGGAAGCAGTGCTTCTGACTGTAATGCGTGACTGCACATGGAGAGCTTGTCATATGCACACTCTGACGCTGTGGGTCTGGGGTGGGGCCCCCAGAGATGCTGCCTTTCTAATGATTTCCCAGGTGATGCTGATGCACTTGATCCATGGACCACACTTGAAAAGCAGGATGCAAATCCCTTTGTACAGTGCCTAGAACATAATAGTGCCTGTTCCATCAATGTTCCTATTCATACAAGTATTTCCCAATCACCCAGTGGTCTAAGGCAATATTCAAGATGTAAAAGTTTGGGGCCTGTTCACCAAAATTTGCCTGAAATCCCTACAGATTTCTCATGTCAAATACATCTCCTAAATATGAACAAATCATGATTTTTAATAGCTGCCAAAGGTAAAGGAAATCAGTCTTTAATTTGGAGTATAGATATTTTTTATATAGCAATCAACACTCTTGCTTAAAATATCTACTTAAGCAAATGGATGGATCTGTAATTAATAGCCATAATAATCATTTGCAACTGTGGTCCATCAGGGTTTTTAAACAATTTGAGAACAAAAGTGTCCACAACAGCAAAACATATTACTTTGTCATCCCCTAATTAATATCAGTTTTAATTAGGACATAAAAATACTTTCATTCTCATATATAACGTTTCGCGTTATAACAACTCTCCTATATCAAACATTGAGATGATCTCTCTCTGAGCTGCTTCTGAGTTTTGTATGTACGCCCATTGTTGTAGTTGTGGTATTACATTGATAGACACTCAGCACTCGAAGTATCTGGCACCTAGAAAGAGCCACCTAGCTGATGAGATTTCACTTTCCTAGCCAGGTGGCATCCCACAAAAATTTGGACGATTTGGCTGGCTTTCTTGGTGCAGGCCAAGCTGAGGTTTAATCCCTTGCTAAAAAAGATCGAGGTATGCTTGGTATGTTTCATGTTTTAAGAAAAGAAAGCAACTTAGTAAAATAGAGGTGTAAAAGATGAAATTCTATGCCCACAGCTTGGGCGGCAGAACGACTCCCCAAATCCTCGAGATAATACCATTTGGTCGCATCAATCAGCACAATGAGTGCTTGCACATGACCTTGCCATCCACTGCGATCCAGAATCAGCAGCCAGGGCCACGAGCGCGCCTGCACACAGACTTCGCTAGTCCCTTCAGCCCAGCGTGACAGCTGGAGCAGAGCCATGCAGTGCAGACTTGGGCCCACATCCCACCCAATTCACTCGGTTGAACAACTTGTTACCTTCCTCACGTTTTACTTTCCAAACACACGCAGCCCCTTTCCTGATGCAGGCCCTAAATGAATCTTTAAAACACTGAACATTAGGGGCGCCTGGGTGGCTCAGTCGTTAAGCGTCTGCCTTCAGCTCACGTCATGGTCCCAGGGTCCTGGGATCGAGCCCCGCATCGGGCTCCCTGCTCCGCAGAGAGCCTGCTTCTCCCTCTCCCACTCCCCCTGCTTGTGTTCCTGCTCTTGCTGTCTCTTTCTCTGTCAAATAAATAAATAAAATCTTTAATAAATAAATAAATAAATAAATAAATAAATAAATAAACACTGAACATTACTTGAGAAGTACCAACTGTGTGCAAATGATAACGATGATACAGATGAAGGTGATGATAAGAATAATGTGCCATGGGGCGCCTGGGTGGCTCAGTCGGTTAGGCGACTGCCTTCGGCTCAGGTCATGATCCTGGAGTCCCTGGATCGAGTCCCGCATCGGGCTCTCTGCTCGGCGGGGAGTCTGCTCCTCCCTCTGACCCTCCCCTCTCTCATGTGCTCTCTCTCTCATTCTCTCTCTCAAATAAATAAATAAAATCTTAAAAAAAAAAAAAAGAAGAATGTGCCATGTGCCTGGAAGATAGAAAGGTGTATCAGTTCTCCCTTCCCAGAGTTTAGAAACTAGATGATCAAGAAAGTCAGTCCCTAAGTATACATGGCACAAATGCTCATGATATTCATGAGAGCAATAGTAACAAAGAATCTGTTAGGAGGTTGAGAATATTTATATTGCAGTGTCTATAGCTTTCTCTGTTTTATGAAATAAGCCTTTTAGAAATAAGAGCAACTTTTAAAAGATAAAGGCCTGCACTCTTTGGTGTATGCTTTAGTGGTTTTCTTTATTTCCTTTCTGAAAAGCACAGTGCAAGGATTCTTCTGGAATACCAATCATCATAAATTCTGGCCTACAAGTGCATGACTAATCTAATTGCAGGCAGAGAGGATCGTTTGCTAATGCTCTCACTAGAGCTCTGTACTAAATGATTTGCTCAGAGAGCAATTGATGTCCCTAGAAAACTTTGAAAAATGTTCTAGTTAGAAACAACTTTGTCCATGTCATATATTTTCTGTTTTTATCTCCATCATTTTTATTCTTTAGGACATTCGGATGAAAATTTCATCTCTTTTGCTTGAGGGTTCATGTGCTCCTGCTTATCCCTCACCTGAAATCATGAGCTCTTTGTGACAGTATAAGATGCCAAATTGGGTGTCATGGACTGTGCAGAACCCCAACCCCCAACCACTACTTATACAAGAAAAAAAGAAAGAAAGAAAAGAAAGGCCAGTAATTTGTCTTCAGAACATGAAACCCATTACTTATAAATTACTGTTAATTATATATTGAGATAAATATAGAATCATCATTTCTACAAGCCTTGGAAATAGACAAGCTCTTAAAAATTTATTGGTGTCTTTAAGATTTGGATGATATAAAACAATAAATCATTATATATGTGTGCAGCCTTTTGAGGTCCTCAAAAAAAAAATTACTGTAGAATTGCAGATACTAAACTGCTAGCCGTGGGTATGACAGCAGCTCTGTTCAGCTCTCCCTTATATATTCCAGTGGAGGGAAACATTTATTGTTGAGAATATGGAAGAGTCAATGACTTGCTGCAGTGCATTCCCCATTGGTGCTTACTGCTTCACCTCACCCACCACTCACCAGCGAACTCAGCCTGCCCAGAAACCCCATGTTCAGTCCCCAATACTATTAGATCTCAGAATATTATTACCCAACACCAGTCTAGAAGAGCCAAAAATAACAAGTGGAGTTGAGGTGGGGGAGAAATCTCTATATAGGGTAAACTATGGATCAGAAAGGCAATACAATATGAGTTGATTTCATGAGTACATTTGGAATACCTTATCATGGATGCCAGGAAGATTATCATTGACCAGTATATAAGCAACATAAAATACTTTCCAAAGGACTGGATAATAGCAATTTAATACGTTTTGACCCTTCATTCTAGTTTTATTTCCTATTGGCTGGATTTTCTTGCGATCTCAACATATTATGAGATTTGAGCTATTTCAGTTGAAGGTAACATTAGTTTCTAGACCTTTTTATTTTAAATAGGAAGTGGCAAAATACCGGTAGCCTGGGTAAATATAATTGAGGCAAAACAGGAGTTTTGAAGGCCAAAGAGAATCTTTTTTACAATTCAGCTTTAAAGACTTCCATCGGGGGGCGCCTGGGTGGCTTAGTTGGTTAAGCGACTGCCTTCGGCTCAGGTCATGATCCCGGAGTCCCAGGATCGAGTCCCACGTCAGGCTCCCTGCTCGGCGGGGAGTCTGCTTCTCCCTCTGACCCTCCTCCCTCTCATGCTCTCTGTCTCTCATTCTCTCTCTCGCAAATAAATGAAATCTTAAAAAATAAATAAATAAATAAAGACTTCCATCGGTCAAGCAGATTATAAGTGTCCATCAAAGGCTCTCTGTATGAAGAGCAATACACATGTAAGCACACACAAAGCATGGGGCACAGTCCTCCCCACAAAAGTTGACAATCTACTTGGATAGATGGTAGCAGGGCACTTTAAACAGTTGGAAAATAATGAATGACGATATGAAATACTGTAAAAAATGTACTTAGAGGTGAGGGATGGATGAGAATTGCCATTACCAATAAGTATCTAATATATGTAAAGTATATAGGGAAAACCAGCAGCTTTGGAGATTGACAGAACTAGGCCAGAATACCAACTCAATTACTTACTAGCTGTGTGATGTTGGATACTTTACCTAAACTCTCTGAGCCTTGGTTTTCTCATCTTTGAAATGGAGTTAATACATAGTTCATGGGTGTGAGAATTAAACCAGCTAACATATGTAAAGAATCTGGTATAGTGCCTGGCATACAGCAGGAACACAGTGAATACTTGTTTCCTTCCCCTTTCCTGTAGAGGATTCTGGGATATCAAAAAATACAAGTCCTAAAGTCCACAAATTTCCAATCTACTTAGGAAGATGAGGCAATGCTTCTAGAGATGAAAAATACATAAGAAAATAAGGAAAAGTGGCATCTATGTATGCAGTAGGGTTCACAGGGCTAAGAAGGAGAGAGGATGTTGAACAGATATGATCATGGGAGATTTTCCAGAGCTAGGAGATAGAATCTGAGTGGTTATGGATGTGCAAGACAGAGAGTAGGCAAAAAGGCAAGGAAGCCCACACTGAGTTTGGCATTTGATGACTAGATGGGTTTACTGAGCCATCATGAAAGACAGAGCTGAAGACAACGAGGTGGGGGGCAACTAAACTAAACAAGGGGTTCAGAGCTACAGGCAATGGGAGACCCTGGAATTTTTTGAATGGGAGAATGACATATCAAAGAAGTGATTTAGAAAATAATCCAACAATACAGCTTTCATGCAGGTTTGTTTCCTTCCAAGTCAACTATAAGTTCCTAAATCAAAGGAACTATGCCCTCATCCACCTGGGCTAGCACAAGTGATATTCTATTAAGCTGCAGCAATAGGTTTATTTTTATTCCTGTTACACTGGATGGCAGAAAGCATTCCACTTGTTTGTCTTTGATTATTACGAAGTATTTTTCATTAACTACATAAACATTCTACACAATTGATGCAGTTCAGGCTCAGGCAATATTTGGATACAAAAGACCTGGCTTGCCAGTGAATGTCGTCAGAAGCTGTATTCTATGCATGAGTTTCAGTGATCTTCAACTCTTACTGGATTCCTACTATTTCTTATCTTTGAAATTCTACTCTGAATAGTGGGATCAAGAGGGTTTCTAGTATACTCAAAACACCCCAGAGCAATGCACTGACTTTTCTGAATGCTCTTAAAATGCATGATGGTTGTTCAGAAATTTACTATGCACCTAGTATTCTCCACAGATATCAGAGGAACCTCATAAATATCTAGAGAAAACAAAAACTTTGTCTTAAAATAATTTTGCATGGAATTTTCAAGCGTTTATATTACCCTATATATATTCATAAGACATAAAGCTTGGGAGTTGAGAAAGACCTTAGGAAATTCTCAAATAGTTTGTTACTTACAGGGCAAAATCAATTGTACCCTCCTCAGTAGCTCCTGCAGGGGGCTACTTTTCCCACAGCTATTCTTTGTTCATAACCGTACACCAACTTAAGCTAATATGGTATTAATACAGCACTCTAAAATGGAACAGTGAGATCAAATTTGAAAAGTCATTGCAAGAATTAAGCAAGATGAAGCACATAAAATTTAGCACAGTGCCTAACACATAATAATCATTCATTAAATGTCAATAATCATTATTACTATTGAAACAGATTAGTCTTCATTATCATAACTTTTCAAGATGGGAAAGAGTTACCCATTCTTATTGAGCCAGTGCCACAGTGGAAAATAAGGCCAGGTTTTTCTTTGATGGAGAATTATACGATAGTTAAAAATTTATTCAACAAAGCTTTTTTAAGAACTTTCCTTATTGTCATGCACCGAAATAGGCACAGAGTGCCCATAGATAAATAAGACCAATTTCTCATTCTCTGGAGTCTCACAGTCAATTGGGAGGCACATACAGAGATATAATTGAAATCCAAAGGAATAAACACTATGACAGAGTTATCTTTAAAGTGCCATGAGAATACAAAGGAGAGAGCAATTAACTCAATATTGCAGGTTAGAAGAGAGAGAAAAGGATTATTTAATTGGGCCTTATTAAGGGAATGAAATTGTGTTGAACAGAAAATGGAAGGAAAGGGCATTATAGGCTGGGTAAATATCATATGATGAGAATCAAAAGTATTAAAGATGTACTCTGTCATGGGAAAAGAATACCTCTGGGTTTTTTTTGGTTATTTGTTGTTTTTTATTTTATTTTGCTTTGTTGTTTTTCATTTTTATTTTGTTGGGTTTTGTTTTTTAGAGCCTGAGTTGACATTAGAAATGTAGGTGAAAGATGGTTAGGAAATGGATGGCTGCCCACATGGTTTAAATAGATAACATGTTAAAGAAAATTTAATGAATCTTGATCAAATCTTTGGATCAAATCTGTGTTTTCAAAAGAAAAATGGTGGCTAGCATGGATAGATTGAGGTAAGCAGGCGAGAGAGCAGAAAGGCCATTCTAGATGATACTCTAACAGACCCATCAAGAAAGGATGGCAATGTGAACTAAAACAATGAGTCTAGGAATAAAAAGCAGGGCATGTTGACTGATGAGGAACAAGAAATGAAGGAAAATATTTAGGGGTAGGGGGTGGAACTCAGAGCATTCTAACTAAGCAAGGGTGAAATGGCACTAACAGATCAGGGATGCCAGAGGAGATAAGATTTAAGGGAAAACATGTATTAGGTTTGGCCAACTGCTGTCACAAACAACCTTAACATTTCAATAGCTTAACAAAGAGAACTATGTTTGCTTGTTTAAGCCCAAATAATAGAGATAGTATATCTCTGCTCCACAGTCATTTAGAGATTTAGGCTCCTTCCATTTTTGGTCCAGCCATGCCCAAGGGCCACACAGATCTCTGCTGGACCTTCAACATCCAGCAGGCAGGCAGGTGGAGAATAGAGAGTTTTATGAGCCAGGCCCAGAAATGTGCACATAACTTTCACCCACACTCTACTAACCAAACTTCATCACATGGCTACACCTAACTGCAAAAAAGTCTGGGAAATGTGGTCTGGAGATATAACCAGGAAAAAGAAGAAAATGAAATGATTTGCTGAAAAAATAACCAGTCTGTGTAACAGGGCATCTAAGTGAAAGTGTCCAGAGAGCAGGTAGATCTCTGAAATGCAAAAAAGTCCTAATGGGAGATACAGATGTAGAAATCATAACTATGCAGAAAGAATAGATAGCATGGTCAGGAGACAGTGTGTAATAGAAAAGAAGGGAAAATTAGGTACAATTATTATATGGCAATTCTCTATCCTTGCTCTTTTGGAGAGCAGAACAGTATGGCCACCTAAAAACCTAGATGTGTGAGTGTGTGTGTCCCTGATTGATCATCCATCTCTCTCTCTCTCTCTCTCTCTCTGTCATCTATCTCTACACTTACATATCAAATGCCTGCTAAAGACAAGACACTGTACTAGAAACTTGGGATCTGGCTGTGAAGCATAAGCCCTTGTAGAGCTTACATTCTCTCAAGAAAGATGGCATTAAAAACAAATTATTCTATTATTTGTATCATTTGAATTGTGATAAAAGGAACAAATCAGAAATACAAGAAAGGATGAGAATATAAAGGAACTACTGGCTGGTCTACACAGAGGAGGCTTGAGAGAGTTTCATGTGAGCCACAAAGATGAGTAAGTTATGAATGCCAGCCCTGAAAGAAATAGCTGATGAGGGGAAAGCGTAACACCCTCGTATATACAAGCGTATTCCAAATCAGAAAGCTAGCAGTGCATCTAAGAAAGATACACGTAAAGTGCTTGTGAGCGTCTAGAAGGGAGAGGTGCCTCTTAAGGAGAGGAAAGATGTCCAAGTGGAAAACACTGGCCTTTACAGTATGCCTTCAAAGACAAAGTGTGGAAATGTGGAGGGGTCGACCTTCCAGCCGCGAGAAAAGGGTTGAGGTGATTACAACTGTGGGAGGTGGGACGGCATGGAAAATATTTAGGAAATAATTTCACTGGAACCTACAGAGGGCAGGGCAAAAAAGATCATTTGGGAACAGATACTGGATTGGACTGGGGAGACTAAAGACTAAAAGAAAGCAACTGGGAGCCTATTTTAACTACCCCAAAAGAGGTAATGAATGAATTGGGTTATTGGCAGTGGCCCTGAAGGAAAGGAGTGGGATGGGTTTGAGTCAGAGGAATTAGAAGCACTAGGACCTATCTCTTAACAAATATTTATTGAACATCTGCTGTGAACCAAATAATATTTGAGGCCAAGCCTCTCTTCCTTTGTTCACTGATGCTTCAGGGGGCAAAAGAATGTCCAGTTATGCAGACATCATACAGTTCTTTCTTCCCTGCATGGCCTTCTGGAGAGTCATTATTATTATTGTCATTTAATTCCTTTTACCCCACATATCTTGTAGTTCTTGTCCTTTTACCAGTCATCTGCAAATAGCTGGCCGCTTTAGTGAGAAGTGAAATAATGTCAAGCTCTAGATATACTGAGGTCCACACATACACAGCTAGGCACTGCCATGTCACACTAGATACATGTTATGTTGGCCTAACGGACTTTATATTTGCACAAACTGTGAACTGGCAGTTGGTATTTATATACAGCCCGTCCCCCAGGGATGACCCATGGGCATGCAAGTCTTCCAGAGCTAGCAGCCCTCTCTGAATGCTGATTGTGTAATGTGTTTTTATAGAAACATATCCTAATGTGTATATCAAACTTGGAGCTATCTGTCTATGTACGCCTTTATTTAAAATAAAACACAACAGTGTTTAGCTGTGCAAATAGGAAAGGTGCTTCCAAATAGGTTTCAATTTGGGCCACTCTCCATAAATCTCTTCCGATATCTTTGCTTTCTGTTTTCAAAGGAAAAAAAAGCCATTGGTGTGCTAGCATATTAGAGTTTTTTGTTGGTTATTCACAGTGTGAAATGAGCATCACTAAATAAAGCAACTGCCAAATGAATACATTCTGGTTACAAAGAGAAACCACTGTATGACTAAAATCTTAAATCTAATTAAGGAATTTCCAAATGCCATATCTTTGAAACCTTCCAACAACAACAAAAAATACATTTCAGCTGGGACCTGTGAATTGCTAGCTTTGGACATAAAAGAAACAGCTTGTTCTAAAGCTGAACTTCAGGAAATTACTGAGGCTGTGTCTTTCATAACCCCGTTATGAAGGAACATTTCTCTGCTGAAACCTTTGGGTAGTAATGTCTGGGAGCACTTCTCACTGCCAATGAGTTCTTCTGTAAGTGGTTAAATAAATACAGTGCACATTCTGAAGTCATTGTGTTGATTTCAGTAATCAAAATCAAGAATTAAAATGGATGCTGAAAGTGGTTTGTACATGTAAAAGTGGAAAATACAGGTTCAAAGAGTGTCTTTTAGCAACTGGTACTCTCCCATGGCCGTGCAAATAGCTGCTTGCTGGGTATACATATTTTCTAAATTTAAGATGGAATTCGAGCTGAAACCAGAACAACAAAGAAAGCTGTTCTGTGCTATTGTAGAAAAGAAGAATCTTAATGTTTCTGCACATCCAAAGAACAGATGTTTCTTTTCTCATCCTTCCCTTTTCTGTTTTAAAAGATACTTTCAAAAATATTTAAACAACATTTAAAATGAGAAAAGAAAATTTTGGAACAATTCCAAATAGTACAAAACGAAGAAAATAAATCTATTTCTTATCACACTCCTTAGGCTATGTATCTCTATACTTGGACGACAGACCCTGAAATATCTGGATGCAAAAAATATCCATCCAATTACTCAGTATTTGATCTACAAAATGATGTGACTATTTGACATTCATAGAGCAAAATATGCAAATACCACTATTTTTTCAAGTATATATTTTACCACAGAGCTAGAATTTTAAAAAAAAAAATATAATAATCTAGGACTCGGTGCCCTAAGAGTAAGTTTTGCAACAACACTTTCCATGTTTTGCAGGGAAAAGAGGTAGGTAGGCCTCTATGATACAGATAATAGTTCAGTTCTGCATTTTATTATGTGTGGATGTGCATAAAAGAAGGCTTAGTGTTATTCAAGTTCGTGGAGAATTGTGCTCTGGAGGCTTAAAATATTTTAGAATGATCTTTCTTGCCATATACATAACTTACAACTTATTTAAAGAACGATCACAGCAAATTATTTTACAATAACAAGTACTGTTATTAATACAGTATTGTTATATTTTGCCTTTTCAACCTCCTATACCTGTGCTATTCTTGCCAAGGGAAGAATTAGAAAGTCTTTGTCGACTGCATTTAATGGAACCATTGCCATAGACAAATGTTTGTGTGCGTACATTTTACACTTGTTTATGTGCCTATGCACATATACACGCATATCTGGGTATAATCTATATGCACATATATACCCCTACAAATCCACATAGGTTTACAGATAAACTCACACCCATATGGGTGCTTTGTTGAGTTCATATGATCAGCAACCAATATGTTGCTTGGCCTTTTTTCTCTTTTTAAACAAAGAGCCAGATTGGCCTCTGGCCACACTGTGCACTCCGTAGAACATACACCCAACTTCAAAAGGACCATGGAAGCGATGAGCTTTTGAAGTCAGGCAGAAGGCATATGTCTGCGTGCCTTCAGGCACGGGAAGGTCAACCAATGCCCTTCTGGTCACACAGAAGGTATGTCTCTGTGATCGAACTAGCCTAGAAGGGTCTCAAACTACTCAGTTCTGTGTTACTCTATCCATACGCATGAAAGCTAATTCTTATTAAAAGCATCGTGAATGCCCTACAAGACATTACCTCCTTAAGTATCAGTTCATGGACAGAAAAAGTGGTTAATGGAGTGAATTTCTAACGCTAGTTAGTAATACTTACCCCTCATTGGGTGTTTACAATATGCCAGGCTCTCGTGTATTTTGTGTCTATTTAATCCTTACAATCCTATTACATACCATTATGACTCCCATTTATTGATTTTATTTCTACTTCATCCTTGTCGTATCTCTATGAGACATGGACTCATATCACCCTCGGGTTATAGATTCTGAAACCAATGCTTAGAGAAGGAATTTGCCATGATCACACAATCGGTGAACGGCCGAGCTGGGATGGGAGGTGAGGTTTTGGTGTCTCCAGAATGTATGCCACCACTTCTCAAAATGTTACACAGGCATCATTTATTGAACACTCAGAATGTACCAAGCATAATCTCTCTGATACGCATAACACATTTTGAAGTAGAGATTTTTATTGTCCTCACTTCACAGATGAAGAAACTGACCCAGGGAGTGCTTTTAAATCCTACATATTCCGCCTATCCCGTGGAATTCGCACACATCTCTGTCACCCGAGCTGGAGACCAGAGCAGAAAGCACATTACAGGGCAGAATGGGAACCCAGTCCATAAATTCCTGTTGAATCACTCTTCTTCCTGGTCACTTTATTGTCCGTGAGAGCCATTGGCAATCCACATCTCAATAATCTTAAGCAAGAGACAAGCCCCTCATCGAGAATTGGTGATGAGATCCCAGCTGCAGGTCATCTTTCATAACCCACACTGAAGTGCACTTTGCCATATAAATCTGTGTGGGTCACAACACCGCTCCCACCAAGGCCGTGCTTCACGCTGTGTGCGAAGACGGTGGAGAGCCTTGTCTATGGCTGCAACTGGAGCCACACAGACTGGTGTGCACTCCTCCCAGCATGGCCCTCCCTCTGCTCCGGTGGGAACAAGTACTCAGCACGGTGCATTGGACAACACTTCGCATCTCATTGTCTTTTTTTTAATTTTTTTTTTTTTAAGATTTTATTTATTTGCGAGAGAGAGAATGAGAGACAGAGAGCATGAGAGGGAGGAGGGTCAGAGGGAGAAGCAGGCTCCCAAAGAGCAGGGAGCCTGATGCGGGACTCGATCCTGGGACTCCAGGATCATGACCTGAGCCGAAGGCAGTCGCTTAACCAACTGAGCCACCCAGGCGCCCCCGCATCTCATTGTCTTTAAAAACAGAGCTTCCGCCCTGAATATAAGGCCTCTCTTAAGAGGATCTAATGAGTCCTGCGCTGCTAATGAAAGAGGCAGCTTCCACGTCCGTGTGATGATGCTGTGGTCCCTCCAAAGCAGAGACACCCCCCCGCCCCCCGCCCGCCGAAGCTGCTCGGCCCATCCCCCATGCGGCTTGTGGTGCCCATGGCGCACTCGGCAACGTCTGCTCCCTGGTGCTCCAGTCACCTGCCGGCTGTTCACCAGACAGAGGAGCGGCACAGCCAGGTTGTCGGAGGCCGGTGCCCAGATTGCCGCACGCTGGGTCCGTACCCTTGGCCGTGGCTGAGGCCGGAGCGGAGTCCGCCGGTTAGGCACCCCTGGCACACGTCTCCTCGGGGCTCCGTCGCTGCAGCCGGAGCCTCGCACTGCACACTGCATCCCCCCGGAGGGAGGAAGCCCCACTCGGAGCAAGAGCGGTGTCCCCGCCAGTACAGCCTGGCTCGGCTTCACGCGTTCTTCCATGGCAGCAGGGTACATCAATTCGCCACACGACGTTCCAAAGATCAAGTCCAGGAAAACGGCCCCGTTCAGCGACTGCATTTGCCCAGAGGAGGCAGCTTGCTGTGAGTCTTGCGTTCTCCGTCGTCTCGCCGGCTAGCCTCCCGGATCCAGTCAGCTATCACCAAGGGCCCGGTCACAAGGACACGTCCCCCCCCCCTTGTGTTCCCACAACGACCAACGTTCCCGCCACACAAAATGAAATTAATTATATTTGACTTTTCCCTCAGTACAATGGTAACATGTTGACTCTTCCTGAGATCATTTGTCTCACTTTCAAAAAAGTGAGCGGGAACGGCTGCTGTCCATGCGTGTGCACGCACGCGTGTGCACACGTGTATCCATATAGACCCAGCCTCGGTGTCTACAGTGACACGCTACCGTAGACTCCTGTCGCCCCCAGCCCAGCTTCAGCCCTCCGCGATCGCCAGAAGATGATACACAAAGGGAGGATTCTCCCACTACATCGACTTCCGAAACCTAAAAGAGGTAGTCTCCAAACAGCCCATTTTTTCCTTGATAAGCATATGTTAAAAACAAAACAAGGCAAACCTTAAAGCCCCATTCCATGACACACACGTCATGTTGTTTTAGGAGCTTGCAGTGTCTGTGAAAACCAATATGCCTTCCTTTTCATTGTGTGACTCAACAGAGAGGAGCAACAGTCTAAAAAACACATGATGAGCGCCTGCTTGCTCTTTCTCTAAAAACCCACAAACAAACAGGAAAAGCCACCACAGAATAAGCATCAGAAGCTTGGCATCTTGTGTATTCTTAAGCCAATGACCTCTTGGCTGCCACTCTTCTGGGTAACTCACTCATCTATTGAATAAACATTTACAGGGAACCAATTCTGTTCCTGACTTGCTAGACTTAAGGGGGGAAAAAAGAAGGCATGCCATACATGGTCCCTGTGTTTATGGAAATCAAAATCTAAGGAGACAGGCGACATAGCAAAATAATAGCTCCCATTTACTGAGTGCTCACAGTGTAACAGACATTGAAACTAACATAGA
Source organism: Mirounga angustirostris (assembly GCF_029215605.1). Lineage (NCBI taxonomy): Eukaryota > Metazoa > Chordata > Mammalia > Carnivora > Phocidae > Mirounga > Mirounga angustirostris. The sequence continues at coordinate 29,116,878 of NW_026991711.1, read as the reverse complement.
TTATGTAGTTTAATAAACAAGTACCTGCAAAACAGATAGTCCTAGCCTCATTTAGAGATAAAGAAACCGAGGCTCAGAAAGTTTGTATAACCCTTGCCCACGGCCACTCGGCTAGAAAGTAGCAGTACCTAGGCTCATCCCCAGGTCTGTCCAGCTGCAGGCTTATACCTGTTCTGCTGCCCCAGAAGGGCAGAGATGGAGGTGAATGCGTATTTCTTTGGGAATATAGCTTGGTGGTTAAGATGGTCTCTTCTTAGAATTGCTCTGCTCACTTCACCTCCTATGACTCCAAGGACCCTGAGCGGACCAAGTCTTCCCTCCAGCCCTCCCCAAGGGAAAACTCAAGTGTAAGTCCTTTGGTGAATAAACTCAAGTGAATGATCAACAGCTCTGCCAGCTTCTTATCCCACTAAAAGAAGAATAGGTTAAGCAAGCTGACCACGAAGAAGTTAAGGGAATATCCACTTAGCACTCTCTACCTGGCATGTAGGAAGTAAATGATAAAGAGTTGTTGTTACTGAAAACCAACATGGTGGGGTGGGCTGGGGCATGATGGGAAGGGCCTGGTGAAGGCATATGGAGAACTCGAAGTACCCTTTCATTTCTGTGATAAGCAGGGCAGAGCCCAGGCTCTCCAGTGCATCAAATACCTCCGAACCCCAGAGCAACACCAGTAGTTGAATTTCAAAGATAAAAAGTGGGAAAAGAATAAGAACAGGAGACGACACAGGTGTCCTAATGTCCTAGCTCATGCGTACATACAAGGCCAAACTGCCTATTCCAGAGAATGAGCTCTCTTATCTGGATTCTGACAACTATTGTGGTCCCTTTTTATGTTCTGTATATTCACAGAAAATATATAGATTCGTTGAGCCTGCCCAGCTACACTTGCTTTCTGTGTAAATCTTTCTTATTCTTAGGATGTGCAAATTAAGTTAATAAAACACAGAAGCCAACAGCTCTAAAAAAAAAAAAAAAAAAAGGCAAGCTCATGATCATAATCATCATTAGGACAACCAGCACATTTTCTTTGTATAGGGCCAAACCATGCTTATTCACTTATGAACTGGCATCCCAGGGATTGATAGTTTTAGCCCCTCTTTTTTAATACCTGAATGACTAGGGCGCACAGGATCTCCAACAATTTGAACCGTTTTTCTATCTGTGAAATGCAGAAAAGTGATTTCAGAAAAAACTAATATGGTCATATTTTTTAAATGTATCTATATAGTTATTTAAAATGCAAGGGATAACAGATGGACCATGGTGTCCCACAGTTGTGTTTAATTTAAATAAAATGAAGAATAATACAGAGGGAGTTTTATGGGGTTTTTTATTTAAATTCAATTTAATTAACATATAGTGTATTATTAGTTTCAGAGGTAGAATTTAGTGATTCATCAGTTGCATATAACACCCACTGCTCATTCCCTCAAGTGCCCTCCTTAATGCCCATCACCCAGTTACCCCATCCCCCCACCCACCTCCTCCCCAGGCACCCTCAGTTTGTTCCCTATAGTTAAGAAACTCTTATGGCTTGTCTCCCTCTCTGGTTCTGTCTTATTTTATTTTCTTTCCTTTCCCCTATGTTCATCAGTTTTGTTTCTTATATTTCACATATGAGTGAAATCATATTTGTCTTTCTCTGACTGACTTATTTCGCTTAGCATAATACCCTCTAGTTCCATCCGCATCATTGCAAATGGCAAGATTTCATTCTTTTTGATGGCTGAGTAATATTCCATTGTGTATATATACCACATCTTCTTTATCTATTCATCTGGTGATGGACATCTGGGCTCTTTCCATAGTTTGGCTATTGTGGACATTGCTGCCATAAACATTGGGGTGTACATGCGCCTTCAGATCACTACGTTTGTATCCTTTAGATAAATACCTAATAGTGCAGTTGCTGGGCCATAGGGTGGCTGTATTTTTAACTTTTTGAGGAACCTCCATACTGTTTGCCAGAGTGGCTGTACCAGCTTGCATTCCCACCAGTGGTGTAAGAGGGTTCCCCTTTCCTCAAATCCTTGCCGTTATCTGTTGTTTCCCGACGTGTTCACTTTAGCCATTCTGACAGGTGTGATGTGGTATCTCATTGTGATTTTGATTTATACTTCCCTGATGTCGAGTGAGGTGGAGCATTTTTTCATGTGTCTGTTGGCCATTTGTATGTCTTCTTTGGGGAAATTTCTGTTCATGTCTTCTGCCCATTTCTTGACTGGATTTTTTGTTTTTTGGGTATTGAGTTTGATAAGTTCTTTATAGATTTTGGATACTAGCCCTTTATCTGATAAGACATTTGCAAATATCTCCTTCCATTCCATAGGTTGCCTTCCAGTTTTGTTTCCTTTGCTGTGCAAAAGCTTTTTATCTTGATGAAGTACAAGGGCGGGTTTAGGTATAATTTGCGGCCTGGAAGAAAAAAAATGGCCCATGATCAAATTATCAGTAGGCACATTCTGTCTTCCTGTTCAGATCATTTGAAATGATCATAGGTCATAAAATCAACTGTTATTTTAAAGATGGAGCTTTTCTTTGATTGCATAAGTATTAAAGAACTCAATGCAATTTCTGTTTCATATGCCGTCTTTTCAGGAATGATCATTTGGGCAGCCAAGTAACTCCAGTGAAGAATCTTTTGTATCATCATTAAATTTGATAAAATAATTACCAATAGATGACAGTAAAACACATTGCAGATACCAAGAGCTGTATAAAATCTTAATAAAATGAAATTCCAGTGCCCCACAAAATGCATTCCCAAAAACTAGCACTTTCTGTCCCCTACAGAAATGGAATATGTGGAAAAAGCCAACAATGAAAGGGAATGTTCTACTTAGTCTTGTCCACATCTGAATGTCACTTTCCCCAAAATGTAAAGCCCAAACACCAGCTCTCACTAGGACCCAGTATTGGGCAAACTAAGCCAAGTCATTTCTGTATTTCTTAGTCAAAGATGATATTTAATGCACATCAGTGAAAGATCATGATTTTGTGTGCAGATGATCTAAAAACTTCAAAGGTTTTGAATTGAGATTCCTTTGGGGGAAAAAAAGTGCCATCCATGGGCTATGCCTCCTGAGGTTAATATAAACCTGTAAGAACCAGAGGTCATTAGTTCTGAAGAGACAACTTTCTGTTTTTATCAGTAAGTCATCCCTAAGTTACTTGTACCTACTGCTGTAAAGAAGAGGCAGCTAAAAGCTATATATATATTTTTTTCCTTAGGTGGTTGGGAGTGGGGGGGTAGTTATCTTTTCTAGCTTTGTATTTTGGCAAGTCAGGGCTAAAATCAAATGCAAAAGCAATTCAGTTAAGACTGTTCAGCTTTACTCTGGTGAGTACTAACTACAGTGCAGGTGGTTTTTTACCATGAATATGTGTGATTTACATGGATTTATTTTCCAACAGCTCCAAAGAATAATGAATGCTTCCCAGTGTCATGTAGACTTCCCTGTGTCTATTTATTTCACATAGGCCTTCAAATGTTCTACTGTGTCTGGCAACATGTGTTGATGAGTTGATTTATTCATCTTGTTTTCCAATTTGTAATGACAGCTTTTAAATTAAGATACAGTTTTGAAAGGTATGAATAAATGGGTAAGGAAGCCCCAGTGGGCAGAAATGATGTTCCTCAGGTTCCTTGCGTGAAAAAGCCCTCCCTGAATTCCGCAAAGCCAATATGGAGAAGCTTTAAAGTACCCTCACATCCTATTTCACTGGGCTGAATCTTATTTATCCCCTAAATAGGGTGCTCTGAATATCCCCGACTGGCATCCATGTAAAGTAAAAATCTCCATAGAGTTTCAACTAAAATGTCATCAGATAATTAGATTGAAAATTCACTGGCTGAAAATATACTCACCATTTGTTAGAAGAAATTTGTTTTTGCACAACTTTTTCCCCTATCTTTTATATTATAATGAAATCCTAAGAATTCATGTTTAGGAAAATACCAAAAAAAAGTCTTAATTAATGAATTGATAAAGCAAAAAGGACTTCTCCAAAATCGAGGTGGAAACCTCTAGCTACATTTTTATGTCATTTGGTGGGGCCCTGGTTTAGATTCAAAGGGGACAAAAGCAGTGTGATGCTTCTGTGTTTCCTTGCTCACTGCTTCTTTGCACCCCACCCCCTCACCTCGATAATTCTAAAGCCTCCTTCACGGCTGACTCAGGTGTTTTTACCATTTTGGCTCAGCAGTCCTGCACCTTTCCCCTTTTTCTATATATATGTTCTTTGTGATCCAAACCTGTTCTGTTGTTCATATTTTGCATTAGGGGTTCTCCCAGTTCAGCAATATCCATAGGAGTCTCCCTGCCCCCACCCCCTCCCTTGTTTTTTATCATTTCTATTTCTTGGAAAGCTTTTTTTCATACATTCATAATCTACCACTTGTACTTCTGACATGTGAGGATTTTAAATCTTTCCTTATTGTTTGTCTTCTTTTTACTTGTAGTTGGTCCCCACAGCCCTAGACCAATCTCTTGTGTTTTCAGTGATGCAGATGTCTGTAATGAAAGGGAACACTTGGGAGTACTGCAGAGAAAACACAGCAATTCTACCATAACCAGAGCTACAATGTTAGATGATTTTGAGCAAATAAATAAATAAACGCTAGAAAGCAAATTGAAAGAAGTCAAAGCCTTGTGTTGTCATTCAAAAGAATTAAACAGATGAGACACTCACAAAGCCATATGTACACAAGCATAAATACCGCAGGTCCTATCCGGAACACTCAGTCTGGAGAGATTTGTACACTGTTGCTCTTGGTGAATATACTTCAGCATATAATCTCTTCATACAAAGGGAATGAAAGTTCTAACAACCTTTTTATCTTCGCAGGTTCGTGAGCGTTGCATTAACTTCTAAGGAAAGTGTCAGTGTTTAGATGAACGGAGGAGAATAATACTATGGTGAAAAGTTTACACAAAATCTCTACAGTATTCCAAAGTCCAACTGAAAGGGACTGATTCATGGAATTATTTTCACAAATGCTTTTAGACCCATTGACTTTTCCTCTTTTGTAGATTACACAGACCTGGCATTGATGTCCTGAGTCATTTTCTCGCCCGAGATCTGGTGCTTTCACTGGGCTATGGCTCCAGGATAAACTGGCCACCATCACCCTATATCTAGAAATTTCTCATCTAACACATTATTTCCTTTTTATAGATTTCTTCAAATGCTAAAAAAAATATACAATTCTGTTATTTCAAGGCGAGATATTTGAACAATTTAGGTAAAGTTACTCTTCCGCATATATACCTCTGCAAGTATTCTTCACGAGGGTCTTTGCTCCTAAGAATTAGTTTTGTTGAAATTTCTGAGCCATAAACATATCTAGTGTTTCTTTTGGGTTCCCTTTGTTCATTATCATGATATCAATGCAAATTATTTGAGAATCAAATAAGTGGTTAGCTATAATGAATATACGTGGGTAAAACCAGCTACCGCTTCTCAGTAGATGTACTGATCTATCAAGTAACAATCGCCACATCACATTAAGTGATGATAATGCTTAGACCGTTAATAAGGCCCAAACTGTTTTCAGATATTTTGAAGCGCACGAAGAGCCATCTAAAAAGAAAGCTGGGTAAAATTGGAATTTAAAAGACACACTTAAAGATCTCAAATGGAAATGAAAAATGGCACTTTAAAATATACACTCTGCAATGGCAACTGAAATTACTTTCTAATTAGTATCAATCATTTGAAGGGTATTATTCTAAGTGGTGATCTTGCTAGTAAATACATTAATATTATTGCTCTGCATTAAAGATGTTTATCAAGGGACCCCTGGGTGGCTCAGTAAGTTAATTGTCTGCCTTCAGCTCAGGTCATGATCCCAGCGTCCTGGGATAGAGCCCTGCATTGGGCTCCCTGCTCAGCGGGGAACCTGCTTCTCCCTCTCCCTCTGCTACTCCCCCTGCTTGTGTTCTCTATCAGTCTCTCTCTCCTGCACGTGAATAAATAAATAATCTTAAAGAAATAAATATATTTATCAAAATCAAAGAAATCAACACCAATGTTGCCTTTGAGGGATATGAATATACTTCTAGGCATACTTATATAATATAGCCTGAGGAAAAACTTTCTTGTTCAACTAAAAATCAATTAAAGTCCTAAACCGTGAAACAAGTATATAAATCCTGCCTGCAAAAGGAGGAGCAATTGCCAGTCTAATGAGCAAAGGAGTCCGTTTCCTCTCTGAGCTACATGGATGTGAGTCATTGAAGATGATACAATGATATGAATGACTTTCTCCATCACTAGTGGCTTATTTTGTGAAGAGGCAAAAATAACCTCTGGTTAAAAAGATACCTCAGTGAAGTGTGTGGAACTGATGTCATTCTCAAGGAGCCCAGTTTAAGTTTAAGGAGCTTTGGAAGGGAATCCACATGTTTCCATTGGCCAGTGGTGATTCTTCAAAGATTTATGAATAAGCGATTTTCTTTCACCAACAGATTAGGAACAAGTGAAACATGAAGGAAATATTTGTCTCCACTGAAAAAACAACCTTCTAACTAGGCTTATTTCTTTTTTTATCTGATCTAAATGAATAGAACTTCACTTTGGTGAAAAGAATTAATCCTCCCCCCCATCTTTATTGAGGTATTATTGACAAAGTTGTATATACTTAAGGTATACAGCTTGATGTTTTGATGTGCATATACATCGTGAGTTAATCAACACATCCACCACTTCACATAGTTACCGTGTGTGTGTGTGTGTGTGTGTGTGTAGTGAGCACACCCTAGCAAATTTCAAGTATACAATGCAGTATTGTTAACTATAGTCACCATGTTGTACATTCGATCCCCAGAACTTATTCATCTTGCATAACTGAGACTTTATACTTTCTGACCAACATCTCCTCATTTCTCTCTTCCCCAGCCCCTGGTAATTACCATTCTACTCTCTGTTCTTATGAGTTTGGCTATCAGAAAGAACTCCCAATTCTACACACCACAATTTTGTAAGAAATATGTAAGTTACCTTCTATGTGTCTGGTACATAGCAGATGTTTAATTAATGCTATTAAATTTGATAAAGGAATTACATAATCAACTTGGTTATATGAAGTAGAGTTTGGTTCATGTTCTATAATGATAAATAAAAAAATTAAAAATGGATAATAAAACGAGATCTCCAGGTTAAGGAAATTCATTTAATCTTGAACAATGAACAGAAACTTGTAAAATATGGATAAGATATGTGCAGCAGGTACACATTTAAGAAATGGCAAAATGTGAATATTTAGACTTGCAAAGCCATTGAGTTATATTATGAACCAAAGCATGTGATTTAATTTGTTAAACTTCAAGTTATACATATTTTCCAGGCGCTGGCATGATCTATTAGAAAGAGCATATTACCTGAGGTTTGTAATTGTGGCAATAATTATGGCGGTACTTCTGCCAACCTCTCAGGCTTGTATCTGGCATCCAGCCCACTTGTAAATCAGACCCTTTGTTTGCTGGCTGTTGGATGTAAGACAAGTCAATTAAAGCTCCCTACTCGGTAGGCGCAGTGGTGGAGCCTTGACCTACATTAGCTCCATTTTCATAACTCTGAAAATAGAGATTATTATCACCATTTCACAAATTAAAAACCCAAACTTCAGAGAGGTCCAACAGCCATATATAAAGTGCATAGATCAGCCTCTGGCATATAGAAAGTTCTTTTTAACATACTGTCACCCCACGATTAAATACTATGAGGAAGGCCTGCTCTGTTCTGAATAATGGTCAAGGGGGCCTGCTCGAGTCTGAAACTCACTGGGCTAGCATCATGTCCCAGCTCTCTCACTTGTTATTTGTGACCTTGAGCAAGATTCAGCCTCTCCATGACTTGGTTTCCTCATTCATGAGTGAGGGTTATAACTTGATCTCTTTCATTAAGCTGTCTGAAGATTAAATGAAATAACACATGGAAAGCACTTAACGTATTACCAGACACATAAGAAGCGTTCATGGTGATGTGTGTGGAAGTCATCTGTGAAGCATTTAAATGTTCTACATTGTTTGTCTTCATCTAAATTTATAATCACAGACATAAAGCCAAAATAAGATTTTCTGAAAGCAATCATTTTGTAATGACATACAATTCAATATAATAATAGCTCTTTTTCAAAAAGAATAATACCACAGCTCAAAATAAAGAAACCATAGATGTGATAGGATGCTATTTGGCAGTGGGTACACAAAGGGCTTGTATTTAAATTCAAAAATGTCTTTGCATTTTTCCTTTTTTCCTCACATTAAAAAAAAAAAATGTTTCAAAGACCACGTATGAAAAGTCAATTTTTAAACGTGTGCTCCAGTAAATAACCAGGCAAGCTAAAATTGTTATGATTGATTGAAATAATTGATTGCCGCCTGCCAACTTTACCTTTCTTAATTATAAAATACAATTTCCGTTTTGCGCTTTCCAACCCAAGGTTTACAAAAGCTGAGAGAACTCTTCTGCTCAGCCTCTGATTATATCAGCAGCGCCACTTTTTCAGGCCCTATCAGACTGGGCTTGGATGATAATTACTTGGGAAGTGTTTGATCTCAATGATGAATACATGATTAGTTTTTCATGAAATCAGTCAACCACACCGCACAGCACTACTCATGTGAAACCTTGTTGATTTAGCTGTTAAAAAGCACACATCTCCCTCAGTTCAGATATGGGACATCTGTCTTTGGGGAAAAGAGGGTGGAAAAAGGGCAAGTTTATGGGTAATGATATTGCAGAGGCAGATATTTAAGGTTTGCTAATTTTCTTCTCAATTATACTCTTCTCTTACCTACTGCATGACCACAGATTCCATCTCAGTTGTGGAATATATCTTTTCTTTAGAAAAAGGGGGCCTTTCATGACACCTTTGCTATCTCTCAACCCCTTAGAGGGTTTTGCCCTGATGAATAATATTTTATATGTGAAATGTTTATGTGATTTTTCATGGAGTGATAACCTCGCTACCGCTTAACTTTGATGAATTGTGATCACTGGTTCTCTTCACTAAAGTGCTTTTACACACCCCTCCCATAAATATATAGCTACTTTTCCTAAAAGGCCTGGGTTGAGGGTGTTTTGTTTCTTTGTTGATTTGTATCTCCTTGTGTGCATTTTTCTGTGATATAGGCTGTTTTTCCAAGAGTCAATGTTCCTTGCATTTTCTTAAATTTCGAGTCATCTAATACTCAGAGATCAGATAAAAGGATTCAATTGTCAGTCTTTACACAACATGCATTTGTTTAAAGAGGTAGAAGCATTGCACTTTGAAAGAAAAGGGAAATGTATTTTATTTTCTGTATTTGCCTGACCTCAGTGACTTTTATTTTTTATTTTTTTTATTATGTTATGTTAATCACCATACATTACATCATTAGTTTTTGATATAGTGTTCCATGATTCATTGTTTGCGTATAACACCCAGTGCTCCATGCAGTACGTGTCCTCCTGAATACCCATCACCAGGCTAACCCATCCCCCCACCCCCTCGCTGACTTTTAGAAAAGCCCTAAAATAAAGAATTCTGTAGAGTATTTTTCTAATGGAAGGTTGCTTTCTAAAAATAAGATTTCAAGTCTTTAGCTTCAGTCTCATAATTAAAAACTTACTTTAAAGGAAGAGACCTTTATAGACCTTTATAGACCTGTATAGACCTTTCTCTTTCATTTGGATCATCCTCTTTTAAGAAAAACCCTCAACACGTCAATTATATTTGAGCAAGATGCCTTAAAAAGTATGTCCAGTCTCACATTTAGGTCTTTCAACCATTTTGAGTCTATTTTTGTGTGTGGTGTAAGGAAATGGTCCAGTTTCTATGGACTCTGAGAAACAAACTGAGGGTCCTAGAGGGGAGGGGGGTGTGGGGATGGGTTAGCCTGGTGATGGGTATTAAGGAGGGCACATATTGAATGGATCACTGGGTGTTATACGCAAACAATGAATCATGGAACACTACATCAAAACCTAATGATGTAATGTATGGTGATTAACATAACATAATAAAAAAAAAACTAAAAAAAAAAAAAGTATGTCCAGTTCTTTGTGGGTAAAAGAAGGTGGAGATTTAGTAAGCAGGACTGAATATTTCAAAATCTAAGCCCGAGCTTTGATGCAATAACTGAGACACTGGGATTCTTTCTCAACCTCGGCACTGTTGACATTTTGGACCAGATCACAGTAATTCTTTTTTTTTTTTTTCCCCAAAGATTTTATTTATTTATTTGACAGAGAGAAACACACCAAGAGAGGGAACACAAGCAGGGGGAGTGGGAGAGGGAGAAGCAGGCCTCCTGCTGAGCAGGGAGCCCGATGTGGGGCTCGATCCCAGGACCCTGAGACCATGACCTGAGCCGAAGGCAGACGCTTAACGACTGAGCCACCCAGGCACCCCAGATCATGGTAATTCTTTGTTGTGGAGGCTGTCCTGTGCATTGTGGGATGCTTGGCCACTTTTGTGGCATCCACCTACTGGATGCCAGTAACACCCCCCTCACCCCAATCTCGACAATCACTGGTGTCTCCAAACATTGCCAAGTGATTTATGGGAACAAAACCGCCTCCAACTGAGAACTACTACTTTAGACAAGAAAATTTGAGAAAGATGGGCTTACGTTATCCAAATAATTGCCTTTACTTCCTCTTACAGATAAGCTTATTTTTCTTATGGAGGGTGAAGAATGCTACAGACCTGTATCATTTCTTTAACAGAAGGGGAATCAGGCATTAATGCATGTTAATGAGACATATTTGTCCGGTAGATAAAGAATAGACTCTGAATAATATGCAAATGCCAATGACTAGTTACGACCACAGCCTGTCTTCATTTTTATAACAATGCAATTCTACAGCTGGAACTCAGCTTTTTGGATTAAAAAAAAGTAGAAAAAATACATTCAAAAAGGATAACAGTTAAAAGAGTAGACAGTTCATTGTGATGATAGGTTTTGAATAAATTTGATAAATTCTAACATTACAATTAGATCATTTTATTGATATAAACTGTCTAAACATATCCCTATTACACTAGAAAAATACATGATGTCTTCACAACACTGCGAATATAACCAAATTGAAAACGAGCAAAAACCATGGCATGCTTACAGGAAGATTACCCCAGTGCTGTGAAATCTTTGACTCCTCACGGAACTATTATCTCATTATTCTGATCCAAAGGAACAACAGGCAGGCTGACAATAAAAAATTTAAAAAAATTTAAAAATTAAACTGTAGTGTAGTGCAATTTCTGTCATTTGGAGCTAATGAATGCATTTCAGTATTGAGCAGCAACCACACTAGTAACAACACAAACACCACTGATTTGGAGTAATAAATTTTAGGGCATGGCAGACTCATATTACTATAATAAGCTCAAACATTCATTTCACATTAAGAAAACATATAGCCAACACTAGACCATCAAGATACCTATTTTTTTTCTTCCAACAGAACCACTTGGCTTTAAAAAGGAATCCACAGTACTTGTTATATTTACATCCAGAATAAACCTGAAAAGCAACCATGCGAATTGGTTCTCTCATCACCACCGCCAAAAGTGTGGCTTGATTATCAGTGGAATTATTTATTGCTATTGCATATGATGTTGTTATCATTGCTTTGATTTTTTTTTCCTATGGTCTACTCAAACAATTCTTCAGGATCTCCAAATCAGGGTGTTGGACGGTTCAAAGAATGCTTGCTTCAGTGGCACATATACTAAAATTAGAGCAATGCAGACAATATGAGCTTGACCCCTGGACAAAGATGACATGCTAATTTGTGAAGCATTCTATATTTTTTAAAAGCCTTAATCACAGCTAAAGAAGCTAACATTCATTGAGTTTTTAAAATGAGATTTTTACAATGTGACAAGTGGGGCTATAAACTCTTTAAATATATCATTTCATTTACTCTTTTAAAAACCCTATGAGGTAGGTGCCTTCATTACCCTGACTTGCAGATGAAGGGACCTTTGAGGAAATGCAGCTGGGATTTGAGCAAGACAGGCTCTCTCTGGAATTTGCTCTCTTAACATTAACCTATATATATCTCTTAATGTGTTTTATAACAGTGCACATGTTTCATCTTTTTTTGTTGTTTACAATAAGTCTGTGACATAAGTGGTATACAATGGTTAAGTCATGTCTTTGATTAAGTGAGGCCCAGAAAGATTGAGTAATCAGCTTAAAATCAAATAACTAGAACAAAGCCAGTCATTTTGTTTTTTTTTTTTTAAAGATTTTATTTATTTATTTGAGAGAGAGAGAGAATGAGAGAGAGAGAGAGAGAGCACATGAGAGGGGGGAGGGTCAGAGGGAGAAGCAGGCTCCCCGCCGAGCAGGGAGCCCGATGCGGGACTTGATCCCGTGACTCCGGGATCATGACCCCAGCCGAAGGCACTCACCCAACCAACTGAGCCACCCAGGCGCCCAAAGCCAGTCATTTTGAATACAACGCACATTCCTTCCTTCATAACTAGGATGCCACTGACCTGCCATTTGCACAAGCACACATCTGTGTCATTCTTCTGAACAGCCATGATGATTTTGCCCCAATCCACACCTAGCCACACTTTCTCCCTGGGTCCTGCCAGTGACTGAGAGCACACATTTGTGAGCTGTACCTATAAACTGCTCCCTTGGCCTTGTTAGCCAGCTGAACTAACTATCTGCAGAGGAAGAAAGTATTCCAAAACAGAGAACTAAAAAGAACAGCATGGAAGCATAGTATGCTTTCTTTTTCAGGGTGATGTTTCTTGCTTGGTCACTAATCACAAATTATAATGCAATTCTAATTTCAACTACATTCCTAGGAAGCAACTCCAAATCTTAATACATTGCCATTATTCCACTTATATCACAAAAAGATAGGGGCGCCTGGGTGGCTCAGTTGGTTAGGCGACTGCCTTCGGCTCAGGTCATGATCCTGGAGTTCCGGGATCGAGTCCCGCATCGGGCTCCCTGCTCGGCAGGGAGCCTGCTTCTCCCTCTGACCCTCCCCCCTCTCATGTGCTCTCTCTCTCTCTCTCGTTCTCTCTGTCTCAAATAAATAAAAACAAAACAAAACAAAAAAAGATAAAAAGCCCACAAAGTCTTATCACATCAGTATGGGCCTGGAATGATACTAGCAAAACTGGCAATCTGAGAGTCACCCCCCTCCCCTCCACCATGTCACAAGGAGTCACTGCTAAGCTAATGTTCCTTTCATTCACACATGTTGAAAAAACTTATAGACAAAACCGTTATTTCTTTAGCTGGGCTCACATGTACGATCAGGCACTCTGGGATGATGGATGGATCCGTTGCTGAGGGTAAGCAGGCAGCAGCTTAGAGCACCACGACTGGAGGCTGGGCTTGCAGTCACTTTTGCCGCAAGATGCTTTCCCTCGGGCGTTGTAGATCATTTCTGCACAAGGAGTTGCCTTGGGTGGTAGGCTGATAGGACTAACACTGGGGTTGCCATGACAGTGTGCATATAAGTAAGTGACTGGAGATAAAATTATTAACAGAAACAGTAAGGAGGGCCACATCAGCCACAGGAGGTCAGGGGGAGGAAGAAAAATGATGTTCGCAAGAATTTGGGGTCTCCACCTGAGCCCAGGTAAAGGAAGCCTTGTCTTTGAGTGAAAACCAAGCCTTCTGTATCCGTGAGGCCCTCCAGAGTAAAGTCAGTTTCTACAGAAATTTAAAATGTTTGTAGCCCTAGGGAACGAACACAGACCTCTGAATCAAGGACAGGCGTGGGATATAAATATCCAAAAAATTTAGAAGGAATTTACATAAAGCCTCCTTCTGAGCAAGGGATGATTGAGCTAAGTGCTATTTCTGGCTGTTAAGATAATAGAGCCTAAAATTACAGGCTATAAATATTAAATTTTCACAAAATGAAGAAAGGGTAAGGAGTTGTGCAAGTTGTATGAGGTTAGTATAGATAGTGGATTAAAGGCAAATTGGAATCAGACAGGGAATCAGTTTTTCTAGAACTATGAAAGATAGCCAGTGACTAAGATCAGTGTTTGCCATTTACAGTGAAATCTCCCTAATTTGAAACCCAAGGAATCAAAACAATAGATTTTGAATTAGCTAAGTTTTGGTTTATTCTTTTCTTTTTAAATTAAAGAACAGCATAGAAATAACCTTGAATTACATCTTGTTTTAAACAAACCAATATTGAAGTAATGAAGTCTTTACATATTATTTTAACAGGTAATCCAAATTCCCCAAAATAAGGTATCCAGCTCCATTTATTCATCCGTTTGTGAGCTACTGCCTAGTATGTGCCCAAGTCTCTGGTTGAGGTCACCTCACAAGGTTAGCGGTTCTCAGGGGACTAACTCACTTTCTGAGGGAAAGGCCTCTCTTATGTGGGCTGTTGAGAGGATGATGACTCAGTATAGGACTTGATGAAGCTGAAAAACATTTTCTTTCTTCTTCGGACCTGACCAGTCATTGACCATAGCCATGGGAAGATAGTTTATTTACAGGAATTAGTAACAAATTCATGAAAAGATCTCTGTGCTTCAGAAGGAAAGTAGGTCCGTGTCATGGAATTGGTTATTTTCACTTCCTTTCCGAAGACTCGGTGTGGTCTGCTGACTGATAGATGAGTCTTATCCAAAGTCCAGGTCTTGGACAGGGACCTAAACAGTGGTTTTGACAGATGACCTACTCTGAGGTAACCGTAGAGCCCCCTAAGGGAACCACCACTAAAAATTGACAAGGCTGGTTCAGACTGGCTACAGAGGGGGAAAAGATAGGATCATGTTGCCTACAGAATGTTGTATGCAACAAACACATATACTTTAACCATTATTCTAGCTTAGGAGTAAAACAACGGGAGAGTTCTAAGTAAGTTAATTAGAAGACAGGCAATAAAAACCTAGGTGTCTCCAAGACCTTTGCAGTCCAATGTCATAGCCACTTGCCACATGTGGCATTAATCACTTGAAATGTGGCTACTCCAAAATGATAAAATACACATCAATTTTAAAGATTTAGCATAAAAAAGAATCTATAATATCTCAATACTTTTTATGTTGTTTACATGTCAAGATGATGACATTTTGGTTATATAGGGTTAAATAAACTATTTTATTAAAATTAATTTTACTTGTTACCTTTCACGTATTTTTAATGTGGCTGTTAGAAAATTGAACATTACACATGTGGTTCACATATGTAGCATATATCTTATTTCTCTTGGACATGGAAAATCCATGAAATATAGTGTCCCATTTTTTTCTATTTGAAAGGATTCATTTTCTTGTTAAAGTCATACTACAACCCAATGGCTTGGGCATTACCATTCTTCATTTTATAAATGAGAAAACTCAGGGGTTATGAAGCATGCCCTAGTCATACTGGAACCAGGTCTGCCTCATACCCAAATCCATGCTTTGTGTCAAACTTGTTCAAGCATATCTCTTTCATACTTTGCTGAGGTGATCTTTTAACCTAGACACGTGTGAGATGGACTTAGAACAACTGAATATTCTGTGAGAACTGAAGTACACAATGTATTCAACATACTTAAAACAACTACAAACAGCAACAGGCCAGGCAGAGTGAGTGGTCTGCCAGTGTTTTTGGCAAACAGCTCCTCAGAGGCATTTAGGATGGACAAGAGTGGATGGACACGCAGAGTCCAGCTAGGTGTCGAGACATTCCAAACATTCCAAGCATTTCCCCAGGCCACTCCATTTATTCCTCGAAGCAACTCTTAAAGGTGAGATAGCCTCAGAAAAGTTAGAGATTTGTTTGCTCTCTCAGGGCTAGCGGGTCAGTAACAAAGCCAAGACAGAACTCAAGTCTGGTTTCTTTTCCCATATCACACTGTTTTGGGACCTCCTTTTAATTCAAGCCCAACTTTTTGGCAGCTGGTTTAGACTCTGTGTTACCAGCTGCTCTGTTTCCAAAACACATTCTAGTCTATGGCCCAGACTGATTGAGGGTAGGGCCTGCCTGAGAAAGAGGACACGGCAATAGTTTCCCTAAATGTGGGCAAGATACAGGAATCAGATTTCCCTTGCCAACACCTGTGGTGTTTATAGAGTTGGATGAAAATAATAAATCTAGTGTCCTGATGGACTACAAAGGTGAGAAACGAGGCAAATTGTTCACAATGGAATTCAAATTTCAGAGACTAGATTAAAAATAAGAGCTAAGATTTGAAGTTAAAATAGACGAAACCAGAGGAGCCAATGATCTCCTCTGGTAGTAAAGGCTTGAGGAATTCTGCAGGCAGTGGGCAGAAATCTGGTACCATATTTAGTGAGGTTCCCCCGGCTGACCTGAATGAACATTCAGGATGCACCTAATGAAAAATGAGTCTCAAATGAAATGGACCTTGGCTCATGCCGGTCCATATCATCCATGGTGGGCTGATCAGTACCTGTAACAGAGGTAAGACACCAGAAAGAAAGAATTTTCTATCTACGTATGTAATTGTATAATTCTGCATCGACTATTCAGTTTTTACTATTTCATAAGGTTCCTTAACCCTGGCCATTTCAGTTCCCAGATTTCAGGAAGTACTAGAAGGTTAATTGTGCTCTCATTGCTGCTCATGTTCCAATTGTCATGGCAATGCTCCACAGTTGATGTGACTCGGAGAGGTGTCCATCTGGCCTTCTGAATCTCTGCCTGACTTCTGAGGCCACACTGTTGATCACTCTGCTGTCACATGGCGTCTTTATATAGGAGAAGGAAATAAGGCTTTGAAGGTCGGTTGGGATCAGATTGAAGGAAGAAACATTTTCCAGGATAAGGAGTTTGCCATTTATCCTCAAGGCAATGGGGGAACATAGAAATTGTATGGACAGTGAAGTGGCATATCAAAGCGTGTTTTGCAGTGATTCATTTCAAGTTTCAGTGGATTTGTTTTGACTGCTCTTAACCATAGTGTGGTCCTTTATTAAAATTTAATTTACACTGTGGTTATTTCTCACATATTACCAAACATGGTAATTTCATTGAAAGGACAAAATCAAGGAATTTTCAGATTATTCATTTATACTCCTCTTTTAGAGAAAGTTCTAAACACATAAAAGCTTTAAAGTCGCTACTGGAAGATATTAAACTAGAACTATTCATATGTCCTGTATTTTCTTTTGTAAAAAAAAAAAAAGAATTTATTTTTTAGAACTGTCTTAGGGTCATATCAAAATGAAGAGGAAGTATAGACATTTCCCATACTTCCCCTACCCCCACACATGCACAGCCCCCGCTTTATCAACATCCCCCACCAGAGTAGGACATTTATTATAATTACTGAGCCTACATGGATATGTCCTATATTTTCTATCAGTTGATCAAAGAACTTGTTATTTGCTTCCAAAAGTCAAAAAGATAATTGAATTAAGCCAATTCTAGTATTGAAAACTTTAGCATATTCTATGTAGATAACTTTGTCTAAGTTTGTGTTACCGTATACCATATTCAAACAATAATAGGGTGGTAAGTGAAATAGAAAGTTCTAAGATTTTATGGCAGACTTTTCTCTATAAAATTTTAAAGAAATGTCAAGCACATTAAACCAAATAACCACTGAAATGTGTACATGCAAGTCTTCCAGACTTCAAAAATATAATGTTTTTAGACAGGCTTTGTTGTGTGGTTGTTCTGAATCTTCTCGGCATTTATAACAAATATCAGGCTAAAAAAAATGTCAGTTTCATTATAATAAGAGCCAACATTGACTGAGCCGATATTATGATCCAGGCTTTGTTTATTCATTCATTCATTCGTTTCACAAATATTTGCTGAGGACTTAATAGATGCTAGACCACTATTAGCAATATTCTAAATGCTAGGTATGCGGCACTGAATAAGACAGACAAATATCTTACATCATGAAACTTTTACCTAGAAGGAATGGCAAATTTGTGCATCTTGTTTGGGACTTTTTTAATATATGAGGTAGCCTTATGTGTTTTCTGCCGGTGAGAATGATAGAACTAATGATGGAGAGAGAGGATAATGGTCAATATGGGTGCCTTGATTAAGTGAGAAAGGAAGGAAATACACACACCAACACACACACAATTATCTGGCTCTAAAACATATGCCCTTTCCTTTACACCATATTGTCTTAAGACACACCCCCCCCACACACACCCATACATTGGCATTTTACGTATATATGTATATATACATATACACGTACTCATGTATATATATGAGTAAAGTGCCATGGAGGATAAAAACAATTGTTTAGCATCTTGTTCAAGAGGGAGAGTTAGTAAATTAAGCATAACTGTTTTAAACTCAAAGTAATTTTAAGCAGAGTTATAGAATGGATAAATATATAGTATACACATTAGGCATTTATAGATAACACATACATTGTATATAACATATACTCATTTGAATTTATACATAATCATGTGAATATATGTGCTTTTTTAAAGTCATCAAAATCTTATAGTATGTTTATACTATCTAGAGGTGAAGATTTAAGAAAATTTCTCATCTTCCAGGTAATAAACGATGGTACTGATCTGGATCCCTTGATACCAGGAAAGCTTTTTTGCAAGATTAAATGGATACCATCAATAGGCCCGCAGGGTGTTTGGTTTTGAATTAAAATATAGAAACCTTATTAACAAAATTTACATTCCTGCCTTAACCTTAATCTAATTTTACTGATATCATGGCCTCTAACAGACAGCAATACTATAGAATGGCACATGCCTTATAACCCAACTCTGTCATCATAATCAGAAGCTGATCACTCCAGAGGAAAAATGGATGCATGAATTTTAAACTGGTCATCTCATGCACATTTTTTGAAAAATTCATTACAAACCAATATTTTATATATGAAAGCATTAAATGTTATATTAGTACTAAAACATTTTGTAGTACCTGGAAATTTATTCTGAAATGGAGAGTTTCCTTTTGCTCTTTGCCTAAGTACTGTTCCGTAGCTGGCTGTCATATTTCCCAAGACCAGTGACAGCATCTTCATTCTCTAACAGAAATAATTTATCTGGACCCTCTGCCAACAAGGCCTTCACCCCAAGGAATTACTTTAATTGGCAACAGGCTTTATGAGGAGGCAGGGGGGCCTCAGTTTTTCACCTTCTCCCACAGGGAATTACCTTCACTGTCATTTACAGGAATCTGGACAGAAAGGGTGGGGCCTCAAAGTGAAATATGGAAATAAGTTATTTTGAAACATTCTCAATGATCCATTCTTAAATTGTCCCTGCACATTCTTCGCTTATATATAAATGATGAGACAAATGAAATAATTGAAACCAGGGAGGGAGGCCATGTTATTGAGTCCAACATGCTCACTCACATGTATTTAGGTACTGCAGAACGATATGCTGATGGTCATGGCCTCAAAGTCAAGGACAATGTATTCAATTTGCACTTAAATCAAATTGCTGTAGATTCCAATGCAAAAAAACATTCTTCTACAGAATATTCTTTAAGTTTCACAAATTTACCCATCTGAAATTTTCTACAGTAGCATCCTAACTTAGGTTTCAGATCCAGAAAAAAGAAGATGGAAGACCATATCCTTGGCTTGTTTATTCTCTAGGAAAGAGGACAGTTTTATATACTTTACTCTCAGTTTATGGCAGACAGACAATTCAACATGTTTATATTTTTCAAGTATAAAAAACCTGGAAGTGTATATATGCACTAAGCTCCTAAAGCATGAGCACCACATGACCAAATCCTTTGGAGGTAATATCATATAATGTCTGGATCTCAATGGAAAATTTGGAAGATAATTATTAAGATTAAAAAATCTAAAAATTAGGAGGTGAAGGATTCTGCCAACTTTAGTTCTGTCACAAATAGGCTTTGCCTATAGCTGACACAGAGAGAGAGAGACAGAGAGACAGAGAGAAAGGGAGGTTACAGAAAAATTTGCTCTGGAAAGCTGGTAAGGCAACTCCAGCTTACCCTGACATTACAGAATATTCTGTCTGAGAAAAATAGAATGCAAGTCATAAATGTAAGTCACACATATCATTTTAAATGTTCAAGTGGCCATTTCTAAAAAGAAATAAAGATAAAATTAATTTTAATCAAATCTTTTAACCCAATACATCTAAAACATTATCATTTGAACATATGATCAATAAAATATTATTGAGATATTTGCTTACATTTTTTTCATAGTAATTCTTCAAAATACAGAATGCATTTATACTCACATCTCAGTTTGGACTAACCACCTTCCAAGGGCTCAGAGGCCACACGTGGCCAGTGGCTGCCATTATGGATAGCAGCTTCAGAGCATGAACACACAAAAAGACTTTCTCATTTTGTTCCTAGTTTTCTTTCTTCTTTCCTTCTTTTCTTTCCTCCCTTTTCTTCTTCTCTTCCCCTCTGTTTCTCTTCCTTTCTCTCCCTCTCTCTCTCTCTCTCTCTCTCTCTCTCTCTCTTTCTCTCCTTCCGAGTCTGTGCATGCTCTGTACTGAGGATACAATAGTGAGGAATATAAGCCTAAACCCTAAATCACGAAAACACTGCCTTCTTTCAAAAAAAAATTAAAAGTACCATTCAAAGAAAAAAAACTAAAAGCACGATTCAAAGATAAATAAAAGAGTATACACTAGCTGTTAAAATTCAGACACAAATATGGCAACAAGCTTTCTGGCAACCGGGACAAAGTGACAAGCATTATCAGTTACACAATTCACAGTATACATGGTCCAGAGTCACAAAGATAAACTCAAACCGGTTTCTTCAGAGGAGAACGATTCTCTTCTGACTTCATGAATCTAAAGTCTTATAAACAAGCCAAAGTAGGAATACAAAATGGTAGACTGCTCTGTAAAGAGTGCATGTGGTACTTTTTCAGAATAACTTGGAGAAATAAGACTGCAGATCTTCAGCTCCATAACGTGCAACAAACCACTACCGTTTAATACTCCCTGATGACCTTACATGATACCCATGGAAAACACCGATCTTTGTAAAATGACTTGGATCCTGGAAAAAAAATTATTTAATGAAACTGTTAGTATTGCATTATTAATACATATCTATTATTCAATTCAAATTCCTGAACAGTTGGTTGGCCTTCTTTGTTATAGATACAAAAGCCAGGAGCCTTTCACCTAGAATGGTAACAGTAGTATCACAGAGCTAAAACCAAGACTTGTGAACATAAGATCGTGAAAATCCATTAAAAACTTAATACATCAATAACTAATGATGCGTTGTGTGGTGACTAACATAACATAATAAAATAAAATTTAAAAAAAAATAAATAAAAAATAAAAGACAAAAAAACTTAATACAAAAGAAACACACTGTGTTTTTTATCATCAATAAACAGAGAGAACAAATTTCGCTGAAACATCAGCAAGCCCACAAAGTATGAAGAACCCACAAAAAGATAAGTGTCTTGGATTGAGTTTCTTTAAGAATTGAAATTCACTTTTTTTATGTGACACAAAGGGAGAGATTCACGTGGGCTTGATTTTTAAAAAGTCCTGAAAATATTTTTTGCCACATCATTTGTTTATGCTGAAGGAATATCATTTTAAATAGGATATTTAAATTTCCAAACAAATTGTATTAACATTGACACCTCTGATCAGCTGAGGTTAAATACGCACCTGCCTCAAAATGCAGAGTTACCTTGGGAGCAGGACTGTGCTTCCCTTTAATATGGAAAGGTCTCAAATAGGTAATCCTCTCAATCTTGAGAGGGACAACTTTAAGATTTTAATAGATCCTAAGGTCCACAAAATGTGGCCAGTCACGTCAAGCTCCCCTGCCATCCTCCCTTCATTCAAGCACACACAATAGATAATGGCTTACTGTACATTGACTGTAGTTTCATCTAAAGGTGAGAGGAACAAGAGAAAAGAATTTGGTGCATTATATAGTTTTTAAAAAGGGTATTGATATCATGCCACCATTATGTTCACCAGAAGACACAACTAAAATATCAAGGGTCCCTCAAGGCTAAATGAAATGGCTAAAGATGTATTTATTGATTTCTAAAGAAATACTGCCAAGACACTGGAATAATAACCTACCACCCTCATAATTGAAAGGGCCCTGGCTCTCTCTAACACAGACAGAACTCCAGAATACACAATGATGTTAAAACTATCGCATGATACGTTATGGAACATGCTTGAATTGGGGAGGGAGGAGAAAAATCATTCAGACGTTTAACTTGAACCAAATCTATTCTTTACCTTTTCTCTTATTGTTGATCTCTTATTTATTTCTCTTAAAACAAAAATTGTAATTAATGCCTTTGAAATCCAGTGTGGAGCTGTAATCACCATCCATCATCTTAGGTTGACATACAATGCATTTATGCGCTGAAAGCTTTCTAAATATACATGCAAGATGGGGATATAGAAACTCATATACATAGGAAAATCACCACCCACCCTTTGGGGAATTAGAAATTCTTTTTCTCAAATACGAGGAACATGTGCAATGACATATTCTTTTTTCTTTTTCGTTGACAATTGTCTCCCTTTTCTGTAGATCCTAATGGTGAAATAATGGATCCTGCCAACCATTATGAGCTTCGACCCATCTGGGGACCCATAACTTTTATTGTGGTCCATTATCTGGCCATTAGAGGCCACAAGTGTCCTCAGCACAATTGTGCAACATTGTGCTGAGGGAAAGGTGTGGAAACTGTGGAGGCAGCAGGTTTTTCTAGTATCTGAAGCCATGGGAACTCCAAAACCTCTTATATTGCGACCATTCATTTTCCTTATGCTGAAAATTTTGTAGTGTATGCCTCTTGGATAAAGTTTCCTTATCCAGCCCTGCCAGAAAACCAAATATTCCACCCAGTACTGGCATGACACATCCTTGCTTTCTTTTTCTAGGAGTGAGCAGGCCTGATGCTAAGAAGGTTGGTTATATCTATTTAGCTCAGAAAACAATACTCTCTGATTGTAGAGAATATTTACTCCCACTAATCATACCATAGGTGGAGAAGTGACAAAGGGGATGCCTGGGGCTTCTCGAGAGCCCCGCCAACCGCACATGGTCTGCCTAAAGGAGGAAGACTGCTGCAAAGATAGGAGACACGCAAGCAACAGGACGTGAAGCCTCCTGTCTATGTGAGTCTCCTTACTGAAAGAAAGCAAGTACATCATTTCCGTTCCTGCCCCCAATGCCATCATTACTTTCTATTTGTGTTACCCCTTTAATCACAACCACACACTTTGATGAACTTACAAACAAGCGTGATTCAAGATGGTGCATGGGTTTGCTGCCAACTGTGGCCCATCTTGCATCCAGAGGGGAGGGTGGGCAGATATTGTATTTCTTGGGCCCGATGTAGAGGGTGCAGAGCCCAGAAGAGGGCAAGTGCTTCATAAGTAATATAGTAAATGCTTCCCAATTCCCTTGTCATCCAGCTCCCAATCCTCTCATCATTTTGAAAAGCTTTATGGCTGGTTATCCCCACCTTAATTCTTACATCAGACTCTACATCTTCCATTAGTAGGAGCAACGGTGGGAAGTCTTTAGGTTAAGCTGTCTCTACAGCACCCTGACCTGAGGGCAAAGAGACCATTACTGAAGGTGCTCTAATGGTTTTCTCTTGATGTCTGTGAGTCTAAAAGTCGGGAACCTTAATTAGGAAAGGCCAGCAGATCACTCCATAGAATTCCCCTAAGTGGGTAATTTGTGTGTTTACTGCCAAACACCATCTATACAGCAATGGCTATTCAACAATATTTAATCAACAGTGTTTACTAGGCACTTACTATGTGCAATACCTTGTTTTACATGTCGGAAGTACTGTGTTAAATAAGACAGATGACAACGCCTACTCCCCAAGTGTTTTCTTCTAGTGAAGAAAAGCAGAAAAATATAAATAATCAGACAAGAAAATATCAAACAATTGCTATGAAAAGAATAGAAATATCCTGTTGGTGACTGGCCAACATATATTAGGTGGATAGGAAAGGCCCATCTCTGAGATGCTGACATTTATTCTAAGAAGTAAGCTGTCATGGAAGATCAGGAAGTGGACATTTAACAGAAGGAAGCTGGAGCAAAGCCCCAGGACTTCACAGGTATAATGTCCTCGAGGAATGGAGAGAAGTGCAGTGTGGCCAGAAAGGATAGACCAGACATGGAGGCTGAGGAGGAACAATTAGTGAAGTGGGAAGAGAAGGGGGTGGGGTGATGCCAAAAGAGGGTAACCAGGAGGGCAGACGCCGAACACCTGAGTATAACAAAAATCCTTGAAAGTTTTCAAGCAAGGTTGAGATATTTTTGTAATTATATTCTAAAAAGAGTATTAAGTAAGTTTAATTACACCTAAGTATTAAAAAAGCCTTGAAAGTTTTTAAGCAAGGTTGAAATATTTTTGTAATTATATTCTAAAAAGAGTATTCAAGCCACCTCGTGGAAGATTACTCATGTGGATGGGGAAGGAGTTAAGAGTGGCATAAGGAGGATAAAAAAGTTGTGATACACACACACACACACACACACACACTGGAATATTACTTGGCCATAAAAAAGAATAAGGTCTTGCCATTTGCAATGACATGGGTGGAGCTAGAGAGTATTATGCTAAGTGAAACAAGTCAGTGAGAAAAAGACAAATACCATATGATTTTTCTCACATATGGAATTTGAGAAACAGAACAATGAACAAAGGAAAAAAGAGAGACCAAAACCAGACTCTTAAATACAGAGAACAAACTGGTGGTTACCAGGGGAGAGGTGGGGTGGAAGGGATGAGTGAAACAGGTGAAGGGGATTAAGAGTCCACTCACCGTGATGAGCACTGAGTCATGTATAGAATTGTGGAATCGCTGTATTGTATACCTGAACCTAATATAATGCTGTATGTTCATTATACTTGAAATAAAAACAGTAACAATTTAAAAAAACAAGAAGAGTGGCATAAGGAGTCAGTTAAGAGAGCATTACAATACTCCAGGCACTGTTAAATTCATCCTGGCTTGAACTGGGGTAGAAGTGATAACGAGGGAAAGAAATGTAGAGGTTCAGGATATACTTGAGCTATAGAATTGAAAGAATTTGTCAAGGCTTTAGAAGAGGATCTGGTAAAAGAAACAATAAACCAGGTATGATTCATCTCTAACAACTTGGTAAACAGTTCACGGAGCTGAGGGGAAGCTTGGGGGTGGGGACCGGGTGCTCTTTAGGACCATCATTTCCGTTCCTGCCCCCAATGTCATGTGAAGGCCATGAGTTGGACCATGTGAAGTCTGAGTTGCCTCTTAGACATTCTCTTGAAGATATCAAGTACTCATATGGAAAGATGATGCTGCAGAGAGAACAGGGCTTCAAACAGATCTGGGCTTTAGAGGCATAAAAAGATGAGATTCTGGGGCCAAATCCTTGATCTTTCCAACTTTCGGAGTAGAAGGAACCAAAAAGGGAGGCTAAGAAGGAGTGATTGATGGAGTAGGAAGGAAGCTAGGGGTATAGGGTATCACAGTAGAAGATAACCAGGAGCTCCCCACATGTGTTTCAAGCTCAGACGCCTGCAATTAAGGCATTATTTATGTGCCCCACCGACCTACGCACAGAATTCTCTGGTTTTGTGCATTATTCTTAGATGTGGCAGTAAGCACATTGACAAATCCATTCGTTTTAAGTATCACACATCTGGCCTGGCTCCTTTTTCTTCTTCAGTAAACGTCGAAGTAAAGAGCTTTTTGAATAAGGGCTTTCCCAGATGGCGTGTTTCCCCAACACAAGTCACTGAAGTTTGGGGATGAAGGCATATTTGTCGTGGCTGTCAGCCCTTTCTTCATTTCAGACTCAGTTGTTCTATCACCACACAGTGTCAGTCGAGTGTACAAATCTGTTAGGCAAACGCACGTGCTGCCTAGTGAAACACCAACACCATTACAGCAATTACATTTACTGAGAGCATTATTAAGAAAAGGAATGCCCTGATGCCTTGGGTTCTATACAACTACACACACATAAGGTTCTACTTATACGTTTGGTGTATACATTACATACATTACATGACTTATACATTTGGTGTATAACCTTCCTATGGTTCTGTGCAATTCTCGCCTGTGTTGTTTATGCGTAATTATTACTGCTTGGTGCTAAAGATGTTTACTAGAGAATATTCCCGCCTTTCTTTAAGAGGGTACACTGGAACATCCGGTCCTCTCATATTTTAATGTCATATTTATTAAACTGGATTTTTCACAACCACCAGAGTGACTTTTTCTGCTTGATCATGATCATGTTCTCATGGCTAAAGCTCTTCACTGTCTTTTCATTGCCTGGGGGACCAAGTCCCAATCCTACTATGTGGTATATAAAGCCCTTCCTGACTTGGCCTTTGGCTACTTTTACAGTCCTGTCTATGACCAGACAACCTAACATCCTATGTCCTAGATCTGAATATCTTCTGTTGCTATTTGTGACTACATGAAGATGCAGATGCTTCCCTCTGTCTCATACTATAACCCCTTTACTCGACACTACTCCTTCTGCTTGGAATGCCTTTCCCTTTCCCTCAGCATCCCCTGCCCCAGATAATTCCCAATTTTATACTTTGTACTCTGTGATCTATGACTTATACCTTATTTATCTCTGTCTTCTCAGAACCTTGAACAGTTCCTGGCTTATAACATACACAGGAATCTATACATAACATTAAAATGAACTGACATTCAGTGTCATGTCCTCCATGAAGCTTTTGCTAAACCTCCTTTCTCCTGAAATGAATCAACCCCTTCATCCCTGTGTCCCCACTATGCCCCATTCATAAGCCAGCAGACTACCTCCAATACTTAATCACATTGCTGTCTTCTCTATTAGTCTATAAATTCCTTTAAGGATTCTGTTTTATGCATTATCTCCTGTGTCTAGGATAGGATCTGGAATAAGGTATCATAGAAGACACAAAATAAAGAAGTTATCATTTGGCAAGGACATCAGTTTCAGATATGAGGCATTGTAAAAGAGAATTTTCAACTGCCTCTAACCATGTGACTTAAAATATGCCCTCAAGGACCATTCTTATATTGTCTCTTCTATTTGGCGTAACAGCATAAAAAAGAGGCTGCGACAATGCTATATTCATTCAGCCAAGTTTATTGATCACTTTTTCTGTATAAGATGTGACCTCTGAATCCAAAGTGATTACAGTTCAAAGAGCGGGATGTGTACACAAACCATCACTATACAAGGCATCATGTTAAAAATACTCTTTAAGGGCTAGAAAAGTTCAGAAGAAGTAAACCAAAAGGATTTCACCCTGGTTGGACCATGGCAGGCTCAGAACAAAGGTGGCTTCTGAGCGTGATTTAGAAAGGACAGTGAAAGTTTTAAAGACAATAAGAAAATGTGGAAAGCATTTCAGAAGGAAAAACACAATCACTAGCAATGACATGGGAGAAGGAAATTGGAACTTGAAAAGAGAAAATAGTCACCAATAGCATTGGCAAGGTTTTAAACCAGGAACTGAGCATAAATCAGTTATGTATAAACATAAACCCAAACTCCATGCGTGGAGGTTTTAGGTCAGTAAGTCTGGATAGAGCTAATACTACATCTCTTGAAAAGGTCCCCCCGGTGATTCTGAGTCCAATCACTGGCAGAGGGCATGACAGGCAAATTGGGGCTACAATTTGGAGAGGGAGTGGCCAGTGTGGCCAGGAGTCAACTCTTAAAATAAAGATTTGGGACTTTAAATTGGGAACCATCATTCCTCCAGAAATTTAAACTCTAACTAAATTTAGGGAGATGGGACTTTATAAGATGAACATTACCACTCTTAGGATGAAGTGCCCCAATGAGAGATACAGACTAAGAATGCTAAAGAAATTCAGACAAGAACTGATTTCGTTAGGAAAGACTTGATGAGAAGATCATGACTGAGCCCTGACATTAAGTCTGGGATGGCACATGCATGATCGCAACTGATAACGCCTCAGCCTATACTAGACATCCTTAGGCGTGGCTGTCTTTCTCACTGAGCCCAGACTGAGCCTCAGAATCTTTCTCAACACGGCACTAACCCACTCCAATTGATCAGATTTGACCTGCAGGCTAAAATTCTTTGCCATTCCCGATATAAATAAGCAGAAAAGAAAGCCAAACGCATTTTGGGCAGTAGTAAGAAATGTAAGTCAGAGTGGAGGCAATCAAGTTCACAGCATGTTTTCAGGCTAGATAATAGGAATCACATAGGAGAGAAATAGGAGGGAAATTTTGGAATGGTAGGCACAGGTTAGATTCTTAAGGGCTCCAATATTTTTATGCTGATTTCTGATTACTTGAGTGCTATTATTCAATAGCATAGTAGTATAATGCTCTATTCGCACACTCATCTCTATTCTTTATTTCCTAGACTATAATTTAAGCTGTGTGTAAAGAAAAAAATATACTGTCTTCTTTAGCCTTCAGCCTCGTATTTCTGTGTTCTGTCTCTTCCTACAAAGATGCCACTCACCCATGCAGTGTCTCTAGGTATCTTTTCCCTTCCCTGAAGCCCTATTCCCACATAATTAAAATTTCTCTGGCCAGAGGTAAGAGCAAACTCACACTAAAATGTAAATGACTGATATGATTGAAAGCCCCAGCATTCTCTGCTTCAAGGGCATTGGACTTTTTAGAGGACCGGAGGCTTTAAGCTAAGCAGAATTTCTCAACCATGGCACTACTACATTTTGAACCAGATGAGTCTTTGCAGTGGGGGACTGTCTCATAGACTGGAGGATATTTATCAGTACCCTTGGCCCTCTACCCATCAGATGTCAGTAGCAACCCTCAGTCATGACAATCAAAAATGGCTCCAGACATTATCAGATATCCCCAGTGGGGACAAAATCATCCCTAGCTGAGAATCACTGAGCTAAATAAATAGATCTCATAATATGAAATTTCTTCTATTTGAATACTCCTGCAATCTCTTTACTAAGCAACTAATAAAGCTGACCCTGACTATTATAGACCAACAAGTCTGATTGGCTGTCAAACTAGCAACAGCCAAGAAAGCTTTAAAAACTCAGTGGTTTTCTTTTTGAAAGTGTTTCTTGGTATCAATTCAAATAGAAACAAACGTAAATTGACATTTGTACTGAGATTCCATGCATTATCATTGGGTTAACGGCTGGGAAGACAAGTTTTGCAAAACATTTTGGTAAAAGATACTTTGTGTAAATAAAGACAAATAGAGGGTTTGGGGCAAAACATGAGGATTTTGTCAGTATCTCCCGTGAGCCATAAGTGGTCTGACATTCTGGTTTGACAAAGGTGAGGCTAATATCAAATATATTTCAACATGTGTTGGGAAGTATTTCCCATGCTTTTGAACATCAGACAATCAATATATTGGCTGCTTTACAAGAAGCAAAATATATACACTAAAAAACTCTTTTTCCAATTCCTACTATTCTCTTTTTATATTTTTAACATCATAACACACATTCCCAATGGTTAATTAGTAGAATGAGACATATGTCAGAGGAAATAACAATTTCACTGGTGGCACTAGAATTTCATGCCGGTGAACACCAAAATTTCTTTACATCAGACATCTCTAAAAGGTAACAACCCCATGTCTAAAATAGTTTTCACCTCTTAGCTACACTTAGCAGTATCTTAATTCTACCCCATATTCTCTGAGTATTATAATGGAAATATTCAACAGCCTTTTATGACATTATACAAGTATTTTTGTAAGTTAGTCTATATTATGAGTGTACCATAACATCTCTGACTAGTGGATATAATGTACCTTAAACTCACAGTTTTCTAATCATGCCAAAACAGGAAGTAAGAATTATAGCAGATTTCAATCTTTAAGCTAAGTATTTGGGATTTTAAAGTGGCAGCCATTGGTCCTTCAGATGCTTGAAATCTAGTCGGAGAGATTAGATACTATCAGAAAAACATTACCACACTTTGGGGTAAGTACCAAATGAAAGATACAGACTATGTATGCTAAGGAAAGTCTAATTATTTCCTAGAAAGGGCTAAGGATTATGGATTAGGATATTATGGGCTACGTATTCTTTAGTATGGGCTAAGATCACAGATTAAAGACAAACTTGACTACTATCCAGACTTCATCAACAAACAGTACTCCATGGTGGTTAAAAGCCTTG
The DNA here is from genome assembly GCF_029215605.1 of Mirounga angustirostris. NCBI lineage: Eukaryota > Metazoa > Chordata > Mammalia > Carnivora > Phocidae > Mirounga > Mirounga angustirostris. The sequence continues at coordinate 29,086,793 of NW_026991711.1, read as the reverse complement.
ACTCTCTAAGGCCAGAGAACCTGAGTTCAAATCCTACTTCCACCCTTACTAGCTGTGTGGTTTGAGACAAACTGCTCAAACTCTCTGGGCCTTCATTTTCTTATCAGCACACTCAGTATAAATAGAGGCTCTCTCAGAAGGCTTACGTGAGGGGATAGAGGGGCCTATGAGTCAATCCACACGATGTGCTCAGAACGATGACCAGCACATAGCAAGTACTACAGACGCGTTTGCTGCTTTTACACGTTAAAAAGAAAACAGTGTCTGCGAGGCAGACCAGTAGAATGGCTGGGAATGCTCGCTGAGTCCGAACGCTTACTAGCTATGGGACTTTGGACAAGTCCTAGGACCTTTCCGAGCCTCCATTTTCTCATCTATATGATGGAGATAATGAACCGTACCTACTTTTTCGGGTTATTTGAGACATAAACACAATAATGCATATTAAGTGCATGGCAATCTGCCATAGTACTGCATAAAGGGAACTCATGCAAAAAAAGGGTACAAAGCGTTTGTCATCCACAGTCATTTTGACAAATGGTTACGTAGTTCCTCCCTCATGCCAGGCAGCTGCAGATAAAAACACAAGCAAGACATAGCATTCTACAGGAGCCTGGGCTCTGGCGGGAGTTGCCAAGGTTCTATCAAGTTCTCTGAAATTTGAGAGAGACAATAATTTTCACAAATTTATTGAGAGCTCTATAGTATCTAATCTAACAATACCTAATCTGTTTATGGTTGTCCTTTGGCTTGTCTTCACTCTTCTGTTCATTTATTCGTGCAACTGATCTTTATTGAACATCTGCTCTGGGCCAGTCATGGTGCTGGATCAAGACATACGATAGTGACTAGAACAAGCATAAGCCTTGAAACAGGGAAATTAAGATCCTGGAGAATATGTGACCGAATGAATGCATACAGGCATACTAAGAGACTATTGGAAGAAAAGGAGAACATTCACAGAAAGGATGAGTTTGGTTAGTCATCCATGAATAGCAACGTATTAAGAGAAGAGAGAATGAAGAAAACACTGTTTCTGTCCTTGATAACTTTGGAAACAATACAGTAATTGTTGAGATGGTTCATTAAAGTATGGCAATTCTAGAATGAAGCTACTTAAACAGCATTCAGTCATGACTCTGCAAACGTATCGTGTGGGAGTCCGAAAAGTTGAATTCTAGTTCTGTGTTAAGAAAGCCTGACTAGGAGTCCTGATACCTGACTTCTGATACCGACTCCACCGTTAATTGTCTGTGTGACCTTGGACATGCCCATGGCCTCTGTATACATCTTTGTTTCTGCCTCCTTCCCATGGGGATAGCGACACTTGTCCCTTCTATTTCACAGGGCTGTGATAAAGGCTCACGGTGGGTGAGATGCAGAACTGTCTTTAAAACACAGTACGCATGAAAGGCATCAGGGCATCTTAATCTAAAAAAAAAAATCATAATAAGGGATCCACTAAGAAAAGGCAGAAGTATTACTTTTTTAAAGACAAATAATTTTTTTAAATTCCATTAGAAGTGTTGGTTGTTCACGATCTAAATATGACTCTAACTGGTGATTGTTCTGGGTGCTGTGGCCAGGCCAGCACTGAGAATCCCTTTCCGAGCCAGGCAAGGTTAGTGATCTTTAATGCCGAAGGCAGTGTGGCGTCCTAGCAGCAGCGAGGGGCCGGCTTCCATGGCGCCCGGCTCCCCGAGCCATCTCCTTTCCCTCTCTTCTCTGAATGTTGAATGATCTGGGATGAAAAACTAACAAGCGCCTGTCAAATCTGAAGCCTCAGCTTTTCTGACAGAAGGTCCACTGGACTTTCTTATCAAGGGAGCCTTTATAAGGAAACTGGAACTCTCTGTCTCTCAGAAAGGAAACAGAGCTCATCAGAATCTCCGGACCCTTGACTTAGAGGGCATGCTGTCTCCGAAGAAGGTCTTTTGATCACGGGGCTTCTTTATTCAGATTTGACTTCACATTATGGCTAATCAATATCTCGCAACTGTCCAAGCCCCCAGTCAGACGCATGTCTCTCCATCAGGCAGGGAGGCCTCCTAATTGAGGAAAAGTCAGAGACCTAGGTTCCAAGCCCTCAGGCCATCGTCCGGCGCACCCTCTCTCCTTTCATAGCATTCTAGAGATGGCGGAAATAAAACTTAGAGACATGACAGGCACAGCCAAGGAGGATCAATTCCTGTCACTTGCCACCAGTGTTTACTGCTTCCCCAGGTCTTCAGAGAGTGTTTTTCTTTCGTAGCTTAGGGGGACTTAACCTTTTAAAAATGGGAAGATGGTTTCTTCATGAATTTTAAATTATTTTATCTCATATGTCTACTATTGTTGATTAGATTAAAATGATTATTTGCTTTCTTCCCCCCAAATACCAAATTTTGTTGAGTCATAGCTGGGGGAAATGTAAATTGTACTCCTGGTATTTGCAGCGACGCAATGAAGGGGACATGGCTTGTAAAATAATGCGTCTATGAGAATTAGCTCATTCTCAGGAGCCCAGTGTTGAACAGGAAGTAGAGACAAGTTTCTATTCTCAAATTTGCCACTGATATTAGCAAACTATTCACTTACCTAAAATTTATTAAAGGGGGTAAAACATCTTGGTGAAAATTTAAAATATATGGCCATTAATTATGTCCACTTATTTCTTCCTATCTAAATACCATATACATAAACATCTGCAGAAGTAAGGATTTTTTTTTTCGTTTCTCATCGATGGTTTAAGTATCCTTCAAGCATGACTAATTTCTCTATAACTAAGCCAATAAGAAGACAATACAATTTTGAGAACATTATGAGACATTTACATAAAAATTCCTGGATTGGCAATAAAAGTCTATGATTTTATTGCCTTTGTTCATGATCAGTAAACATCTTTTTTAATACTAATACTCTTGGTTCATGACAGCCTTTAGAAATATGTAAAGGTCTTTCTCTTCAACCCCAAAACTACTGCTACCAAGGAGCAAAACATTTAGTCATTCAGCCAACCAATATGTGCTACAACTTCAACTGACCTGGGTTAACTCTTTCCCATTCCCTCCGCCATACACTTGCATACATACGTAATTGACTAAATTTGGGGAGTTTTGGGTAAGTACAGGTTCCATTCCTTAATATTATCCTGAAAAGAAATTTTTACTCGCACTAACAACTTGCCTTTTAAAAGACAGACTTTGAGGCTGAATGAAATTAACTAGAATGCTTAAGGAATTAAATATCTCTATTTTGAGGTTCAGTGATTAAATAAAGTTAAGCTTCCCCCTTAAGATTTTTAGCCATGAAATCTTTCTAAACCATACCACATATTCCTGCCTTAGTTAGGACAGTGTGCTGAATGGACTCTATTTTTCTTTGTTGAATCATGAAAGACTTCAAAGTCCTTTGGGCTTTGGGAATCATTATTTTTAACATCAGTTCTCCCTGAACAAAAACGTGGGTATAAAGTTCCAGAAAATTTAGTATTATGGATATCAAATCCCCAGGACATATTCTGGAAGTTGTTTTGTTTTTATTAAACCTCTGCTATCCATTTATTTTCTTTCCATGTGCCTCTTTTCTCCCAGGCAAAAAAAAAAAAAAAAAAAGTGAGTTGAGTGAAGTCTCTGGTTAACTAGGTACTCATCAATCTAGACTTTTCCTGTGCTATGTGTCTACACCAACATTTGTATGAGATGAGCAATTTTTATAAGTTGAAAAAATATATAGAACCAAACTAACTTCAAAGAAACCTGACTGTATGTTGAACAAAACACCTTCTGGGGAATGAAATGCTCACCAGCATAAGAGAGCTGACCTGTGTGCCCTGTTCCAGTGATTCATAGAGTATACCCATACTTAATAAAAACTCTTCTTCTTGAAATCCTGGAATAGGTCATTGCTTTCTCTGGGTTTAGAAAAAAAATCTGTATATTTTAACTCAGGTACCTATCATCCCTCTGTTAACAGAAACTTTAGTGTTCCTTAATTTTTGAAATTGTTGTATTACTAAAAGGAGTTCAACACTTTTGGTAATGAAGTATAATCTCAATATGGTAACACTCGCCCTTCACTGCAGTGTGTGTGATTTTTGCTATCTGGTCTCCTCCTTAGCTCTAGAATTTGGAAGACTGCATTGTATTTGGGGGCTCTAATTATACCTGTCTATCTTTTCAATAAGATTCCATTAATTACATTCCATTCTTTCCGCTTTGATATCTCATTAAAATCTTATAAATGATCATGCGATGACCTTGAAGGCTATGCATAATACATGAAAGTAAACCTGCAGTAAAATGTATTCTTTCACTCCTGACTGCCTACATCCCGTGCTTCTTTTCTTCTCCCAAGTGACTCCAATTGGGAGAGTTTTGCTAACTGAGCCAAGGTATGCAGGGATGCACACATCTCCCAGCTCCGGTATCTTTCTTAGTCATGACAGCTGCAATATGTTAATGGCTTCTGTTTGGATGTGATGGCCCGGTTACTACTTAGGGCACTATGCTAATTAACATAGGATGGCAACAACAGGTGCAAATGTCATTTTACATCAGCATCATGAACATGCAAAGCTAGCTAGCAGCCCAGAAGCAAGCCAAGAAAATGTTAACTTGAGTCAGCAGCCTTGCAATCTCTGAACAGATCTTCTTTAATGCCCATGATTAAAGGATTCACTGTTGCTTTTTTTCCCCGCAAGAATGGTATTTCTGAATATATGAGGATGTCTCCATAAGCTTTTAAAAGTTATGATTCAACAAAATGCACTTCCATGGCAGATCAAGTAAAATGCACGAAGTCTGTATTTATGAAGGTTTCCTTATTGAATAAAAGTCCTACTGAGCCACATTTATCGCACTGAAATGGACATGGTTTTGCACAGAGTGAAATCCTATCAGTTGGCATGGGGTGATTTTCCCAGTGGATTTTATGCATTTTATTTATTTGTATGTTTATTTGGAGATTGGTTCTTTTGAGTCATGTTTTTCTTACATTTTAATGTAATGAAATTGAATAAAAGTGAAACAAATTTCTCTTAGTTAAGGTGCTGCAATTTAATGGTGAGGTGGGATCTTTCTTTACCTCACAAAAGGGAAAATTCATCTACTGACATCTTAAATCAGTAACAATTGTTCATTCTCTAAAATATAACTCATCATAATTTAGACCAAATGATTTAGCTTAATTTTAATAAGGATAACTAAGGATCACTAATTTACTGTACAAATTGTCCCCAAAAAGATTTGCTTGCTTTATTTTCTTTAACAATTTGAGTTCTGTAAGATTTATATTTATGACACAATCCAACATTGGAGATAAAAAAGGAAAAAGATAAAGAAATCCTGATGATAACACAAACATACCTAATGGGTTGAACTGGCTACTTTTGTCCATTCCTCACTAGCTGTGGAACCTTGGCCACATCACTTTTTCTCTGAGCCTCAGTTTCCTTACCTATAAATTGAGGATGTTGAAAATACTTCAGGTGCTATGGGATGGCAGTTGGGATTCTGAATTGAATTCAATTCAGAAAAATTTGCATTTTGGTTGTATCCCTGCAGTAGCAATACTGAGTATCCTATAATTATCTTTATATGTCAATGGCACATAAGCTCTGGAGCTACCCAAGGCTGGGCTTATGTCAGATTTACCTTTTTATTTCCAATACCTAGCACAGTGCTGGGGCATAATTGGTTTCAAAAAATACACTGTGCATGGATTTATAAATAATATGTCAGTGGTTCTCAAGTCTTTTCATCCCAGAACCCAAAGGGCTTTTGTTTATATTGATATTTATAATATTGGAAATTAAAACAGAAATTTAAAAAATATTAATTTATTAAGTCATTTAAAACAATAATAATAAACCCATTATATGGTAACATAAGTAAATATTTTTCTTTAAAAAACAGTATTTTCCAAAGCAAAAAAAATATTGTGAGAGAATAGCTTTTTTTTTTTTTTAATTTCAAATCTCCTTAACATCTGTCTTAATGGAAGAAAGCTAGATTCTCATGTCTGCTTCCTCGGACCTGTTGTTTGGGGACATCACAAATGTTTCAGGACACTTATAAAGCAGAACCCAGAAGACTTAACCATGTACTGGGAATTTATATAAAAGTGTCCTTCAGTATCTCAGATGGATTTTGAGGAGGCCCAGAAGGATAAACAAAAGCATGTGATATAAATCATGAGCCATATCATAAAGCAGAGAGCATTAAATCCCAGTGTTTTCATTATTCCAGAAATTTATTGTAAAAAATTACCAATTAAAATCTTCAGAAGCAGTATTACATGGTACTTAAGAACATGGATTTTGTCTTAGAATGCAACTGGGTTCAAATCCTATTATTTATCACTGTGTGATTCAGATAAGTAACTTAGCATCTCCCAGCTTTGTTTCTCTCTTTGGGATAACACATGATAATTTCTGTCTCAAAGCATTAGCATGAAAATTAAACAAGATAGGGATAGAGTAGACCTCAGTGAATGTTAATGATTAGTAAGGGGAGGAGGAGAAAGAGGGACCTTCCTATAAGGATATTTCTTTCATTTTTAAGCCTTCAGAACACATTATAACCCTGCGAAGCCATGATCACTGCTCTAAAGAAGTTCAGTCCAAACACATAAAGAAAATATAAACACACATGGAGTCCCATTGTTCACTTGTGTCTTTCAAAAGCCATCGAAGACAATTCTATTCATAATCACCCGACTACACTTCTCACAGCTCTTATTATTCCTAGCAAGATTTTTGCACTTCAAACCCTTGTAAACCTGTAATATTGTAATATCCAACCACCACTTTAACACAGCTCTGTTATTCACCCAGCCTCTGACTCTCTCACCACTATTTCTGATCCACTAACTTTTCTCTTCCTCTAGGTTCTGTCCTTAACCACCAACGTCTCATATCTGCTCCTTTCCTGCCCATGTTCTGCTTTGGCTTCCAAATTCCAGGAACCACTCTGGCCAAGACAGAGTTCTGTGAAAGGGGGCATGAGGACAGGGCGAAGAGGAGAGGCAAACAGGGATTGGGATTGGACTGAATGGGGAAGAAACAATGGGTCTATGAACATTCCTGTATTCACCATTTTACAATGTCCCAACTTCATTCCACGAATATCTGTTGCCTGTCCCCTGTGTGCCCATTGCTCTGTTGGATGCTGAAACAAAACAGGCAGTCCCATTACTCAAGGAACTGAGTGTAGTGGGAGATAAACCGGAAATGTGAGAACCCAGTGAGCCCTCTCTGCCGTGTATGTAAATGCTATCCTGAGCTTTTTGTTTGTCTGCTTTATTTAAGGTTCCTGGATCAAAGAAAACTTTATAGACACTAATATTTTCAATTTTCCTTTTATTTGGTACCCCCAAAGATCTTTACACCTTAAGGCGATGCACTACATAAGATTTCGAGTGATAGAGAGGTATCCCATCCTTTGGTAAAGCAGGAGAAGGCTGATGGTGAACAGGGAAGCAGAGGGGAACTGGTGTGATCTTGGAACACGGGGCTAATTCCAGCAGGAATGAGTGAGTTAAAGATCCTAGAATCAGGTGGGTTTTATTTTGTATCTTAAATGTGGGGCTAGCAGAGGAGACTGATAGATGCATAGCAGACTGGCAAATGTCACTGGAACACACTCAGTGAGGCGCTCATGAATGAATATTTGGCCCAAAACACAGAGTAAATTATCCTTTCACATTGCTACTTTAAATGAGGCAGGGTACTATATTTTGAAATAATTTCTTATATATTTTTTCGTATTCTGTCAATCACGTCTCCTTGTGAGCTCCCATTCATCCAATTGATGGCATCTCACACTTCAGAGGAAACTGGAAATCTACAATAAAGGAGTCAAGGAAACTGGCTATCTTTTTTTTTTTTCTTTTTCTTTAACTTAAATTCAATTAGCCAACTTACAGTACATCATTAGGGAAACTGGCAATCTAAAATAAAGGACTCGTTGCTCAGTTTCGAGTTTCCAACTAGACTTTTTTCTAAGACTATAGCCTTAAAAGTCAGATTTTGTTGGGGAACAAAAAGTGGGGCTTCGGGGCGCCTGGGTGGCTCAGTCGTTAAACATCTGCCTTCGGCTCTGGTCATGGTCCCGGGGTCCTGGGATCGAGCCCCACATCGGGCTCCCTGCTTGGTGGGAAGCCTGCTTCTCCCTCTCCCACTCCCCCTGCTTGTGTTCCTGCTCTTGCTCTCTCTCTCTCTCTGTCAAATAAATAAATAAAATCTTTTTTTTTTTAAAGTGGGTTTTCTAAATTCCAACAGCTTCAGCCCTACAGATCTAAACCAAAGCTGGAGGCTAGAGCACTGGGCAGCGCAGCAAGGGGATCTGGGCTCCCTGTTGACGGGGACCTCAGCGGGCACCGTGGGGAGGAGCACCTGCTTGCAGCCTCTGTCTGAGGTCTGTGTTCCTTTCCCACAAAAAGGAAATAAAGTTTGACCAAACTGGAAGGTAAAGGAGAAGGAGAGGGTAAAATGTTCTTCGATGCTGCCTGCATCCTCAAGAAGAAACTCAATCCGAGTGCCACACGGCACCCCCCACCCAGGTTCCTCCAAGACAGCCCCATCACTTTGCAGACAGGTCAAAAGAGGCTCTACCCCTCTGAGCTTCAGTTTCTTCACCTTCCAAGTGTGGCAAAGACTGTCACCTAAGTCATAGCATTGTCGTGAGGACTACATTAGGTAACTCGGGTGAAGGGCTTAAAACAGTGCCTGGCACATGGTTCCAGATTCAACACATGTTAGGTAGCATTACAAACAGCATTACTGTCATCGTTATTTCTCCCGATGTGCAGTTGTGGTGTGGGATCAGGCTCCCTTAGGAAGGAGAGAGACTGCGTGTGCATTAGGGAGGGAAACCAGCACGGTAGAGGACACCTTCAAGTTCTTCATTCACCTGAATAGTAATTGAGCATCTACTAGCGCAGGCCCCTGGCCAGGGTGTAAACTTGGTGACCACAAGGATCCAGCTGGATCCTGACAAAACCCATCTGCCTCTCACAGAAGGACGCCCCTATGCCTACAGGTGGCAGGGTGGGCTGCTTGCTTGCCCCCGGCTTCAGCGTCCAGTACCTACCTGGGTGTGATCTGCCCAGAGTGCTCAGAAGCCTCACCTCCCCCTCCCCACCCCTCCCACCCGGGGATGCTTAGTGAGGCAGAAGTAGAAAGGAAGATCCTGTCTATGAATATTTTGTTGCTGTGAAGGTGCTTTCAGAGAAGACAGTGAGTCAGGCTCGGCTTTGCAGGATATTGAAGGAAGAAGTAAGATAAACTTTAAGCCTTTTTTTAAGTAGAGTTTCCTTTATAAGCAAGGAGAATTTAACACCGAAATCATCCAAGATTAGTTCCAAAAGTTACTATTTGGAAGCAGAAGTTTTAACATACACAGCTGCATGAGTGCCTTGATCCACCTTTTACTGATTCCTGCCTTGTATAATTCTTAAGTCCATGTGGTTGAACAGCTGCATGAACTCTTATTACTGTTGCAGGGATGCTGCAGTAAATGAGAGACTCTACCCCACCTCTGCTGGAGCTTCTGATCTTACAGTGGGGAGCTTATGGGTCCAAGGTTGTACACTGGAGTGGAGAGCAATGAGGGGTAGGTCAGGAAGACTTACAAGAAGTGACATTTAAGCTGAGACCTTAAAATGGAAAGACATCTGTAAGTTTTATCTCTCCTCATTTTAAAAATGAAGAAATTAGGGTTGTGTCTTATCCAAGATCCCTTGGTTAGTGTATCTTTATGCTCAATTATTCTGCCTTTGAATTTAATTTTTTTTATGGAAACATGTATCCTGCCAAGTGACAGAAACATCTGAATTCATTTAGATTCTACCCCTTCCACTCCCACCACTGTTCCTCTGGCATCCCATCCTTACTTCCCACCCCCACACTGCTTGTCACCTCTTGCTTTCCCAACTGTGTAAGTTCTGGCTGTGCTCATGTCCATACACCTATCTGCCTAGATAGACTAAGCAGACAGACCTTACTTCTGTCTTCACCCTGTGCTGTGCATGAAAGATTCTGGGGCCCTGAAGTCTCTTTGCTATCCAGAAATAGGAGATGAAGTCTCATCTGATCTCAGATGCTCCAGACCTATTCTGGGAGTTCTAACATCTCCTCTTTCCCTTACTGAGCTTGATGGGGCAGTAGCGTAGACTGGACATGACCTTAGCCTTTGAGCTTCCTGAAGTTCCCCTCTAGCTAGCTTCCCTGCCTAAGTCCCAGGAGATTTTTCCTCTTCTCTGGGACCAAAACCTTAGCACTTAACACATATTTCTTGCCTCTTTGTTTTTTTATCTTTCTTACCCTTTGACTGTAGAATGCCTAGATGTCCAAATGGCATTAAGGATAGGACTAATTTTCAGGAGGAAAAGTTTATGAATATTTCAAACTATAATCAGCCCCTCTGCTGATTATCAAATTGAAAAATATATTTCAAGCCCTTGTTTCTGTATCGTGAAGGTGAGATGTTAATCACAGGAGCAACACCAGAGCCCAGAGGATTTAAATCTATGCACTCTTTCCGCTGCAGAGATTACCTCTTAAACTGTACAAACTTAGGGCCAAATATTCGGTGACACATGCAGGAGGATGTATAATTAAATTCGCCAAGTTGGGGATGCTTTTGTAAACAGCTGTGCGGCAAGCGTGGTGGAAGCGATGCTTCAGATGCAGAATGCAAGGTGTGATTGCAGCAAACTGTCACGGGTGATCTCTCCCACACCTGCCCTATCTTTTTAAGAAAAGGATTGGAACTGTCATAATAAGAAGCAATAGTACTCTGTACATATATTATAAATATATCACAGGCTTTTTATTTTTAAGAACTACAAAAGTAACTATAGAAATGGTTGTGCAAATTTATTCTCTTAACTATCACTTAGATTGTGAACAACCAAGAGAGGGACCCGTTGTGAAACACATTATATAGTAACCAGGAGTCAACATGTCCCAGTACCATTAGATAAGCTGTCCACTCACTTCTATAGTTCTCTCCCGAGAAGTGAAATTCAATGTGTCATATAAAAACTCATGGAGGAGCGCCTGGGTGGCTCAGTCGTTAAGCGTCTGCCTTCTGCTCAGGTCATGGTCCCAGGGTCCTGGGATCGAGCCCCGCATCGGGCTCCCTGCTCGGCCAGGAGCCTGCTTCTCCCTCTCCCTCTCCCCCCTGCTTGTGTTCCCTCCCTAGCTGTCTCTCTCCCTGTGTCAAATAAATAAATAAAATCTTTAAAATAAATAAATAAATAATAAAAAATAAAACTCATGGAATGCTGAAATGGCACAGAATCTACCTGAGATCAGCTACAAACATTTCAGTACAAAAGCATGGGCCACATGAGTCTGGAACCTACTGTAACTATCCGGTGTTCAGCCTTCAGGTGAAGCAAGCCTTGGGTCTACCTATGAACACTTGGGAATTACCAGGAATGGACGAGCTAATGCTGAGAAATGTTTTCTGGATGCACTTTCTTTTTTTGAAAAACACTTTTGTTTTTCACTCCAAACTATTTACTTGTTCCTCTTAGAATTTATTTTTTCCCCACTAAATATATGCATAATATACCGGACAGTTATTACTACATTTATTCTGTTGAGTGTCTCTAGACATGGATCGTCATTATCATTATGATCATTGGGAACTGTAATTTCCAAAATAATTCATGAAGAGATTTTATTGTCTATTTCTCACTGTGACTTCTGGGGCAAAATAGAAAGTTGGTGTGTGTTGCACATAAAGGTAACTTTTCCCATCATCAGGTACGTGATAAGGGGCTAAACATAAATCGCTTTTACTTCCCACTGTCATGGACCACCACACATCACAAGCACACCAGCCCACCTTGTGAGGGTTGCCGACTAGGATGAGGGAAAAGAAGGGATAGAGGCAGAGAGTGAAAACGGAATGTATATAACACCACACTTACACGCATAGAACAGGACGCCTGCTGCCCGGGTTGGCTCTCTGTGCAACGTATCCCCCAGCGCCACCGATTTAGTAATGTTATCCTTTCAAAATAGGCTTTTGCATATACTTCTTCTACATACAACTAATTTTTAAATTGAGAATATTGTCCTCAAAATAATTAACCAGTGACTTTCTCTCTGTAAAAGTATTCAGTATCACTGACTTTTAGAACTAGATAGTCCAACATCTCATCCCAAACGGACTTTGCAGTATCTCAAGTACCTTGTTAACACTTCTGGGTATTATTTCTGTTGAATTAACCCCAAGTTCTGGGGCGCCTGGGTGGTTCAGTCAGTTAAGCATATGCGTTCGGCTCAGGTCACGATCTCAGGGTCCTGGGATGGAGGCCAAGTCAGGCTCCTTGCTCAGCGGGGAGTCTGCTTCTCTTTCTCCCTCCGCCCCTCCCCCCACTCATGGGCACTCACTCGCGCTCTCTCTCACAAATAAATAAATAAAGTCTTTTTAAAAAATGTTTTAAAAAAATTAAACCCAAGTACAGGAGCTTAAAACAAGCATTTTATTATGCTAATGGATTCTCCGGGTCAGTAATTTAGACAAGGCACATGGGAATGGCTTTTCTCTGCTCTTTGAAGGCTTGGTTCCCAGCTAGCAGATTCAAAGGCTGGGCTGAATCCCAAGCAGGGGGCTGAGGTCAGCTGGAGGCATGTTTATTCACATGTCTGGTAGTCGATGCTGGTTGTCAGCTCGGGCCTCAGCAGGGGCTGTTGGTAGGAAACCTTACACCTGGCCCCTACCCGTGGCCTGGGCTTCCTCGTTGTACGGAGCTTCAGGGTGTTCACTGCTACCTGGTGGGCCGGGCTTCCAACCGTTGAGTGTCCCAGCCAGCAAGGCTGAGCTGTGCTTTTATTACTGAGCCTCAGGTATCACAGTGTCACTTAAACCACATTCTACAGGCTACAAGCAAATCACAAGCTTGCCCAGAGCCAAGAAACGGAGTATGTGACTCCTTGTCTTGAGGAGGTGGGAGAAAGGTTCTAGAAGAGCTTGCAGGACAGGAAGTCATGGTGCAGCTGTGCAGGGGAATCACCCCTGCTGAGCCGTGGACACCTGCGTCCACTGCAGCGCCCACAGCCTTAGGGAAACCACGTGGCCATAGGAGTGCCTGCCGGGAGCCAGGGTCCACGCAGCTGCTTCTGGGCCAAGACCTTTGGAGAATGCGGTTTGCTCCATAGATTCAAAGACCAACTAATAATAAGGCGGGGGAGGGAGGGGAGATCATTTGAATTATTATTCATCATGACATATAACAATTCCATTGATTTGGCTGTTTACTCTCAGTTGATTCGTTGGCATCCCAAAGATCCAGTAAAACATCGCTTTTTCTCTTTGTAAAATATATTCTTTTCATTAAAAAGCAGTTACAAGCGGAACATTGATGAGAAACAATGTAATAAGAAGTAGAAATTCCTAAATGATGCTTCGGAATAGCTTGACTAAGAAAATAATGTGGACATACAAACAGAAAATTATATTTTAGGATTTTTGTGTCCTTTTTTTGATGAAAGAGAGATTTAGGTTTGAGAGTCTATAAATGGGGCAGCTTTAGAGGTTCTAGGATAGTGAAGGACATCTGAAGTCACTTTTTAAGCCATGGCTGGTAGATTTCAGACTAGAAGAAACCATTAGATTTCTCAAGGTATAGATACGAGTGTAAGCACAGCTATGAGACATACGCATCAGAAACTGCATTAGTAAAATGGTAAATAGGGTCCCCAAAATATTGAAATAGTGTATGTCCTCTGAGAGGACACATGGACATGTGTGATTACGACCCTTGCTAACTTTTGTAATCTTTTGCTTTTCAGATACTATTTGGCAATATAACCCTGAAAGTTTAAGCTCCCACTTTGGTGTTTTCCATAATTATATAAGCTTTAAAGCAATAGCTTAAAAGAAAATTGAAAGATTTATTCTACACTTTAAACCCTAACATATTAGTAAATACTTCAGGGCCAAAAATTAGCTTATATCATATCCTAGTAAAATGTCCTTGAAAGTATTTTATGACTCCAAATCCTAAATATATGTTTTTTCACAAAGATATTTAGCTAATGGAATTATAACTCCTTGCCTAAGCTTATGTATTGTGCTTGCTAAGTGAGCTTTCTCAGAAATCCATGCAGCATTTACAGGGCTTTTAACTCCAAAAAGTCAAACCCCGGCTGGACCCACTAATACCAAGCACATATTATTTTCATGCACTTCCATTTGCATGTGCAAATACCCATATTTGCTCATGGAAATTGCACAGGCAAGCAGGTGATAATTTAGAAAAAGGACAGCACTATTCAGCATGCACCAATGCATGAAGAAACTCATGCTTTCAGTGTATGGAGATTGTCCAATCCTCGGGCAGTTCACGCAGAAAGAAATTAATATTCTTGTATGCATGGCAAGTGAATTGACAAATAATGAGGATGCACTTGAAGGAGACTGCTAGAAGTTAGCATTATTTCACAGTAATTTTATTATTGCTTTGCTTATATAATCCACTATCATTATTCAGCTTGGGGGAAAAAAACTAGGCTGAGCAGAAAAATTAACTGGTCTATTTCCTCCTCTTTAATTTCCGGTGTCCATTTTCATGGTTATTTTTGCTGTTTCTGCTTCCTCTAAATACGCGTATTTTTTTTTTTTGCTCAATTGAAATATATTTGGTAATGTGAAAATCAGCTTCTTTTGCTTTCGCTACCTTAATTACACTTTGTTAATTCTGCTGGCTTCCCCCCCTCATTTTTCATAATCATCTTCTTCTTTATCAAAATGGCGGCCCATTTTCTCATTGTAGCCCCCATTATCCTATCTCCTTAAAGAGTAGGCTGAATGGAAAGGGGTTTGGGGACTAAAATATGGAGGATGGCAATGTTTTTGTATACTGCTTTTGTGAGCATGAGTTCCTTCAAGAGCCACACTTGCAGCAAGTAGAGTCAATCTAGAGTCATGATCCAAGTATCAGTGCTTTTTCCCTCCAATGGTTCAGACCTCTGTCAAAGTCCCTCTCCTCCCCGTATTATAGGGTATCAGCCATTGGCTCACAAGTAAGTATGGTTACCCACCATGCGGTACATTCTGGCTTGACCACCATACTGCTGCCTCGACGGTGTGTACACTCCATTTGCCAGGCCCTGTGCCCACTAGACACCACCCCTCTCTGGGCACTGCTGTGCCCACACACCCCAGAGCTTCCTACCACTGTTAGCACAGCTGATCCCATGAGGATCCAACGTTGTTGACTCTTAGCTTTTGAAGTGGATAAGAATGCTCCTCTCTCTTCATGTATCACCTTATGTCAGATGGCTGCAGCCAAAACAGCATGTTTGTGCCCCAGGAGTCTTCACATGGCCAAACAGCTCTTTCAGTCTGAACTTACAGAGCCTGCTCACAGGTCACTAGAAGCCTCAGACATGAGTCCAGTTGAGGGAGGGAGAGGAATGTGCTGGGCTGATAGACACTGCCATCTGAAAAATTCTGAGAATCTGCCTTCCCCTCGGAAGTCTGAGGTGGTGTTACTGAATCAAGTGCCTTGGATGGGTTATCCAGGAGTCCCTCCCACAAAGAGACTTTGGGTGGGCCACCCCACCAATCCGCCTGATAAGCTCACACATCTTTGGATCTCAGCAATCAACACAACTTGGGCTAAGACCCCTGCCGCATTTCATATTCATTTCTATTGGTTCTTCTGTCTGAAATGATTATTTGGCTCATTGGTTCTCAGAAATGTGGGGTCAGTATTAGCATCAAAATTCCTAGCGGAGTTTTGTCACTTAATGAGTCATTAAGGATCATTTTTTAGTCAAAAGGAAAAGAGTAAGGAAAAAAGAAAGGGGGAGAGGAAGAGAAAGAGAAAGACACTGGTGGTCAGAGGAAGTGACTGTACAACAGGACTGGTAAAGCCAGGGTCACCCGTCACCCCACCAGGAGGGGTTACTGCACTGGAACCATGAGTCACTCCGGAGGAAGGGGTAGAAAGACAACGCATCTAAACATCGTCGAACTCTTAGGTCGGAAAGGACTTTAGATCACCCTGTTGTTAAAAAGCCATTTTATAATCTGAATAATTGTTTTTAATCTGATTAGATAAAGCTACGGGGACATCACTTATTTAGAAAGAAATGGACACTAGAAGGAGGAACATATTTAAAAAGTTGGAGAAAGAAAGAAAGAGGAAGGAAGGAAAGAAAGAAAGAAAGAGGAAGGAAAGAAGGAAGGAAGGAAGGGAGAGAGGGAGGAAGGAAGGAAGGAAAGGAGGAAGGAAGGAAGAAGGAAGGAAAGAAGGAAGGAGGAAGGGAGGAAGGAAGGGAGGAAGAAAGGGAGGAAGGAAGGAAGGGGGGGAGGAAAAAAGGGAGGGAGGAAGGAAGGGAGGGAGGGAGGGAGGGAGGAAGAAAGGAAGGAAGGGAGGGAGGGAGGAAGGAAGGGAGGGAGGAAGGAAGAAAGGAAGGAAGGGAGGAAGGAAGGAAAGGAAAAAGAGCAGCATTCCCCCAAATAAATTTGTAGATCAAAGAATACTAGTAAAAAAAATGTCATAGTTGTGATTTTTCATCGAAGTACAAAAACTGTACCATGAATCAGGCAACCATTAGACTGACCAAGCTCTCGCAGATCATAAGGGAGAATGGAAATAAAAGATGAAGTCACATGCTATATTTCTGAAACCAACCTAAGTTGCATCATGCAAATTTTTAGTTTCGTCATAGAGGCAACCTGTTTGTGTGAAAAAAAAATCAGGAATTTTTATTATGAGAACAACTACAAATCCTAACTCACTAATATGGTAATGAACCATTTCTAAGAGGTGGCAAGTTCTTTTTGTCTACTTTTCAAAATTAAGATTTATAAAAACGGGGAAGAAATTGAAAATTACTTCTCTAAATTGTTTTTTGCTATTTTTAATTTAAAGAATAATTTCATTTAATAGTAACTGTCTATTTTAAGCTATTATATGGATACATTTCTGGATATCAACCATTCAAATTTCTGCTAATGGAAACCGTGGTCATTGTCATAGTTGAGAGTAATTTGTTGTAACTTTGATGAACTCTGTGTGTGTGTGTATGTGTGTGCATGTTTTAATAAAGTCTGTATCTTATCTCTAATATTAAGACTTGAGCTAAAATAAGAAACAAGACTAATGAATATCCATAGGCAACTGGAAAGCTTATTCCATATATGAGAAATTTTTTTTAAAGATTTTATTTATTTATTTGACAGAGACGTGAGAGAGGGAACACAAGCAGGCAGAGTGGGAGAGGGATAAGCAGGCTCCGCGCTGAACAGAGAGCCCGATGCGGGGCTCGATCCCAGGACCCTGGGATCATGACCTGAGCCAAAGGCAGACGCTTAACGACTGAGCCACCCAGGCGCCCCTATGAGAATATTTTCTAACGAGACATTCTTTTCTCTTAAAAGTTGCCAATAGGAGGGCTCTATCTTTCCCTAATTGCTCATCCATCAAATCTATGATAATATAACATTTTAAATACTTATTATAAATTTTACATCTTAACATACAGTATACCTGGCCAATCATAAATGTGGGCTTTCACCCTGATAAGAAAATATTAAAAACTGAAACATGTTTAACCATGGTGGATCATTTTTATACTTTGAAAGGACAAACAGAGAATTGTTATTTTCATATTTCTCACTATTCACAGCTCCGTGTGGCTCTTCACATTTCAGATTTATCTTGCTCATTCTTTGTTAATTAAAAATGTTAAAAACCAATCTTTTGTCAAACCTTTTCTGTAGTTAATAGGCTACCATATAGCTGATTAATGTCTAATTACCGTGTGTGAGTAACCCCGGCCTATGTCCTGCTAGTAAACATTTAAAAATTTAACAGAGTAATTTGTTCATATTACAATATAGTCTTTATCTCAATTCACCTGAAGCATGTCCAGCATGCGTCTGAGGTTAATGAGAGTGGAGACGTGCATCAGTGACGAGGCGCACTTCAGCGAAGCTGTGGGATCCGAGGTCAGGACCAGGTGCCCTTCGGCAGCTTATCTTTCCTACCTGTTTAGTGGGGTTGCAGAGAAGCACCATCTTCATTCCTTAGAAAACTGATTATGATAAGGACCTGTCCCATTTCTAGTTTGCCTTCTAGAAACCCACAAGCTGCTAAATTTTCTGTACTTCACCCAGGCCACTTGCCTTGCATTCACCAGAGTTGCCAATAGACTGACTGTCTTCCTTAATGGAGCTCCGAGGGATAGCACCTGCTAACTTAATGCTGAATGCACGAATGAATGAAAGTGTTCTGCTTCAAGGGAAACCACGTATTCATGAAATCTAGTCCAGGTTCATTCTGTCAAAACGCCCCATCTCTTTCTTCCTCCTGAGTGACTTTTTTTTTTTTTTTTGGAAGGGATCTGGGTCATGTGCTAATATTGACTCTGAAAATAACAAGTTATTATTACCTTTATTATTTTTCCAGACAGCTTTCTAAAGCAATTTCTTCTCATATTTCTTACAAAAGCCCCCTTTCCAGGCCCTTTGGATGAGCTGTCATTTCTCTCAGTACCACCTTGAACTGGGAGACCAATCATCGTGCTATTTCCTCTCAGATGCTAAAGAAATCTTTTTTCAAAAAGAACACGCCCTACCTTCCCATGTACCCCCGTCATTTCATGTGTGTAACAATTTCATGTTCAAAATATCAGTTACTTTGATTCTCTTTCAACAGGGAAATATTAAAAAATACAATTAAATCATTTTATTAATCCACTTAGTGCTCTCTGATCCTTTTCTTGTAATATTAGAAAAATCACATGAAAAACATTTTAAAATTATAAAACATCCCATTTAATCTTCTTGACTCATCTATAAGTGTCATCAATCAGAATATTTAATTTTTAATTATTTTTAAATATTTTATCATGTAAGTTAGGTTATCTCTCTTTCAAAGTGAATGTGAAAATAACACACCTTTTTTTTCTCCCTCAGAATTCTCCGGCAATCATTACAAATCCAGAAGAAAAATCATGGTTCTGACGAGTAAGGGTTTCCTTGCTCCCCGTAATATCACTTGCGTTACAGTCACCTAACATTCTGCTTAATCAGCTTAATATCTATTTATAGTCAAAGACGTCATACCTAGTTTGCCAGTCACATAAAAAGAATCATTCTTACCACATCTGCTTTAGCATAATCTATGCTAAATTATTTTTGATAGTAAGAAGATAAAAAGATGAAATAATTCTGTGTCCACAGCACTAGGAAACTTCTCTTTTTCCCCACCCATCCCTCAAAAGGCACATTGACATGTGTACTGCAGCCTTGGCCTGCAAGCTCATCATACACCCTCTGAAGCTCATCCTTGAACCATAGATTCAAAATTCCTGCTTTAAATCAGAGGCTGATAAAACACAAGACAATGATACAAAACTTGTGACAAGTGAACTATGACATCGGGATTTCTAGAAATTTCTGTTGCTTGACTGAATTGACTCTTCGAACAAAAACTTATTGAGCTACTACTAGAGACCAGATACAGGAGATACAATAGTGAACAAAATAATCCACTGCTCTCAATGAGTTTATACTCTAGATAAAAAAGACACCTGGAACAAGACACCTGAGGCAGAGATACTTAAAGAGTAAGAAAAACATGGGGCACCTGGGTAGCTCAGTCAGTTAAGCGGCAGACTCTTGGTTTTGGCTCAGGTCATGGTCTTACGGGCTGTGGGATCGAGCCCTAAGTTGGGCTCTGCGCTCAGTGGGGAGTCTGCTTCAAGATTCTCTCCCTCTCTCCCTCGCCGCACTCTCTCTCACACTCTCTCTAAAATAAGTAATTAAATCTTAAAAAAAAAAGAAGAAGAAGAAGAAGGAAAACATGCTAAGAAGCACAAGAGGCACAGTTGGCAAAGAAATAGACTGAGGAATTTGACTGGGCAAAAGCATGGAGTCCTTCATGAAGGGTCTTGGACCACAGAGTCATTGTGATGTGACTGGCAGCCCTGGTGGGAAGAAGAGGGAATTGGGAACAGAAGTCACCAGAGGAAGGAGAGCCCCAGGAAGGGTTTTTGTGGTGGTGGTGATGGTGGTGCTGGTTTGACTTGATTTTTTTTTTAATGGAGTGCTATTGGACATAGGACACTGCGTACATTTAAGATGTCCCATGGATTGAGTTAATACGTTTGCATGGCGATATGATATCCCCAATAGTGTTCTCTAACATCTCTATCACTTTACACAATTATCATTTCTTCTAGCGTTGGAAACACTTAAAATCTAGACTCTTAGCAAGCTTAACATTTATAACACAGTTCTGTTGAAGAGTTTTTAGTGAGGTTTGCCTTAGCGAGCTTCAAAATATCCCCCTGTCTGAGTAACATGAATAGAATCCGGGCTTAGTTTTCTTTACCCTTACATGGAGCTTCACCTGACCCCTGAGTTGCTTTACCTGAGCTTAGATCTCTCATTGAAGCTGTTCTACAATCACTAAATAAATGGCATGTTTTCTTTTCTTTTTCATCTGATATTTTCCAAGAGCAAAAGCTAAGCTACAAACTTGATTTTTGACCTGAGAAAATGCAAAGAACTCTTTTCTTTAAAAAGTTATCTTGCTTGGCAGACACGTATATCTGAGCTCTGGCAAATCTACTTAAACTTGCTATTTGGAGATTCATAAAACTTGAATAAGTCAAATTTGTTCTGTGGGTGTTTTATCCCTCAATCAGCCTTCAAGATTGTCTTATTTCTTCTCTTCTTTTTATCTGTTTAAGGGGAAGAAATACCCGCTAAGTGTACCATTTAGGTCCTTCCCCTCTCTTTTCTAAGCTCATAAATCAAAACAGAAGCAAACATTTTCTGGATTTCTCCACACTCATCCCCTCTCTGCAATACTTATTGAATATGCAGACTGTGTACACGGCTCACTCTCCCAGACACAATAAGAGAAATAGAATTATCCCCTTCTGCCACGCACCCGAAGAAAGAAACAAAACACATGCGCCACAGTTGTATGACAAGGAAGCCTCTAAAACACTACAAAATGAATTGTACCCTGTGTATGTGTTCATATATTTTCAACCTAAGACTGTGGAGATTCTCTAGTAGAGGACAAGTAGGAGCCCAGGACAAAATCAAGCTTTTGAATGGCATTTGTAATCTGGTTTCTAAAAAGATTCTCATACAGAAAAGAAGCAGAGAATAAAAAACAAAAATCAACAACAACAAAACAATATATTTCGTCATAGGAATGACACCAGTGAGAGCATTTGGGCTGGTTTTTTTTTTTTTTTTTCTTGTTTCACTGAGGTCTAGCATGCACTTAGTAAAATGCACAGCTCTAATAAGCATATAGCTCAATAGAATCTTGCATCTGTATACACAGATCAAGACCTAGAACATTCCAGCACCCCAGAAGTCTCCTTCTTACTTCTTCCCAGTCAATGCACACCTTGACTCCCAGTGTTGATCACTGTTCAGCCTTCGACCCGACAAGGGAGCTTGGTGAAGAAAACACCCTCTAGTGTGTCAAGAAAGAGGGAGAAAACTATATTCCAGAAAGGTCTGAAGGAGTCTGTAACAAGATGCCAGCACCAGGATAGTGTTAGGGAAAATGTTTGCACAGTCTCTTCCCCAGCCTGGATGCCACTCCCTCCGTCAGCGATGCCAGCTATATCCTACCCTTCCAAACCAGCTGGGAGGTCCTCTCTAGAAGCCTTTCTATCCCTTCCAGTGCAGGAAACTGAACCTACTATGTGCTCCAGAGCTCCCTGCGTTTAGCTCTATCAGAACCATGATCGTATCATTTGTTTGTAATCGTTTGTCTGGCTAGCTTCAAACCTGTTCCTTAAGACCTGGAATCCCACTTTATTATTGTATCCCCAACTCCTAGCAGTCACATGTAAACTAACACATTTGTCCAATATATTTTGTTTCAAAACTGAATTCATTGAAGGGTGGGCCATTAAGCTAGTGATTAAAAGACTTGGTCCTTGTTCTTATTCTTCCACCACTGCTGGAATACTTTAGAAAGAAAGTACACACACGTTTTCTGTTTCCTTTTTTATTACCCTAGTTTCCTACAACTTAAGTTTTGTGATGATGCTCACTGATGTACTTCCAAGGGCTCAAACTACTTCCTGGCACTAATAAGCCTTTAAGAGAAATTTGCTGAATGAGTGAATGAATGAATGGACAAACGAAAGAATGAATGAGTGGAAAGAGTAAAAGAATGAATGGATGGAAAACTCCCCTTTAACAGGTACTATAAGATCATGCTTCCTTGGTCTCTCAATTCTGGCTTACTTAAGTTGTAATGGGATATAAATATCCAGATAGTTACATAATATATTAAACATAAAACCAAAACTGTTGGAACAAGAAGTCTATGTGTTATTTATTTTGAAAAGAAGACATGAGTGTCTTCTTATATAACTGTCATTGTATTCCTGCATTTTGTAGACTCCCAGACATTATGAGTGAGCAGAACTGGGTAATTTGGATAATTTCCACAGAGCCAAGTCAGGCATCCATAACTCTTTGCAGTTTGGGGAAGAATTGGACTAGCAGAAATATTCACTTATTTTTAACTGCTCTCTCTCTCTTCCCCACCCCACCCCTGTCATATCTCTCCTTTCTTCTAAGGTTTATTACCTGGAATCCCACTTTATTATACTCATTTCTGCAAATCTTCTAAGTACACAAAGCTAGTTTCTCCCCATTATAGCGGCCAGCTCAGTGCATATCTTAGTCTGACCCTCTATCTCCTCTCATCCTGTCCCCATCTTGCCACACCATACCTAGGTCCTGATCCTAACACCTCAGGAATTTCTACTCCACTGGGGGAAATATCCCTAAATCTTTAACTATAAGATCCATCCGCATCTTTGGTTTAATTGATATCTGTCCGCCTGATTCTCAGTGCAGCTTTTCCTCACGCACCAATCGTCCCCAGAATTCTGAGTCAGGAAGAAGACTCAGAGGTCTCTAGGTCAGCCTGCTGATTTCCAAGATTGTTCTTCCCTTTTCCACTTCCATGGCACTGGCCTATCCCCAAGATTCATACAGTGGCTCTGTCTCCATTCTTGCTTGCCTCCAGTTTGTTCTCCACCTCGCTGCTCGAGAGACTCTAAATCTGATTTCTGGTCAAAATGAAACAATATTCACACTTTGATGTATCAATACCACTCCAAATACAGAGCAATAATGTATGTAAAATATATTTTTCTAAAAGAATATAAGAAGATAGGGTAAAAGAGAGGGGATGGCCCTATTTGGGGGCCATGGCAGAGCACAAGGACCCAACTGCAGTGGCTGACAAGAAACTACTAAAGTCGCTAGACAAGAACATAACAGGCAGAGAAAAAACTCTATGGAGGTGTGAAGGCTGTGATGCCATGTATTTTGAGTTGATGTCTTCTGACAGTCATAAATTTATTGTAAAAAAAACTCTACCTCAACATCAGGAACAGTAAGAGCCATGTTGAATGACCCAGTTCAGTTGTGGAAAATGGAGCCATCGAAGTTGGTTTTAAATGATCCCTTCACATGCACTATTAAATGTACTTATTTCACCTACAGCTTTTGCCAGACTAACAGCTCCACTGAGAATGCCAAATTCCCAATTGCCCTTGAAATTACACTGGAAATGCAAATGGCTGGGAATTTCCTAGGTTGTTAAATAAAATACCATCTAAAAAACTGTTCGTTTTTTAGCTTTCAATTCTCATAGTTAAAAATTCTTTTGTATTTGCTATTGCCTGTTGCAGATGAGAACTATAAAGTGCACTGAGAAGGAGATTTCTGTCAGAGTTGAAATTTGTTTCCTGCATAAACCAATTAAAGACATTTCCACAAACTATACAATAAATAAATATGTCAATTTGTAGATGGTTATACCTTATCTTTTTGATGCAAGACTTTTTAAATTACTTCAGTAAACATAAAGTAAATGCCAAGAATTAAATTTTTTTTTAAGATTTTATTTATTTATTTGACAGAGAGACACACGGTGAGAGAGGGAACACAAGCAGGGGGAGTGGGGGAGAGAGAGGCAGGCTTCCCACAGAGCAGGGAGCCCAATGCGGGGCTCGATCTCAGGACCCTGGGATCATGACCTGAGCCAAAGGCAGTCGCCCAACGACTGAACCACCCAGGCACCCCCAAGAATTAAGTTTAAATGTGCAACTACATATAAACATGGAAACTACATATTGACGTGTTTTTAGTGTTTTTTTTAACCAGTTGTGAATTTGTTAGAGTTATGACTAGCTCTTCTCAAGTTATGCAAATATTTAAGAATAAACATGTCTTAACTTAGTTAAAACATTGATCCCTATGACACTCAGATACACAAGAATCTCTTCCTAAGTGCCATTTGATGAAAAGCTACAAGCATGGTCAGGTTCACAAACATGGTAAGAAAGCTATCATCATTTCTTCTCAACATTTTTCTTAGTATCCTAAGGAGCCAGGAAAGTAAGTGAATAAATAATCTTGGGAAAGAAGAAATAAAATAGTCATTATTTGCCAATAGTATGATGGTGTATATAGAAAATTCTAAAGACTCTGTAGAAAATTATTAGAATTAAATATGAGGTTAGGAGATTAAAAAACTGATCACAATTGTTGAAACTGAGTAAAGGACACATGGAGGTTTATAATACAATTTTATTTTTTTTGTTTGAAATTTTCCATAACAAAACTTAAAAAAAAAAAGAAATAAAGTTCTTGGATAAAGGTTAATATACAATAATCAACTGAATCTGTATACACGAGAGCCACAAAAAATAATTTTTTTTAAAATATCACTTACATTAATAGCAAAATATATCAAGTACTTAGAAATAAATATAAGAATTAAAAATCTCTAAGCAGAAAATTATAAAATAATATTGGGAGAAATTTTAAAAATCTAAATGCCTATAGGATAATTCTTGATCAACTGAAGAGTCAATATCATAAAGATGTCAATTCTCCCTAAAATGATCTATACACCCAACATAATTTCAGTCTCCCAACAGCTTTGTATGTGTGTGTGTGTAACTTGACAAGATGATTCTAAAAGTATTATTAAATTTATATTTGAAAATGCAGAAGTCCAAGAATAGCCAAGATAAAGAGGAAAAAGTTAAAAGATTTGCTCTATTGGATATCAATGATTATCATAAAGCTATAATAGTAAGATGGTATATCGGTGGTACAAATGGTGGACAGATAGACCAACTGAAGAAAATAGAGAGCTCAGAAACAGATTGCTGTATATATAAACATTGATTTATAATAAAGGTGCCACCGCAGAGCAATGGAAAAAGAGTAGTCTTTTAATAAATGTTGCTGGCATAACTGAATGTCCACAGAAAGAAAAATTATCTCTACATGATACTATAGACAAAATCTATTCCAAATGGTTCGTAGCTATTTATGTGAATGGCTGATAATAATAATAATAATAATAATAATAATAATAATAATAATGTGTAGAATACTTTTGTGATGTTAGGGAAGGAAAAGATTTCTTAAGTCAATAAAGAAAAGGATGATAAATATTACTATATTAAAATTAAGAAGTTCTGTTGATTGAAGAAAGAAAAAGCACTGTCAAGAGTGCTAAAAGGTAAGAGGCACCTGGATGGCTCAGTCCGTTAAGCGTCCAACTCTTGGTTTCAGCTCAGGTCATAATTTCAGAGTCATGAGATTGAGCCCCACATCAGGCTCTGAGCTCAGTGTGGAGTCTGCTTGTCCCTCTCCTTCTGCTCCTCCTTTCCCCCACTCGTGCACTTGCACTCTCTCTCTCTTTAAAATAAATAAATAAATAAATAAATAAATAAATAAATAAATAACACCTTTTTTAAAAAGGTATTAAAACGTAAGCCATGGCATGGAAGAAAATATTTTCAACAATTTAACCAAAAAAGAGTTTATAATCAAAATATATAAGAACCCATAAAAATCAATTAGGGAAACATACAGACAATCCAATGAAAAAGAGGTAGGACACTGAACAGGTATTCTTAAAAAAGGACATCCAAAGAATCAATAAATTTATATAAAGGTGTCAACCTCACAATGAGGTACCACAGTACAGTTATAAAAATGGTTAAAACTAAGAACAACTAATACCAAGTGTTAGCAAGGATATGGAGCAATAAGAATTCTCATATACTGCTAGTAAGATTATAAATTCATAAAATTACCTTGTTGAACAACTTGGTATTGTCTACTAAAGCTGAAGATATGCATATAATTTAAGCTAGCAATTCCATTTCTACATATTTATCTAACAGAAATGCAGGCCATGCTCACTAAGAGGTGTATACAAGAATGATATTAGTAACATTATTCATTACAAATCCTGGCTGGAAAAAAACAAAATGTCTGTTAACATTAGAATGCATAATTAAATTGCAGAATGTCAATACAATTAAATACTAAATAGTAATGAAAATTAGTGAATTATAGCTCTCAGCAACAAGATAGAATAATCACACAAAAAAGATACTGAGTGAAAGAAACAAGATCCAAAAAATATATATTCTATGATTTCAATTACATAAACTTCAAAAACAGGTAAATCTACATGATGGTGTCCGAATTCAAGATACTGGTTATCTTTATAGAGAAGAGAGAGGACAGAGATTAGGAAGTGATCTGAAAGGGGATTCTGAGATGCTGGCAATGTTTTATCTCTCCACCTTCATAGGAGTTATAAAGGTATTAGACTTGAGATAACTGAGTTATATAAATGTGCATTATAAGCTTTTAAAGCAGTTTAGAAATGAAAAAATATATATACAGTAAAATCAGTCAGAAACAAACAAAAACCCCAAATTGATATATAAATAATGTTAGAAATCTTAGAATTTTAAAAAAATTCTCATGGAGGGGCACCTGAGTGGCTCAGTCAGTTAAGCATCTGCCTTCTGCTCAGGTCATGATCCCAGGGTCCTGAGATCGAACACTGAGTCAGGCTCCTTGCTCAGCGGGGAGCCTGCTTCTCCCTCTCTCTCTGCCTCCTGCTCCCCCCACTTATGCTCTCTCTCTGTCAAATAAATAAATAAAATCTAAAAAAAAAATTCTCGGGACACCTGGGTGGCTCAGTCGTTAAGCATCTGCCTTTGGCTCAGGTCATGATCCCAGGGTCCTGGGATTCAGCCCCGCATTGGGCTCCCTGCTCGGTGGGAAGCCTGCTTCTCCCTCTCCCACCCCCCCGCTTGTGGTCTCTCTCTCGCTGTGTCTCTCTCTGTCAAATAAATAAATAAAATCTTAAAAAAAAAAATTCTCATGGAAATTTGTTTTAAAGCCCAAAAGATGAAATA
Source organism: Mirounga angustirostris (assembly GCF_029215605.1). Taxonomy (NCBI): domain Eukaryota; kingdom Metazoa; phylum Chordata; class Mammalia; order Carnivora; family Phocidae; genus Mirounga; species Mirounga angustirostris. The sequence continues at coordinate 29,059,540 of NW_026991711.1, read as the reverse complement.
ATACTTAGATAAGACATAATTCACTAAAAGATAATATTGTGGAAATTGCTGTTAATACATCATGGACCAAAAAAAAAAAAAACTTTAAAAAGTCATAGAGGATAAAGTGAGGGTCTTAAGCATATATCTAATAGGCATTTCAGAAAAAGATGTTAGAAAAACAATATTTAAAAGAATATAGTTAAGGATTTTCCAAAACTGAATACCTGAGTCCTGAGATAAATAAAAATAACCCCATGCCTAGCCACATGATAGGAAAGCTGCAGAATATGAAGGATAAGGGTAAAATCTTAAAAGCTACCAGAGAAAAAAACAACCTACCAAAAAAAGAACAATTAGACAGTAGATTTCCCCTCAACTAGAATATATGCCAAAATATAATGGTTTTCTTAAATTTTAGGAGGAAATAAACAAACCTTCAGTTTTATACCAAGCTAAGCTATCATAACCAGTACACTAAAGACATCTTCAGACATCGGAGACTAAAAGAGTTTAACACTTACAGATATCAGAAAAAAAAAAAAAAAGCTATTAAAGGATATACATATTCTCTATAAGAATCAGTCTCCTTTGGACCTTTATTCCCCATTTCCCTTCCCATTACTTCTGAAACACATTGTCTATCAAGTAAATAATTCTCTCTCCAAAACCCTCAATATGTTTACCTTGTTTTCCTTTCCCTGATTTCCTCTGGATAATTATCAGTCTTGTATGAACAAACATACTGTTGGTCTCTCTGCTCCTGTGTCCAGAGTACTGGATACTATTGAAAAAAAAAAAATAGGAGTAATAGTGAAACAAAAGAATTCAGCTAATTAAGCCATGTAAGTTACACACAACCAGGATTTTCAGTCTATTTAATATTTCGTTCATGTACACCAACCATCTCCATTTACATTCCTTATATTACTTATTCCAAGCTTCTTGTTCCTTCCTCAAACCCTTCATTTTTATTCTCATTATTGCCAGCAAAATTGCTCTTAGCTTTCAGGGTAAAGCAAATAAACAAAAAGGACCTGAACCACCTCAACTTATCTATTTGCGAGAGGCCAAAATCAAAATGACTACAATTGAAAGTGTGTCTCTCTGTTATTGAAGTCATTGAAACTATTGAATTCCATAAAAAATCACATGGTTATTTGCATGCAGAACTGCAAGTAGAACCCGTAGCCTCCATTTCCAAATCCAGTCCTTTGTTCTGTTTTGCCGCTGTATGCCAAGATACTAGTGTTTTACCCAAATCTTTCAGGACAAAAAAAAAAAAAAAAAACCAAACCTGCAGGCCATGCATGTAAAGTTTCCTATTAAAAAAAAGTCTTATTAGGGAAAATATTCCATTACTATACTAACCACTTCCCTTAGTAAAAATATCAGTTTGATGAAAAGATGCAGGTAAAGAGGTAGTTGTCAGCCGAATTGCATGCTTGTCTACACCTTTCACACCAGTGAAGGCCTTCCTCCTGTTCAGTATTGCTTGTTACCTCTGATGCCTACAGCTACACTTGCTCATTGACAAGACAGCATCTCTAGGTCTACTAGGGAAATGCAGAAACTCTTTGCTCATAAGTTGTTGATCTGCTTCCACTGTGATAAACAACTGGAAAACTAGAGTGAGAAGCAAAACAAAATACTGTATTATGAGAAACAGGATTGCACTGAAGGAAAAGAATGTGGTTTTGCCACTATGCAGACTGGTCACAAATCCTAGATATGAAATTACTAGCTATGTGTCCTTAAGCCACAATCATACTGAGTATATAATCATTTCATTAAATGATTATATGTTATGTTTATGTTACGATTATGTTCTCCATGACAGGCATGGGCTAAATACTTTAGCAAAACCCATCAAGAAGTCAAAATATAATTGAATTCAACATTCTGATTGTCACAGTATGTCTGATACTGGCATTTAAGTGTCCTGGACTTGTTAGGTGTAAGTCAATACTACCATTTGTCTCATGTGATGGAAACTTGAGTCTTAGAGAGGTTTCGTTGCCTAAAGTAACAGAATGTGCAAGAATCAGGATTCAGAAGCAAGCAGTTCACCCCCTCCCCTGTGGTCTTAACCAAGCATTTGAAGGCCCATGGCACAGGTGCCAGATCTGGCCCCCAGTACATTTCATTATGCCTGGACAGTGTTTTTAGAAGGAAAACATCCCCCTCAAAGTCTGGATTTCTGGTTTCTGAAAAATTGGAAAGTCGTACAACAGTGAGCTGATATTGGAGCGTGGTGGCAGCGAACTGGGGCTGAGTAGCAGCTGCTCCTTCAGACAAGGCTCGTGCTCAGTGGTCCCCACCCCTCCCCAATGCATTACACCCACCTGCTTCATACACGGACATCACCTGCCCGACTCCTGCAGGCGTTGGTGGCCAGAACCCCATACATTCCCTCCGAGCCAGCTATGTTGTCTCTGAGTCTTATTGCACCCTCTTATTAAATGGGAATATCGAGGCCTAGCACACACGTCTATGAGAAATAAGTTCAACAACGTACACTGATGCATCAGATAATACTACACATTTAATAAGTAGTAACAATTATTGTCATTACTTTTATTAATAAAAGCATGAAAACTAAGTAAAGTTTTCAACCAAGGAATCAACATTAGCCTCTTGCAGAGACTATTATTTATACCAACAGCAGCCAATTAATTTAGGTTGAAAATATGCTGATCTCTGAAACATTTTCTAAAACTAGCTTGCTACCAAATAAAAAAAAGAAAACAAAAATGAGCAACAAAAACCCCCTACACATTAATGAGTATGTTCTATGTGCAAAGCACCTCGTGACATGGTCAGTATCCCCAGAGTGTTTGATCTAGGAAGTAGAAGCGGACATATAAGCAGCTAATTCTAGACCAGAGACTACGGACGTGCAAAGAGTATGTATCACTTACGTATTTATCTTCACCTAAATTTTTGCCATGAATTATGTACATAGAAGGCATTCAAACAAAAATTAACAGGTAATCAGAGAGAAGAGGATTTAAGAGAGGTAAAGCTGAAGAAAGTGAGGAAAGGTAGGTACGTCCTACAGAGAAGGACTGCAATTTTGGTTCAGGAAGTCCTGGTAGCCAAAACTAAAAGAAAAGCACAGTCCATGCTAGGATTCAGGTGTCCGGAGGATTACAAACTTACCAGTGGCTCAGGAGCAAGCATCACTTTCTTCATACTAAGATCTGAGAGAAAAATACTCTCATAATTGGGCTTTTGATAAGACCTGGCTATTGGAGAATCTGCATGTATGGTTTCTGGCAGAACCTGGGATTGCTTTGTCAGGGGTTGGCCAAGTTTTTCCGCAAAGGACCAAGTAGTAAATATTTTAGTTTCTGTGGGTTATACAACTTTCTTGGCAGTGTTATAGAACTCTGTCGTTATAATGTGAAAGCAGTCACAGGCAATATGGAAACAAATAGCCTGCCTGTGTTCCAATAAAACTATGTATGAAAACCGGCAACAGAATGGATTTGGCTCATAGGCTGTAGTTTACCAGTCTGTGGTCTCTGTTTTCAACTAAAAGCAGAGTTGTCAATGTCAAAAGATATTTTTTGACAGTCATCTTAGTGGAAAAATAAAAGCTATTTTTCAGACTGTTGATCGTTTCATGGAGCTGATTGCCTACCCCTCATGGTGTGGAGCATAATGTAACTAATATGACAAATCCTGTGCAAATTAAATAGTGGTACTTCTTGCATTGTGTAGATATGTTGGCTGTCACCCACAACATTACAAGAAGGAGTGGCTGAGATGGGGTTGCCCTTGGCTCAGGTGGCCATGCAGAGCGGGACCAGGCAGGGCCTATGGCTTGCTAACACTCAGGGAGTCTGGAGGCCCCCAGAGCTCACCACAAGTGTGATTAACGTAATGCAGCTTCTGAAGAGATCTACAGAGATAATTAATATGTGCTTTAGTGTGGCAGAGGTCGCTAGAAGGAGAGTTCACCATTTTCCAGGACACTTTCCCAAAAGTTCTAGGGAAATCGTAGACCTCAAACAACAGATTTTGTTGTTTTGTGTTGTTGTTGTTGTTGTTGTTGTTGTTTTATCAAACTAAAAGTGACTGAAAATGCCCCTCATATGTATACTTAGTCCTTCTTCTGAAGAGTCAATAGTAATTTCAGAATGCTATACTTGCCCATTTCAATCCGCACAACTCATAATCTCTGGTCTTTTCATCAAATAGAAATTCAAAAAATGCTATATATGAAAGTGATCATGCCAGGGCCAGGCACTTAGTAGTCACTCAGAGAAAATGTATTGAACTTGAATCTGTATCTTCACAGAGAAACAACATTAATTTCAGCTAAACAAAATTATTGACATACGCAGAGAATGAAGTGATTAATCAAGTTTGGAGAGGTCATGGAAGACTTCACTGAGGTTTCATTTGAACGCCGTCTTAATGGAATTAGACATGTACCAAATAGGCAAAGAGTGTAAGAGTTAGCAAGGGGCACAGGACACTCCTGGCAGAAGAAACAGCATGGGCAAAGGCATGTGGCACAGGGAGCATGGAAGTTTCTAGAAGGGAAAACACTTTTGTTTTGATGTGAAGAAGCCATGAGAGGTGAATTGGAGAGGCCAGCAGGACACTATCTAGTTAAAAGGAATGTTGAGGCAGAAGACCAAAGCGGGAGGCCTCCATCCATGAGCTCAGATTCTGTGGTAGACTCATCTGGGGAAATCGATCAGACAATGATCAGGGGGCCTGCCCTTGTTTGGGGCCCCGAGCAGAGAAACAGAGAGAATGGATGGGCAGCAGGTGTCTCCACCTCAGTTTGTGGCCCCCACAACACCAGCGGCACCGCTCTGCCGAGAATGCCTAGTCTAAGTCATACTGAACGGGTGCGGTGCCAAGCAAAGAGGGAAATGAGTCAGTGCTCTCCTGGCACCAAAGATCTGCACACAGAAGCCAATCCGGTGAAGGTCCTCAGGCTCCCTGTCCTCTTGACCCTTCACCGGGCTTGGGAATGAACTGCAATAAATTGTACTTTCTTTCCCTAGAATGAAAAAGTGGTGGTGGGGGACGGGGGCGGGGGTGAGAAAAAAAATGAAAGTCTCCCTTTCTTTTCTTCACCTCCCCACTGGGCCCTCCACTCATTAGGAACCAGTTAGACTTGCTGGAGCTTCCCCGAAGCTACCGGGGCTTTTGCTGCTGGCCTCCACCACAGCACAGGCAGCCCGAAGCCCCACTCTGGATGAGCTTTGATTGAAAGGCCTTCTCACCTTCAGAAAACACACCTCTGCCTGATCCAAATGAGAAGAGCTGCCTTTCAAATAATGCTAAGACTTCCAGACAATAATCACTCTAGCACTTGGAAACAGAATGCTTGAGTTTCGTTGTGATCTCTTCATAGGTTCCTAGACCTCAAACTCCACAGGGAATGTCACAAATTCACATGTTATCTCTGAAAAATAGATACAGCACTTGCAGCTCTGATTTACCTAAAAAGGGGTGTAAGGAGAAAAAAAAAAAAAAAAAAGAAAAACAACATATTCATGTAGCCAGACAGCTCCCTGTCAGTGACACATACAGGGAAGCTTAAATTGTAAGTTGTTCTAGGAAAAGGGTGAATGTTTTCTATTAACAACTTGCCTTCCAGATCTTTTTTTTCTCTTTTGGCAGAGAGCTTTAGGCTAATTTTTACCTATTCCCTTTTTTTACGATAGGACTTGTCAACAGGCAAAGTAGCACAGAAAGTAGTGACGCGTACAGCCAGGTGTCCTAGACAGTGTGGTACCAGGAGAAGAGTCAAGAGACTGCGGGAGCTGCCCGAGGTGGGTTTGAAGCCTGCCACTCACTAGCAGGGGGGCCTGAATGCGGACTTCAAAATCCCTGAGGCTCAATTTCTCATCGTCCTCAATAGCTACTAGATTGGGAAGATTGAGTTAGACAAGGTATTGATGCAGATCCTCCAAGAAGCAGGCGTGGGGAAGTTCATTAAGGCAAACATCTCTGAGGTAAAGTGAGGCGAGAACAGGTGGAGGCTGGGAGAAGCGTCAGACCCAAATGCAGTTCAGCCCCTGTGAAGGAGAGAGGGAAAGAAGGAAAGGTGGGTGGAGAGTTTTGATGGCAGCTCTAAGCAAGTTCCGCAAAGCCGATGGGGAGAACTCTCCAGCTCCTAGAAACAGAGCTGCCTTGGCAGCACCTCCATGCTCAGTTGTTGGCTAGGAGCAGCTCATGGGAAGAGTGGCCTTGTGATACTGTGATTTATGAAAAGAAATACACATTTGGTCTTTGTCCCATTTCTGGCACTCCTAAAATCCTTGGAATTTCCTAAGTGATGCAAACCATAAAGGGGCTTTCGTTATGTTAATGTGACTTTTGGAATGTCTGTAGGTCACCTAAGGTTGGTGGCAGGTTCCCAATCAACCCTGTAATTAGAAGGTTGGAACTTTCAGTCCCACACCCCCAGGGAAGAGAAGGGGCTGGAGGTTGAGATCAATTACCAATGGCCAATGATCTCATCAATTATGCCTTTGAAATGAAGCCTCTATTAAAAACCCAAAAAGACAGTGTTCAGCACTTCTGGGTTGATAAATAAGTAGAGATTCAGGGAGAGTGGCCCACCTGGAGAGTGTATGGAAACTGTGCCCTTCACTTTGCCCTCACATCTCTTCCATCGATCTGTTCCTGAGTTCTAACCTTTTATAGTAAACCGATGACCTAGTAACTAAAATGTTTCTCTGAGTTCTGTGAGCCACCCTAACAAATTAATCAAATACAAGGAGGCAGTCATTGGCACCTCTGATTTATAGCCAGTTGGTCAGAAGTACAGGTAAGAACCTGGGCTTATGACTAGTGCCTAAAGTTGGGGTGGGAGGTGGGGGGAATGCTCTTGAAGGACTGAGTCCTTCACCTGTGGGATCTGAAGCTATCTCCAGGTAGGGAATGTCAGAATTGAGTTGAATTGTAGGACACCCAGCTGGTGTCTGGGACTTGCTTGGCGGTGTGGGGAACCCCTCCCTCCCCACACACACATTGGAATTCGTGGCCAGACCCTTTCAGCCTCTATACAAAACTAGTGACAGGTCAGAACACAGAAGCCGGGGCCAGATGGTTGCACTCCCTGTGAAAGGAGATCAGAGAGATGTACCCTCACAGCCACCACCAACTGCATACGAAAGCGCTTTGCACAGTAACTGGCATAAAGAAAGCAATCAATAAATGTATTTTTCCCCTTAGATGTCAGACATTTTGTTCATAGGCTGAACGAAGGGTATAGTCTTTCCGGTTTCAATCAAATTTGAGATGTAAGTTGGCCTTCGCCTGACAGAATGCAGTAGTACAAACTGGTAACATCTCATTCAAATTTGGAAAAGGGATGTTTTCATCCTAAACATGGAGGAGAGAAGAGGATGAAAGGTTAGTTAGCACTCTTCCAGCAAACACAAGTTGTCATCCCCACTTGCCATTAAGAGCAGTGTTCCTAGGATAGTAATGTCATGCCCAGGTTTACAGGTCAAGGGACAAAATGTCTCCAGCCAGTTTACATAAGCTTACATCATGACCAACAAGCTCTCAAGCAATAAATTTCTGCTCTTCTAGTTTCCACATGTTGCTAAAACATTTCATTCCCTGACATCCAGTAAAATCACCTGCTGCTTCAGATCTTCATCCTCTCAGCTGCTGTGGCTTCCACCACCGGACTCCTCAAACTTCAGCCTGTCCTTCTTACTGATCAAAGTTTTCCTGTGAAAATAGGAGTCTACACTACAAAGTCCATATAGCATTCTAATAAAACACCTTTGTGGAGGAACGTACGGGTAATGCATATCTGTACACAGACATGGCTTTAGACATCCAGGAGTCCCACACCAGGCTCTCACTAGCTTTTTGACCTGGGGACATAATTAACCTCTGTGAGTCTCAATTTCTTCATAAACAAACTTGAAATAATAGTATCTGACCTTGAAAACCTGTCATGATGTTTAGAGACAATATACGCAAATCACATGGTATAGTGTCAAAAACATAATAGGTGCTCGATAAATTATAACTAATAATATCTTTCTTAGCCTCTTAATTTTAGGAAAATATATAGGAAAATAAGCACTACATAATTCCATATAAGTTATCAAAAAAATGCAACAGTAAACTTCTATAATAATTAATGCCATTCTTGGGGATCCTGGGTGGCTCAGTCCGTTAAGTATCTGCCTTCCGCTCAGGTCATGATCCCAGGATCCTGGAATCGAGCAGTGGGGAGCCTGCTTCTCCCTCTCCCTCTGCCTTTACCCCTCACTTGTGCTTGCACTCTCTCTCTCTCAAATAAATAAATAAAATCTAAAAAAAAATAATGCCTTTCTGGTTGCTTAGTAAGTATGATTATGGGTTGATATATAGCTTAAAACAGTGAATATAAAATTTTAAAATAATGATAAATACACCTCCTAAAACTGGAAGTAGGGTTTCTCTCTGTTTTGATTCAACCCCATGGCTCACACTTCCTGAATTGTACATGTAAAATTAGAAGGTAAATACTACCAAATATTTGCCACCACTTGCTTTATAACATCTTCCAGATCAAAGCACCACTAATCCTTACAAACCAGGAGCAGAGCATCAGCATTAGATATTTTTCCTAAATCTTCTTTAATATTTTCTTAGTTTATTTCATACTTTGATTTTTGCATGCCTCAGTCCAAGTATACACTCCTTTTCAACCAAATTGACTTCTTCTTTCCCCTAGGTAATAGGGCCTTCTCTGAAATGTATGGATCCTCTCCTGCCAAGAAGTGAAAAGTCTTCCTATCTTAATCAGGTCAAGGCCCCTCCTTGCTAGGCCCAGAGGTTACTCAGCAGTAGCTGGTACAGAGAATGATTCCCTGCTCTGCAACTGTCTGTTACCATGGAGACATGCTAATTAGTGAATGATGAGAAAGCAGAGGAGTTCAGGGTCTATAAAACCATGAGAAAGAAAGGGAAATGAATGGAAAAATATGGATGAAGAGAAATTAGGGTATTTTATGGGGCAAACTTTAAGTAAAGGTGTCCTGGAATGATAGGATCATAATGAAGAAGAAGAGGACTATGAAGAGAGAATGTCAATGACAAAGATTCATAGACTGTAAGTTTGAAGAAACGAAGGGTAGAGACTGTAGCTCAAGAAAAGGAATAGAAAACTCCAACTGTGCCAAGTACAAGTCATAAGATCACAGAATGTTAATGACCTGAATTTTACAGGTGTTGAATGATGGGATTATTTTTTTCTAAAGGAAGGAAATGTGACATTCAGGGCCATCAAAGTAGATTGCAAATTTCTGCAGACATTTCTCTGTTATAACTTAAATTCACATTTGCCAGTTTGACATAATTGGCAGGGTGGAGTGTCAGTGTGCCAATGCATGGGATTTCTGTCCAATTTCCTGAGCCAAAGGTGTCCTTGGATTTCTTCATCCAGACCTCCAAGGAATGACAGCATAGAAAAGGAATTTAGCTGAAAATTTCAGGAACTGTGTTTTAAAAAAGGTAATACAGAGATAAAACTACTATACTGAAGGGCATATGAGTACTTACATATCTTGGGTGTTTTGAAAATTTGAGTCGGTGACAACATCTGTCTTCTAAAGAGATAGTTTCATGTTATATTAATATAAATATTTTCTATTTTGTTTATTTTATACATTATTTAATACACATTATTGCTGTACTACATTTGATCTGTCAACACGTTTTAAAAGAGATTTTATGCATATGTAAAGATATTGTTGATATTCCAATAAATGGAATAAACAAACTACCTATGGAGGTCAAGGTGTTATGAGCAGAATCAGCCCAAATATGAAGGAAGAAAACGGGCCCATTGTGTTAATTGGAGGAAAGTTATGTAGTTAGGTGAGTCTCAGGTGCAAAGTTAATCTCATCTGCCCTTGTATATGAGCAAATTCACAGCATTTCAGACCTTGGAAATCTCCCCCTTGATATTGTGATTTATAATAAGAAATATATATTTGGTCTCTGTTACCATTTTTGCCACAGAGCTCCTAACACCTTTAGAATTTCCAAGTGATGAGAACAACAAAAGTGTCTTTTGTTATGATAAAGAGGTAACTTTTGGACCTCACTTAAAATTGGGGGTTGCCGGGAGAACCAACCATTTGATAAGAGGGTTGGAACTTTCAGTCCCACTCCCCTGGCCCCCAGGGAGGAGAAAGGGACTGGAGATTGAGATCAATCACCAGTGGCCAGTGGAGGTGCTGGGAAAGTCGTGAGAGGAAGCTCCATGTTCTTTTCCCACACCTTACCCCTGCATCTCTTCCATCTGTCTGTTCCTGAGTTGCATCCTTTTATAATAAACTGGTAATCCATTGAGTAAATGGGTTTCCTGAGTTCTCTGAGCCACTCTAGCAAATTAATCGAAGCCAAGGAGGGGGTGGTGGGAACCTCCAATCTGTAGCCTGTTGGTAGGTCAAAAGCACAAGTGGCAACATGAACTTGCAACTTGCATTTGAAGTGGTGGTGGGGAGGAGGAGGCAGTCCTGTAGGACTGAGCTCTTCACCTGGGGGATCTGACACTATCTCTTGATAGGTGGGGTCAGAAGTGAGTTGAATTGTAGGATACCTAACTGGTGTCCAAGAATTGCTTATTGTTGGTATGGGGAACCCCCCATCACCCCTCCACACACACCCCCACACACAGACACAACAGAATTGGTAACTAGAACCTATTACCCTCTACCTTGGATTTTCCCACCCTAAATTTTCTGCAAGTACTGTCTACCCAGACTCTCTTCCATTTTACAGATTTCCTCTCACCCTTCAAATCCAAACCAAATACCATCTTCTCAGTAGAGACCTGCCTACGCCTTCACAAGTAGTTAGCTCTAAGTGCCCTTCTTAATGGATCTGCAGTACTCTGTACCTGCCTCTCTTATGGAGTTTAATTTTTGACAGTATGCAATTCCTGACATTTTGGCTATTTGTTTAAACAACTCATTCCCAACTATAAATTCCTCAAGGATAGAGGCAATATTTCATGCACCTTATGTTCTCCATCCAGTATTCCCAGCACCAAGCATAGTGCTTAGAATATAGCAGATACTTGTTAAACATTTATTGAATAAATATAGTAAATTACAAGCAATAACTAATTTGTATAGTGATTTAAATTCTACAAAAGGATTTTGTACTACTAGAGGATGAGCTCCTTAAATGTCCATGCCTTTTTTGCTCACCTCTATTGTTAGGATATTAACTCAACAGGTCCTCAGTTAAAATGTGTTAAATGAGTATCTAAATCCAGAATTATTATTATTATTATTATTTTTGATATATTTTGTTTTTTATTTTATTTTTTTTAAATTTTATTCTTGTGTTAATCCCCATACATTACATCATTAGTTTTAGATGAAGTGTTCCATGATTCATTGTTTGTGCACAACACCCAGTGCTCCATGCAGAATGTGCCCTCCTCAATACCCATCACCAGGCTAACCCATCCTCCCACCCCCCTCCCCTCTAGAACCCTCAGTTTGTTTTTCAGAGTCTATCGTCTCTCAAGGTTCGTCTACCCCTCCGTAAATCCAGAATTATTGAAAGACCCTGACTTCCTTTCAAAATTAAGTTCCTCAGCAACTTGGTGCCTAAAAATGTCTCTCTTCTGTCAACAGAGATCAAATGCAGCCAATACATGTATATTAAAAGTTAACCTTTCCGAGTCAATGAGTTTTCCCCTAGAGCTGACAAATGCCAGAAGTGAATGTTCTAGAAGCTACAAGAGCTTCCCAAAACAACTCCGACTCTAAATCAGTTGGATGGACATAGTCCCAAATCAATTCCAGGTTCTAACACCAGGGAGAGCCAGCATCAAGGTGAGGCCAGGTGGGGTGAAGCTCACCTGACTGGTGAGGAAGCAAGAACACTGGCCCTCTACAGCTTGATTACTTTATTTTTTATTACTCTGCTTTCTCTAAAGTCTTTTCATCTCAGTATTAAAAATCACCATGTCAATGAATATTGCATTTAAAATGCAATATTTTTGAAAAGCACCGTTTGAGGGAGGGAACATCATGGGCATCATGGGCTCCCAGAAATTAACGGTCCTTTCTACTTTACTCCCAGCCATATTTCTGAGTTAGCCAATGTGTTAAGGAAATATTTGGATTTACAAGCATGACATACATAAATCCAAATCACTTTCTAGCCCCCAAATATCTTCCCCTTCAATCCTGCAAGGGTATCTAAACTCCCACAATAATAATCATTCTTAGAAGAATTTAATGGCTCACATTTTTTTCTATTATATAATTCTATTAGCTCTCCCCACCTAACAATACTGAAAATGAGACACACAGCGCAGATCCATTGGGATGGGGCAGAGGGAAACAGTGATGCATGGTGTACTAGGAAGGAGGGCAGGCCAAGTGGTAATGCTTTAGTTAGAAGATTCTAAGTAAACAGTGAACAGCTTGAGGATACTAAGAACTGAGGACCACAAGTTCCAGCCAATGAAGGAAAGGGAGTCAGGAAAGGAAGATGGAAAGAGCTAAATACAAATTCGCTTATCACACAGTTTTGACTTGGGACAACCATGGTGAAAATCAAAACTAGGTCGTCTTGCTCTGGGCCATGACACACGAAAGTATGGCATGACCTTTTGAACATTTGCTACTGAGCCATACGTCAGACCATCTCCTGTTACCAAAATATAGGACAATTATATATTTATAAAGGTGGGGTGTATGTGCATATATATTTTTTTCAACATGCCCAATCAGGTGATAAACCCAGGGATCCTCATAAATGAGACGTAAATCAGATAGCCTTCCAATAGAATTTTAAATGAAAAGATGCTATATACTTATAAATTCATCCCCATGCATGAAGATTTTTTGGTCACAAATGCACTCTCCCAAATAAGGGAACAGAAGGACATCAGGATAAATCCATTACCTGAAAGCTAACCCCTAGATTATCATTACCCCAACAATATCATCTCCACAGCTGTCAGGTAACACACTTAGCATCTGGTTATGGAAACACCTCGGGTATTACGTCATTATTACTTCAACCTCACACAAAATGTTTTTGCAAATTTCCCAAAAATTCTACTTCTCAGATTAACAGAGCATTTCTATATAAGAGGGAACATATAGTTTCTCCAGATAAATTAAAGAAATATCATTAATATCATTTAGCCTTAATATTGCAAGTGGACTTTCTTAGTGAATCTATTCTACACAGATCTATGTCGGGACCTTAAGCTACCACTGACTTTGTAATCGCAGCCATGATCATTCAGAAAGTTTCTGAGAAATAAGAGAGGCTAGTGAACCAGTGAAACACCCAGTTAGTTGATCTGCCTTCGATCTGTCTGTCATAAGCATTCAGAATCCCAAGTTCTTCGACGCGGAAGAGATGCTCCCCTGTTGCTCAGGCTTGCAGACTGCCCAGGGACAGGTCGGACGCCTGACGTAATGCAGCCGCTGTGGTCCAGCTTCCTTCGCACCACTCTCAGGGTCCAAAGTGGTTTCTGGGGCTCTTCCAGCATTTTTAGTTCTTGAATTCCCATATAGTGTTGGTGAATGACAGAAAGATGACACAGCAAAAAACGAAAATTCTGCCAACCCACCAATTCCTCTTGTCTTAGTCCATTTGGACTGGTATAACAAAATACCACAGATGGGGTCACTTATAAACAACAGAAATTTACTTCTCACGGTCCTGGAGGCTGGAAGCTCAAGGTCAAATTGTCAGTATCATCAGTGTCGGTGAGAGCTTTCTTCTGAGTTGCAGACTTCTTGCTGTGTCCTCACTTGACAGAAGGGGCTAGAAAGTTCTCTTAGGGGTCTCTTTTATAAGGGTACTATTCCTATTCATGAGGGCCCCCCTCAATGACCTAATCACCTCCAAAATGGCCCACCTCCCAACACCATCACATTGGGCATTATTCCATCATGTGAATTTGGGGGACATACATTCAGATCATAGCACTTTCCAACACACCAAAGGATACGACCCCACTCTGAGTGACCAGATTGAGGGAAGAAAAGGAGAGAAACTAATAAGGAGTTTCAAAATGCAAAAATACGAGCTGGAAAATAAATGACTAAGTATGAGCAGGGATCAAATGATCAGAGGCTCACAGTGAGTAATAAACTAGCAGTAAGTTAATAACGGGATACTGTAATGTTTACAAAACAATTCAAATATTAGGATGCACAAAAGCAATCACTTTCTCCATATTAATCAGTTCTAGTCAGACCTTATCAAGATGCACTGCCCTACATTACCGCCTAAGATGGAGAATTCAGGGAAGATTCCAAACACTGCCACCAAGATGATTAAAGGGCTGGAGTAAGCTCAGGGGAGGGTTAATCATCGTCTTCAGGTGTGTGAGGGGCTCCCACCCAGAGTACAGGGGTCATGGAAGAAGGGGATCGAAGCCATGGGTAAGGCATAAAACACTGGATTCATAAGGCACAGCATAAGGCATTGGATTCAGACATTTCCTGGCTTTGAGTGTTATTGAATAATTGATTCAAACAATGAACTGGATTTAGGACTCATTTTCAAAGATCTTTCAAAATCAGGTAGTTGTTCATCTCTCTGTACCTAAGAAAGGAAGGGGTAATGTGTGTCTCTGGTTCTCTAGTTCTGTCAGTTCTTGATTATCTGTGATTCTATACTGATTTATCAGTTATTCAAACAATTTAGAGAAAAGCAATTTTTCTCCTGTAAAGCTGATATTTAAATATCAGACACTCGATACCATATCTTACCTTTGGGAGCTCTCAATGGAAAGGCACCACGATATTGAAATCTCATTATCAACAATTTTAAGATGAATTTTTAATTTGTTAGGCTCAATAACAACTTAAGGTTTGTCCTGAACTAGGAAAACGTACATTTGTTTAAAGGAAGTCAGACTTGCTGTGTTCTGATTCCCACGACTTATTTCTCTCTCCCAGCTCTGCTGAGTCAGTTTAAATCAGTGAAATGGAGTAATTTCATAATGGCATGAACAGAGCACAGCTAAAAAAAAAAGTGACATAACTTTATGTCACCTAGAGCCTTTCCTATAGAATTTTTTAAATCTTTTTCTATTGTCAAAAACAAAGGCCTCAAGAAGATAAACTCCTGTTACCTTGTTATTCTCCTCACCCCAACATCTAACAAACATTCCTACTGTGGGATTATTTTTTTCCTCAAAGGAAGTAAAAACAGAGTGTAGGTAGTTCATCAAGAAATCTGAAAAGATTTTTTCTTTTCAATATAATAAGCAATTAATATTTGATCTTTCCAAATTTCTTCACACTTCTACTTTTTAACAAAATTATGACACAAAAATGGTTTTAAAAGAAAAAAGACAAAGAAAATCTGATTCTATAAAGATAAACTCTTGTTCCTGGAGGATGGAAACTGGATTACCTTTAGAACCTCTGAGAAAAATATTCCAGGAAAGACCAAATGAATGCGAGAGAACTTAGGAATAGTTAAAAAAAAAAGGCAGAGAAAAAGAGAGACTTTTCAACATTGTTGCAAATAGTGGGCTTGATCATTTTTCCCATTTGGTTACCTAATCAGTAATGAGGAAGTACAAGAAATATTTCTGAGGCTTTTGAGTGTAAACCTGGAAAGCATAATAATTCCTTATAAATGTTACTCTTATAAAATATTTTTTTAATCTGGCTATTAAGCATTCTCTGGAGTTAACTGTCCTTTATTCTTCTAATGCTTTAGACTTATTCCACCAATGTCAAATAAAAGTTTACTTTTCTCAATGCTAATGTACTAAACATACCAAGTAACCGGTAACGTTTTTCTCTCTTTATAAACCTCAAGGGTATCAGGGTCACAAGTGGTAGAATTCAAATAAATTTATAATATTTTATCAAAGGGAAAACCTCACTTTCATGGTGATACACATGCCCTGAGATATTTTTCCCAGGTATAAATATTTATCTACAGCTGTGTGTATAAATACAAAATAAGAGTATGGGATGGCATTTAACTAAATTATACACGCTACTGAATTACTGTTGCTACTGTTTTTTTTTTCTTAAGTGAGTGTTTCCATGTTTTTATATGTTTTTAACCTAAACACTTATATGCAGTTAGTGTTCAGTAAATATCAGTGATTTATTTGGGAAGAGGGAGGTGCCCCAATCTGCACAATTTCTCTAGTCGGCTTGCTTACTAAATCCAGACAGGATCAAGAAATTAGAAACATTTGCTCTCTGAAAGACACTATTTACAAAATGATGACATAAGCCCCAGACTGGGAAAAATTATTTGCAAAACACGTATTGGATGAAGAACTTACGTCCAAAACAAATAAAAACCTCTCATGACTTAATAAGAAAAAGACATACAGTTAAATTATTTTCAATGGGAAAATTTTTGAACAAATAACTTACCAAAGATTCACAGAAGGTAGCTCACTACTTGAAAAAAAGGCTCAACATGGTTAAGTCATTAGAGAAATACAGATTAAAATGACAGATATCACTACAAACCCACCAGAATGGCAAAAATCTTTTAACCCACAGTGCCAAGCATTGGTGAGGTTACAGAGCAACCGGAACTCTCATCTACTGTCGCTGGAATGAAAAATGTTTCAACCACTTTGGAAAATAGTTTACTAATCATAAAGTTAAATATGCACTTGCCATTTGGCCTATCAATCCTATTTTTAGGTATTTGCCCACAAGAAATGAAAAGATATGTCCACAAAAACACCCGTGAGGCTAACTTTTAAAGTAGCCTTGTTCATAATTGTTAAAAACCGGAAACAACCCCAACGTCCACAAATTAATGCCTGGATGTATAAATGGCGATACAAACATACAGTGGAATATTACGCAGAAAATGAAAAGGAACGAACTAATAATGCATGCGACACGTGGACGGATCTTAAAAGCGATAGGCCGAGTGAAAGAAGTCAGCCACGTGGACACTACGTGCCTCGATTTGTTTGACATTCTGGGGAAAAAAGGCAAAATTCTGAGGACAGAAACCCGGTCGGACGGCCCCTGCGGGCTGGGAGTGAGAAAGGGGAAAGGATTTCACGGCATGTGAGGCTGTGGGGTGACGGCGAGATTCTGTATCTGAATTGTGATGGAGGTTACCCGACTGTTTCAAAACTTTTTCAAAACTTAAGAAATGATACCTAAAGGGGTAATTTCTACTTTATGAAAATTATACTTCTATAGACCTTTCGCTGGAGGGAGACGCGAGGGAGTGTGCGTACATCTTTACGCACACGTGCATAAGATGACGGCCAAGCCGCCCGCCCGCCCATGATGAGCGCCGATTGGAGGGATTGGGTCACGTGCCACTATCGCCTTCCCTTTCGCGAGCTGACTCCACGCTCTCGGAGCCTTTTAAAAAGAACCACTGCCGCCCCCAACGGCCACGGACCAACACTGCACCACCTCCACTCCCAGGCTAATAATAACCAAGCTTTTCACATTTTATTTGGTTTGGCTTTTGGGGGGTTTTTTTTGCCCCCCCTTTAAGTGTTCAGTTGTCAAGTTGGTGGCCCAACCATCCCCATCTATCCTAAGACGTTTCGCATGCCCTTTTATAAGATCTTAAACTTAACCCGAGTCATTTTCTAAAGAGCGATAATGGAAGTGTTACGGGCAGATTGCAATGCACAAGTGCATAGCAAAGCTTTTACTTCAACGGAATCCACTCACGAAAGTAAGAACCCCAACATCACTGCAGCAGGGCCATGGTGGTGATGGCAGTGGGGGGAAAAAAATATTATCAGGAGGATTCATTTCCACCTTACTTTAGACCTTTTGCTGTAATTCCTTATATAAAAATCTCTTTCTTTCCTTGACCATTAATACTGATAATTATATCTGTATTTCTTAAGAATATTATGAGTTGCCATTTCTGCATAGTAGCAGATTGAATTTATTCACCTTACGGATATATTATTATCACAGATAATAACTGCGGCATGATAATTATCATTAATTATTCATTTGGATTAAGAGGCAAATAGGCTTGTATTCAAGGGTCTTCCAGAGCACCGTTCATTGTTCCCGAGCCCTGTGTGCCCGTGTGACTAATTCATACTCTTTTCTGAGCCACTGTTGACATCTGACGGGTCCCATATGTATTTATTTGAAAATATAATAAAAGGAATAAGTGCACCATTTCGGGATGGAGTCACTAAAATAGACACATGGTTTCTTCTTTGCCCTTTAAGCGAGGGTATGCAATTGCCTGTTAAAACCAGGCCGCTGTGAGCATTGCTTGGGTAGATGTGTATGTATTTCCTTTCTTTGCATCCTTGCTTCGGACTATTTCAGCACATATAAGCCTGTATATTTACATAATAGCTTTTTGCAAAAATAATAATGTGGTGAAGTCATATAGTCTATCCTTCATTGAGCAAAATGTTTTAGCAGGGCTGTTTGTGCTTCCATTTGAAGCTGACTGAAGTTTAATATGCAAAAAGAGCCTTTGCAAAGTCTAGGAAATTTGTAGAGCAATCAGGAAGAGAGGGAAGACGAGAAAGAGGGGACAATACCTCTCATACACGTGACTGCTTTTTGGTGGTTTGCTGGCTAACGTACACCAAAATTGAAACATGTATATATTCGCAGAGTCTCTTTTGTTTCTTCTCTTGGTCTTAGTCCTGATATTTTTTGTAACCTGTCATTCATATTTATACTTTCAAAGTACATATCAAATGATGGTTTGAAGACTATGCCAGTGGAGCTAATATTAACATAGGATGTGGCTCTTGAGTGTCCTTGACGTAGTTAGAACTGCCTTTTGAAATGACAGTGGCGTTTTTTTTTCTTTGTCTCTATTGGTGATGCAAGAAAGGGGCTAATACGCTGGCAGAATGCTGCTTTTGAAAGAGACTCGTGCTTCTATTTGTCAAAATACTTTTGTGCTACCGTTCATTTTCTCCTCATGACATTCCTCAGGGGTACTGTAGGGCGGCTAGCATTATTCCCATTTCCCAGATAAGGAAATTGAGGAACCAGAAGATTAAGTGGTGTTTAATCAGGGGCACACCATAGCGGGACGAAATCAGGAACCCACATCTCCAGACTCTGAACTCCTCTTCCTGTGCCCCTCTGAGCGCAGCTGTGAATCGACTTACATGGAGGATGAAGAAATAGGGAAGAACTTTGAAAACTCTGCCAGATGGAAAAGCTGTAAATTTCAGAGCAGGAAGAGCCCCCAGGAGTGGGGGTTGTGGATCTCTGCAGCTTCTGTCAGTGCTGAGAAGGGGGCCCCCTCCTATTTTTCAACCAATCAATTCAAGCGTGGTCACTCACGTCTGACAAAGGGGCGATGGTCAGAGACACCTCTGTGAGCAATAGACTTATGCTGTGGTAATGCAGGCTGTATTCTTGAATAGAAATCTCATTTTTAATCTATCATACTTATAATAGTAAGTACTCAAAAACACTTACTATATGCCAATAACTGCATTAAGTGAATGTCATACACCATCTGTGAAGAAAACAGGTGCCCAACCAGCTTTCTACCACTAAAGAGTTGTTTGGGGGAAGAAGTCTCAATCTTTGAGAAATTGCTTCCTTTGTCAATTAGCAAAGTAGAAGAAAGCTTGTCAAACATTTCTTCTTGGGGATTTGGACTTTAAATTTACTCTCCATCTATTCATCCCACCAGTACTTATTGGCGTCCCACTACAGGATCAAGCTCTCTTGTAGGCGCCAGAACAGAACTCTGGATCACACAAAGCCCCTACGCCTAGTCCATTTGGGCTGCTGTAACAGCATACCACAGACCGGTGGCTTATAAATCAAGGAAATGTATTGCTCATTGTTCTGGAAGCCAGAAAGTCCAAGATCAAGGTGCTGGCAGATTTGGTATCTGGTGCGAGCCCACCTCTGGGCTCACTGAGAGTTGTCTTCTCTCTGTGTCCTCACCTGCTCGAGGGAATGAGGGGAGTCCCGTTTATAAGGGCACTAATCTCATTCTTGGCAGCTCCACCCTCATGACCTAATCGTCTCCCAAAGGCCCCACCCCAAAGGCCATCATATATTGGGTCTTGGTTTCAACCTATGAATTGTGAGGGAACATCAGCATTCAGTCTATGATACCCTGCCCTTGGACAGTATACATTTTAGGGGGGGTGACAGGTAATACACAAATGTTTCCTATTTCATGGTAGTGACAAGTGGTATGCAAAAGAATTGGGGTGAGGCAGTAAAATGGACAGGTGCTAATTGCAGGCAACACCAGATGGGGCAGAGAGAAAGCACAGCCAAGGGAGGGGAGATGTGAAATGAGCAAAGATGTTATTGCGAGTAGACTCTGAGGTCATCCCAAGTAGGAGGTCAGCAAATGCAAAGGGACTCATAGGAGCGAGGGTTTTCAAAAGAAGAATCAGAACCCACAAAGCATCCTGCACCAGATAAAAATGTTCTTGCCGGTGATATTTAATTTGTTGTCAGCCTCTTTAATTTCCCTCTGAACATTTTTCTCTCTTGCTCTGAATATGATTCTCTTCTGGCTGAGTCTCTTTGATCTGATTGTTTATGTATTTCTTTTTGGCCATGTTATGTTGACATTTCTGTCAACTCCCTGAAATCAGATTCTAAAAATGGAATATTCTTCTAATAGTCATGATCACTTGAATATAAAATAACCTGGCACATGAGAAAACAGAGCAGTGAATTACAGCTGCTTTACAATTGAATTATGATAAGTTTTGATGGATTGGAGGAAGAGGCCAAATTACATGAATTGTCTCTCCCGATGCTTTCCCTTTTTCTGAAAGGAATACTGACTTGAAATCAATCATACCTATTTAAAAAAGAATAGCTAAAAGCTAGCATGTCTTGAAAGCTCACATTGTACAAGAGGCTCCCCTGAGCACTGTACACATTATTACTAATCTGCACATAATCCTATGCAGTAGGACTCATCACCCCCATTTTCAGGTGAGGAAGCTGAGGCTCCAGCAGAATCACTATTCCAAGGTTGTCCAGCCAAATTTCCATTGTTCCAACGCTTTGCTCTTAGAGCATCATCTCCTCTTTACAGTTGGGAGATGACAAGTGTTTTTAAGCACTAGGGTGACATAGATTTATTTCTGTTTCAAATAGAGAATTCTGGCAGCAACGTAAAGGGCATATTGGAAAGGGATGAGCCTGGAGTTAAGACAAGTGGAGGATAAAGCAGCTCAGAGGAGACAGAGAGAGACCTTAAAGTAGCAGCCTTGTCGATAGCGATGACAGTAACAATCCTCCAGCCTCTGCAGGACACCTATGGACTCTCTTATCCCAAATCAGGTGAATATGGAAAGGCCTATTCAAATCAGCTACAGAAAAATTACTTGACCATGTTCTTTGTAACCCTCCTGTAGCAGAAGAACACTGCCCTCTATTCTTTTTGTCTCTTGGCTCTCCCCGGCCCAAACTGTACCAGGAAAGGAGGTGCTATCAGTCAGGGGGCACATCACTTGAAGAGTCTGAAATGTGCCCCTGGATGACCACTAAAGGGTCCCCCTCTAAACTGTCAGCTTACCACAGGCACCCAGGGATCTCACCCAGTTCTCCTAAAGCAAATACAGGCTTTCGCTCCCTGCCCTGACGGAAGTGATAAAGAGGCTCTGAGATGTTTGCACAATTGCACAATTTTCAAACTTTATTGAAAATGTTAGTAACTGTAATTCAGTTCCCTAATCTAAATCACCCTACAGAATACATTGCATATACTTGTTTTGCCTTGCTCTTGAAAAGATGGAATAATTATGAATATAAATGGCTTCTGCTTGCTTCATGTAAAAAAGACATTATATACATATAAGTCAAATAGAGTATAAGAGAGAAATCGATGCAGTGTAATAATGATAAGAAACCATAACATCTGTGTGGAGGTGATTGCAAAATTACCACTCATCACTCGAATGGGGAGAAAGTTAGTAAGCAATTAGCAACAGCAAATGCCAAGTGGAAGGGTAATTTGTATATGTGCTGCCGAAGCGAGCACGTGGAAGGGTAATTTGTAAGATAACAATAAACACAGTCTACACCAATGAGACAGAAAGAAAGAGGAAGCAGAAGTGCCAATAAAACAAGCAGAACAGCCACGGGAAGGACTGCATTAGCACCGTAAGAAAATAAAACAAATCTTCTCCATTCTTCATCCTAACTTCCACAATTTTCAGTTTTCGGCTTGTTCTGGACTAGCAGTCGTAATAGCCAAGCTTAGAAAATTAGAGTAATAATAAGACACATTGTGTGAAAAAAGCTTGCTTTCAGCCAACTAAACATCACCAGGACCTATTCACGGGGGCAAGCTCTTCTGGGGAAAAAAAAAAGGGGGGGGGGAGCTATAAAAATAGAAAGCAGTGATTCAGCCCTTGAAAATCAAAGAACAAATAATTATATAATCAGTGAAGATGGACCTGAGGGGTATAAATCAGTTGGCTCAGCTACATCCACACACACAGGAAACAATTACAGTGAAGAATTTTTTAAATTATGAAACACAGTGATTGGAAGGATAGTCTCCCAACATCTAACATATCAACCGATTTTCGGTGTTTACCTGACTTAAAGCATTCCAAACCAAATATGTCTTAGTTTCAAAGATCTTTGTAATTTTCCTTCTTAATCTATTCATTATGCAGAGAAGCTTTTTATACATGTGTAGATATAATTATGTATGTGTATCATATATACGATGAATGAAATCTATACATAATACATATAAACTTTTCTTGAGCAATTTAAGTAATTTAAGAGATGCTTAAGTGTGTACTTTGCTACTCACTTCATATACATTATCTCATTTAATCCTTATAGCCCTATAAGGTGAGTCCTATTATTTCATATCTTATATAAGAGGAAACTGAGCCTAAAGTTTTAATTTATTACTCAAGGTGAAGCTGGATTTTAAACTCAGATCTGTCAGATTGTTAAATGTGAATGCATAACACTAGAGAAGGACGATATAATTTACAATTGAGAAGAGCATTCTGGAACCCAGTGTCAGATGGACTAAACTAGAATCCTGGCTCTGTTCAGGCCCTGATCCTATTTAAAATCATTCAAAGGCTTAGTTCACTTAATCCTCACAATAGTCCTGTAAGGGAAGAATGATGGTGATGAAGATGACAAAGATGATGATGATGGTGGTGATGGTGATGGGTGGTGGTGGTGATAAAGATAATATCCATTTTACAGATTAGGAAAAATGAGAGGTTAAGCAACCTGCACAGAGTCAGTTAGCTAAATAAGAAGCTAAGTTAATCTTGACCACAAAGCCTGTGATTTTACCCATTCTACTAAAATCGTGGAACCTTCTTTCCCCATCGAAGTACCATCAGTCACATCTCCACTGTATTAGCTTTCTAATGCTGTGTGACAAAGTTATCTGTCTAAAACATGCATGGATCACCTCACACTTGCCCTGAGTCTGGTGTTGGAGTGCAGCCAAGCACTTAGGGTCCTCCACCCAGGATGTCAGCCACATTCCTTTCTGTAGCACAGAGTCCTCTTCCAGGCTCATGTGGTTGCAGGCAGAATGTAATTTCTTGTGGTTGAAGGACTGAGGTTCCTACTTTCCGGCTGGCTATCAGCCAGGCACTTCTCTCAGCTCCAGAGACCCCCACAATTCTTCACCTTATGGCCCACTCACAGACCCTCTGAAAACATGGCAGCTACTGCTTCAAAGCCAGGAGGCAAATCTCCTTGGCTTCTGGTCTTTTTTAAAGAGTTTGGCTGATAGGGTCAGCCCACCCAAGTTGGCCTCCCTTTGGGTTAACCTAAACTCAGTCAATTAGGAGCCTTATTTACATGTGCTAATTCCCTCCACCTTTGCCATACAATGTGGTATAATCATGGGAATAGCATCCTATCACCTTTGCCCTATTCTATGGATAGAAGTAAGTTACAGGTCTTGCCCTCACTCGAGGGAGGGGCATTACACACAGCCATGATTCCCTGGGGATCTTCTTGGAGTTGGAGTCACATGACTCCATGCTTACCACAGTAGGTTTAACATTACTTTCTTTAGGAGTTTTTGCTAAAAATGAACTATTGGGACTTCATCAAGATAAAAAAACTTTTGCACAGCAAAAGAAACAGTCAACAAAACCAAAAGACAACTAACAGAATGGGAGAAGATATTTGCAAATGACATATCAGATAAAGGGCTAGTATCCAAAATCTATAAAGAACTTATCAAACTCAACACCCAAAGAACAAATGATCCAATCAAGAAATGGGCAGAAGACATGAACAGACATTTTTCCAAAGAAGACATCCAAATGGCCAACAGACACATGAAAAAGTGCTCAACATCGCTCGGCATCAGGGAAATCCAAATCAAAACCTCAATGAGATACCACCTCACACCAGTCAGAATGACTAAAATCAACAAGTCAGGAAACAACAGATGTTGGCGGGGATGCGGAGAAAGGGGAACCCTCCTAACTGTTGGTGGGAATGCACGCTGGTGCAACCACTCTGGAAAACAGTATGGAGGTTCCTCAAAAAGTTGAAAATAGAGCTACCATACGATCCAGCAATTGCACTACTGGGTATTTACCCCAAAGATACAAATGTAGGGGCCTGAAGGGGTACGTGCACCCCAATGTTTATAACGGCAATGTCCACAACAGCCAAACTGTGGAAAGAGCCAAGATGTCCATCGACAGATGAATGGATAAATAAGATTTGGTATATATATACAATGGAATATTATGCAGCCATCAAAAGGAATGAGATCTTGCCATTTGCAACGACATGGATGGAACTGGAGGGTGTTATGCTGAGCGAAACAAGTCAATCAGAGAAAGACATCTATCATATGACCTCACTGATATGAGGAATTCTTAATCTCAGGAAACAAACTGAGGGTTGCTGGAGTGGGTGGTGGGGTGGGAGCGATGGGGTGGCTGGGTGATAGACATTGGGGAGGGTATGTGCTATGGTGAGCGCTGTGAATTGTGCAAGACTGTTGAATCACAGACCTGTACCTCTGAAACAAATAATGCAATATATATTAAGAAAAAAAAAAAAAAGAAGAAGATAGCAGAAGGGGAGGAAGGAAGGGGGGGAATCGGGGGGGGGGAATCGGAGGGGGACACGAACCATGAGAGACGATGGACTCTGAAAAACAAACTGAGGGTTCTAGAGGGGAGGGGGGTGGGAGGATGGGTTAGCCTGGTGATGAGTATTAAAGAGGGCACTTCTGCATGGAGCACTGGGTGTTGGGCACAAACAGTGAATCATGGAACACTACATCTAAAACTAATGATGTAATGTATGGTGATTAACATAACAATAAAAAATTTTTTTAAAAAGGAGTTATTTGCTGTTTCCTGAAACTCCCATGTACCTTCCGGTACTTTCCCGTCATAGAATTCATCCCACAGTACTGTGATGGTATTCCCCACTAGATTTCAAGCTATTTCAGCCAGAGATTTTATCTCGCT
This sequence comes from Mirounga angustirostris, assembly GCF_029215605.1. Lineage (NCBI taxonomy): Eukaryota > Metazoa > Chordata > Mammalia > Carnivora > Phocidae > Mirounga > Mirounga angustirostris. The sequence continues at coordinate 29,034,144 of NW_026991711.1, read as the reverse complement.
CACCATGGTATTCACAGCATCCTGCTCAATGCCTGGCACTTGTCAGCATGTGATAAACAGGAACAATTATTATTCAAACAGCATTTCTTCAGACATATTAGTGCCTGCCAATAAATAAGGTTTAAAGGTCATATTATCTTCTTGGATTTTTATCCAGTTCTCGTATTCAGCCAGTGTTTTCACAGATTATATAATAATTCAAAAGTCTACAAATAACAAATGTAACAAACACATGATATTCCTCACATCATCACTAATGGCAGATTTCATTTATTTTCTCACTCTTTTCTAATAGAAATATTCTCACATTTGCAATATGAATGATATCTTCTCATTTCACAGTGCATTATTAAAAAAGAAATCTTCAAAGTAAATCCTTCAGTGTTATATAAATAGATAAAAAAAAATAGATTTACCTAAGTAAAGACTGGAAAAATAGTCCTCAAATTCAGGGTTAAAATGAAAAAAGTACAAACCATGAAAAGATTATATTACCACAATGTTATAAAATACCTACAGGCAAGGAAGTCTATGAGGAAAACAAAATAGAATATTTTGTAACAAAGTAGAGGGCAGAGTTGAGGTGGTAGAAAATAGATCTGTAAGGGAAAAATGTTTTAAAGTCCCAAGCCATGATCCTACCATGGCTTCCTCTAGATAAGCAATTCAACTCTACTGAGAAAACCATGAAGTGACATTTACCATTCACTTAAAAACCCACAATGCTATGTCCCTGCATTTGTGTTTACTTAAATCCTGTAATACTGCCCTGAAAAATATATCTGAAATTGATCTCAGCTTCTTCACAAGCAGAGGCACAGGATCATTTGACTATTTTTTTCAGGTTATAGCTAAAACTCCCTCAAGTTCGACTATTTTTTTTTTAAGATTTTATTTATTTATTTGACAGGGAGAGACACAGCGAGAGAGGGAACACAAGCAGGGGGAGTGGGAGAAGGAGAAGCAGGCTTCCTGCGGAGCAGGGAGCCCGATGCAGGGCTCGATCCCAGGACCCTGGGACCATGACCCGAGCCGAAGGCAGACGCTTAACGACTGAGCCACCCAGGCGCCCCTTGACTCTTTTATTTTAGTCTTCATGCATGTAAGGAACCACTGAGTGGACAACGTTATGAGAGTCTTTCCCTCTATTTCTGGGCGAGCTATCACTGGGATAATCATAAAAGGTGCCAGCTCTATAATTATTTAAGACTGAAAAAGTCATGTGCAGGATTTGGAAGACATTCGAACTATTTCCTACAGCAATCTTTTTAAAAAAGTTCTAAGGAAACTCCATAACTAGTTTATTGCTCCATTAAATAAAAGTATATCTTTTCTCTGACATGACTTCAGGATTCCCTTTTAGTGACCTAGCTTCAAAATTCCCAAAGAGAAAGCCTGTAAATCATGCATGAAAATAAATGTAAGTCCAAATGCTCTGGGCTACTCAGAGGGGAGACAGGAGCAAAGGATGGGGAAGAAGTCTGTTGGGTCCTTTAAAAAGTCAGACAATAAATAAATGCAAATAGGGGCACCTGGGTGGCTCAGATGGTTAAGCGTCTGCCTTCGGCTCAGGTCATGATCCCGGGGTCCTGGGATCAAGTCCCGCATCGGGCTCCCTGCTCAGTGCAGAGCCTGCTTCTCCTTCTCCCTCTCCATTCCCTCTGCTTGTGCTCTTCTATCTCTCTGTCAAATAAATAAATAAAATCTTTAAAAAATAATAATAAATAAATAAATGCAAATAAGAAACTGGGCCTATAATACCAGAGTTGATTTCTTATTTTGTGTCCTAGCTTTGTTTGCAGGCAGAGCCAGAGTATGCTCTATATCCAGCCATTTGGGTTCCGTTGAGCGAGAGAAAGGAAGAAGCTCAAGGGCCAACAAAGCTTTTGCGGGCAGAAGAGAAATTGGCAGTATAATGATATCTCAGATCTATATTTGTCAGCTATTACAGTAAACTCTGCTTTCTCCGGTCTATTAATAGTTGGCACTTCTGCAAATCTGTAGTTCAAAGATAGCCAATGTCCATAATGATGACCTGAGAGCTCCAAGAGCCCGGAGAGCTTCCTGCCCCATCAAAAGAGGTCACAGGCCCTTCATGCCCTGAGCTCCAACCTTTCCAGATGGGCTCCTGCTCTTCTGCAACCCATCCTGGGAGGAAGCTCTCTGCCTTTCTTACTATCCATTCTGGCAGTTCAGAATTCCTTCCCCTGTTAGCATAGCACTAGGCCCAGAGTAGGGGGCTCCATCAAAACTTGTTGAATTAATGAATGGAAGCCAATGCTATAGGAATGTTTATCCACTTAAGCTTACTTTAACTCCTCAGGCTACAGTGGAAGGCACTTTTCCATCACACCTATTAATGGTGAATTTCTTCTGAATGCCCGAGAACTTCACCCTTTCCCGCCTACCCTGTACGAGTATGTGGCTGTACTCTGTCCAGAGGCCTCTCATAATTTATTTCATACATCCCTCTTTCATTTATTGTCTACAGTAGTATCTGGCATGTAGGAGGTGCTCAATAAACAGATGCTGGACAGATGAATCAATAAGCAAATGAATAAATTGCCTCTACCACAGTGTCTTTCCTGGATTGCTATGAAAGATCCTTCACTGGACCCACCACTTAACGTACTTTATTCTCAATTGCATTCGTCATTATTTCCCAGACATGCCTAAATTTTTTACCCTTCCTGAATGTCCTCACGTTTGAGTCCATTCTTTTTATTCTCCAAAGCCAAGTTCAAATTTCCCTTCCTCCAGGAAGCCTTCCTGATACCCTCAACTATCATCTCCCCATTCCAATCTCTGTTCCTGCTGAAGCTGATCCTCTACTTCATTAATTCTCCTTTCAAGTTAGATGTGTAATCAGTAAAATTTTATTTTAGAAATTCCAGTGTTTTATGTTTCAGATAAAATGAATTTAGATTTAATCAGAGGAATGTGGGATATTTGGGATACTGCTGCTTATTTTCTAATAGAAGCCAATGAATGTGGAAATGCATATATTAACTTTACCTAAAAGCCTGATATTTACTCTCAACATTATATAATCAATTTCATTTGATCTTTTTAAAGTAAGAAAATAGTTACAGTTGTAAACATTTTGAGGCAATTTGTTAATTGACTGAATTTTAATTTTTAAAATAGATAGCTTTCCCAAAATGCTAAATAAGGAAAAGTCTAAGCTTTGGATTTTTGAACAAATATCACAGTACTTCATGACTTTAAAAGTGCACAACCGATTCGATTAGTGACTTTCTTACAAGGTTTGTAAATGGCACGTGCAACAAGGGTTGGTTTTCTTTCCCCGAAGATAACCCAGTTAGGCTTGACAGCTTGTTTACAATACTACCCTGAAGACACATTCTACGGCGCTCGACTATATAAACATACATTTGAGATACACACTGCGGCTCATAACATTTGTTAAACATCTGAAACATGAAGTCAATCCAGTTAGTGTGTTCTTTGTACCTCTTTAAATAGTATGAAGGAAATGAGTCTCTAGTACTTACAAGTGCACTCCTACTTCAATTGACATACAGCACTGTGAAAGTCAGCAAATAATTCAAAGACCTCAATGAAGAGAAAGAGATGGGGGATCCAAAGACACATTATGAAAATACATGGCAAGCAGAGACAGGACAACAGTTCTGAGAAATAGGAGGGGCACAGGGAAAAGGTCCTCTGCTAAGTCATACTCTTAGACCTTTAAAGCCAAAATTTCCACCATTAAGAATTCATTCCTTTGGATCAAAACACCCCATAGGAATGCTCTGATAAAATATGAACATTACCTAGACCATTAATACAGATTGGCTGTTAGTATCATAGGTTCACAATCAAAAATATCTCTGAAAATGAAGAATGGGTTTGACTGAAGACTTGTAACAGTAGTGAAAAAAAAATAGAAACTTCATGGCTCTGCTCCCATCAGTTTCTTAAGAACCCCAGCTCTCCCCAGATTCCTTTGAAACAGACCTGGGAATTCCCAAAAGGGGCTTTCAACTACATTCCAGGAACCCCTCCTCCTGGTTACCGCGGTCCACCTATCATTTTGGTCATCTTGTAGCTGCAGATAAGCAAAGGAACAACTATGCCATGAAACTACCAAGGGCTCTGTGATGAAGATCTCCTTGGTAACATGGGGCCCCACATACTGGGCTCTGCACTCACCTGGGAGTCTGCTTCTCTCCCCTTCCCTCTGACACTCCTCCCGCTCACATGCTCTCATGCGTTCTCTCTCTCTCTCCCCCAAATAAATAAATAAATCTTAAAAAAAAAAAAAAAAGAATAGGTTGGCTCTTTCTGTTAATGGATAACATCTTTGAAAAACAGACACATCCAGGGGCACCTGGGTGGCTCGGTTGGTTGAGCGACTGCCTTTGGCTCAGGTCATGATTCTGGAGTCCCGGGATCGAGTCCCACGTCGGGCTCCCTGCTCAGCGGGGGGTCTGCTTCTCCCTCTGCCCTCTTCCCTCTCGTGCTCTCTGTCTCTCATTCTCTCTCTCTCAAATAAATGAATGGAATCTTAAAAAAAAAAAAAAAAGCAGACACATCCACAATTTTCCTAGCCATTTCTGGTGATCTTGAACATTAATAAAACTTTATCTTATATTGATCCACAATCATTCTGATTCAAATCTTAAAGGTTTGCACCTATCTTCTATACTTTTTCATGGTCATGAGCTCTTTCTGGCTTATTTGGTATATTAAAAAATCTGAGCTCATGAGGGAGTGAATTTTGTAGCTACTTTATATGCCTGAACCTTCAATCTCATTTCCTTCTCACTTAAGTTCGTCTCATTTGCATAGGCCAAATTATATATTTGTTTAAACCTCTCATTCCCTCTAAAAGCGTATTCTCTTAAAGAGTCTGTCCCTGGGATTTCTCCAGTTTGGGGGACCTGTTTTCATGGGAGACAAAATGGTATAAGGAAAAGAACACAGACTCTAGGGTCTAAAAATCTGTGGCAGAAGAGATGATCCATAAATATTTATTGAGTTAAGTGAATGAATGAATGGTGATCTCCAAGAAGTTAATCTCACCGAGCCTCGGTTTTCTCATCCGTAAAATGACACAAATATCTATTTTAGAGGACCGTTATCAGAAGTAAATGAGCTATGATATCTGTGGGAGCATTTCTAGCGACAGGATCCTTCTTTTTAGCTTTGCACAAGTTCTGGGTTCACCCTGGGATTTAAGCATGCTTATAGGGCTGTCTGTCCTGACGTCCTTGTAGAGCCGGTTGGCTCTCTTAAAATTTTCGAACTTTTAATTTTGTTCAATTTCTATATGCACATACTTTAAAGATTCACCCAGGTCTATAAGTTTTGTTAATAATCAGCTGTTGTTAGCCCCTTCCTCCACCGCCTCCAACTTCTCCTTCTGTAGAGGTAACCACTTTTAACATTTGTAGCTGATTCTGTTGGTATTTACCTCCATATTCTAAATAACATGCTATGTTGCTTCTGCTTGACTTTTCCAGTTCTGGACATTACCTATTGACTACCCACATGGAAGATTCGTACCTCACACTCTTTCCTTCCTAGTCTCCACCATAAACAGGTGCCCACTTCTCACGCCCCACCCTCTCACTATAGTTCTTTTTTTAAAAAAACTCCAGTTCGTATTTATTTAATCTATAAATCTGAGGTTTTTCTTTCCTATTTTAACAAAGAATGAATCTTTTAAAAAATAATTTATATGTGGTTTATTTTCCAATATTTGAGCTGAATTGTATTTAAAAGTTCATATTCATTGCATTCACTTCTTATTTGCTCAAAGTTTTTGCTATAGGCTTTTTTAATGTTTGATTTTATTAACATCCAGCATGGACGTTATTTTGACTCTGTACCATTCAAGGCTAAGCCATGAGAGAAATGGTAATTACCTTTACTTCCCTGCACAGTTTTAATTGTTCCTGGCAATTAAAACCATCTGATCTATTTCCTTAGTTTTCTATGTTCTTGTCACAGATTCATTTCAAATTTAATATATCCCAAATGAACACTCTTGACATCCACCCTCCCTCTCAAAATGATCCTTCTCCCAGGCTTCTCATCTCCATGAAAGGCCCTCACTCTGATTGCTGAAATCACCCTTACCCTTCTGTTTCCTTCACCCCTCACATTTAATCTGTAAGCAGGATATATCCAAAATATAACTTGAATCTAGCCTCCCGTCTCACTGCACCGACCCGTCCAAGCCATTTCTTGCTTCCCTTGGACTGTCATCGAGCTCTATCACTGGCATTCCCCCTCTGACTTTCTTCCCTCCCCAGTGCGATCATCATACAGCAAAGGGTCCTTCAAAAAATGCGAAGTGGACCATACTGAGCTCACTAGGTGAACTCCTCAGTGACCTCCTGTTGCATTCCAAGTGAAACCCATATAAGGCTCACTCTGCTCCAGTCACATTGGCCTTTTGTCAGTTCCCTGGAACACACAAATCCCATTCTAGTGCTGGGCTGTGGCTGTCCCTTCTGCTTGGGATGTTCTTCCCAACTTCTCTTCACTGTTGTTCCTTCTTACCCTGCAGTCCTTCCTCAAGGCCCTGCCTGCTCTATATAAAGCAGGTTCCGCCCAGAACTATCTCATCAATCCGCTTATTTCCTTCATAACACCAGTCACAATCAACTTAATGAAATTAAATTAATAATTGCAATTATTTTATTTGTTTATTTTCATTCCTCACCATGTAAACTCCATGAAAACAGGGGCCTTGGCCCCTTTGATTGTCATTGTGTTCCCAGCACCCAATATAATGTGTGACATTTGAAAGAGGCCCAATTGATTCTTTTTTTTAAAGATTTATTTATTTATTTGAGAGAGAGAAAGCAGGGGCAAGGGGCAGAGGGAAAGGGGGAGAGAAACTCGAGCAGACTCCAGTGAGCTTGGAGCCAGATGCAGGGCTCGATCTCACAACCCTGAGCTGAAATCAAGAGCTGGACACTTAACCGACTGTGCCACCCAGGCACCCCAAAAGAGGCCCGATTGATTCTTAATGACTAAATGTTAAAATGTAAGGAATGACTACCCGTTGAGTGTTTTTATTTTAGAAGGACAAGTAACAAAGTGCTTGCGGTTTCCATGTAGATGCGATGGCCGTGTGGTATAATTAACCAGAGTCAGAACTGGGGGGAAGAGGAGACCAGGGGACTGATGGGTGTGATGTAAGGCTCTATCGTAGTCGGTACCTTTGATGGTGACCTGCGGGAAGAGTAGACAACTCGCTCTTTGAAGATGCATGTGGCACAGGACCAGGTGGCGGCGCTGGAGTTCTGGAAGACAAAGAGAACTTGGGATCATCTCAGGCAGCTGGAGTGGCATCCGGGTTGGGGCTGGAAAGATGCTGTTTGAACTGAAAAGGGCAGACAGAACACCTGCTAGAGTCCAGGGAGCCATCTAGCTGCAAACAGGAAGGGGAGAGGCTTACTTACTTACCTGTGGTTTTTGAAGTGTGGCCATTGTTGTTAAGAACACACGTACAACTCTATCCATTTGCTAGTCTGCCGACTGCGACCAAGGCCAGTTCCTGCCCGTAAGACATCCACAGCCTTACTTTCAGTGGCGGCAGCTGGGGCCCAGGCTCCAACACAGGTGGGGGACAGGCTCATAGGACCCTGTGCTCCCGTGGACTTCAAATGGCCTAGGGAGGCCACTTCTGGGTATCGTATTTTGGGAAAAGTGTTGGGCTGTAGGATTTTCAGAGGGGACACAATTTGGATGTCAAGAATTCTAAGAGTTAGAACATGTGAGAAAATGGTGAAGGGACCCAGGGCCATTTAATCCAGGAAGATAACTTAGTTGAAGGAGCCAAGAGGCTCATCACATAGTTTGAAAGTGCTATGTAACAACCGTGAGAGGCATTCTGGACCGCTGGGGGTGCTAGCCCTGGTGAGCTCAAGCAGAAGCTGTAGAAGGGAGAGGCCTCCCCACGGTGAGGGGCGCTCTGATAAAGATCTGCCACTTCTCCGCGGTCTGAAACAGCACGAGCACCCTAGCAGAGGGGTGAACCCATATTCCTGGAGTTTGCAAGCACACCCAGCATGGCCTTTTGCGGTTCACAGAAAGGCCATGCGTGCAGTGGGAGGTTGGTGTTTCTGAGGTGCCCTCCGACCCTAAACACAGTGATGCTAAGCCAGGGGAAAGCCCACAGAGGCCCAGCCGGTAGAAGCCTATATTCAGAGAGAGTTAGAGAGAGCATAAGTTAAACCACTTTTTTGTTTGTTCTAAGATTTACTTCTGTGCATTTATTCTCTATGGAAAAGGTGCAGTTGGTGCCGGCAACGTTCCTCATAAAGCTTTCCTATTATCATTGATCAGGCTACCTGGCTGGTGGTCATAAATGAATAAACAGATATAAATTCCCAAATAAGCAGACACTCACTTCTGTTTTCATATACACTAAATGCCTTTTTTCCTGCATCCTGTGATAGCAGAGGAAGTTTTAGATGATTAGATAATACAAACAATTAAATGGGGACCCTTTTCCTGATGAAAGGAAATTATGGATATGTGCTTTTCTGGCAACCTTTAGTACTTCTCACTACTAACCTCCTCTCCCCTCCACCCCTACATGCGCACGCACATGCACACACACGCACACATATGCACACGCATGCACACACAAATGGCTTCTCTTGTAGGAGTCGATTGAATTTGGCAGAAGTGCATTCACTGATATCTTCATCCCAGCACTCACGCTAAACTTGCCCTGATAAAAATGTTTTTATTAATAACCTAAAAATTTAATGAGAACCCCGTCTTTAAAAAAATATCCACTGCTCTTTTTACACTAAATTTATAATGAGCCTTTGGGAGATTTCTGAAGTTCTTATACACGTATTAATTCCCATTAATTAACTTAAAGGCTGAAATGCAAATAAAAACAGTTTCCGTCTTTAGAAAGGGCAGGGCTCAGAGTGGGAGGAGAATCCCTTACTTAGGATATTTTCCATGCTCCAGTGAACTGCCGCCTTCTCCTTGCTTCTAGCCTCCTGCTAAGACCAACCCTGAGCTACAGTCAGACTTGGCGAAGTTTCCCAAGAAGCTGGGGCTCTCTCTCCATAGTAGCATGTCAGGAGCCGCATGAGGTGATGGAGAGACCAGACACAGGCTAAGGTCAGATCCCAGCTATATCGTATGTGGCCTCCTACAAGTTATTTACTACCACGTGAAAGTAAAGAGGTATGCCACAGAAGCAACCTAAGTCAGCAGTTAACGATGGTGGTGCAGGTATTTTCCTGATTCCATATCCTGTTAACATTAGAAATATCTAAGGGAATCCCCCAGCTCCACTTAGGAATTGGCAAAAATGGCATTATCCCCATTTGCAACAGAAGAAAAATACAGGTGGAAAGTTAAAGGATTTCTCCCAAAATGTGAAGTTCTGAGATGCAGGGAATAATATTTCACAGGAAAAAAAAACAGCTCTTAGGTCTATGATGCAAAGATAATATAAATGGCTCCCTAGCCCTAGCATAATTTGAAACAGAACAGCAGCCGTGCTCTTGCTTAGCAACACCTCCCCTCCCCAAACGCAGAGCCACGCGAGCATTACTCAAACACTACGTGAGGACAAATGGCCAAGCCAGAATTTGAACCTGGTATTTGAGAGCTGATGCTTGGGCTGCTGAATCTTTTCTCCAGCATAATAGCCTCATAGAAAGAGGATGCTGGCAGACACTCTTCATCAGCTGGCTGCCGAACACTGCAGCTCTCTGATTGTCCTACGGGAAGCTCCGCCACACGAGGGGAAGTAATTATGCGCCCAAGGAAGGCAGAGAATGTACTCTGTACACTTTCAGCATGGGAAGGGATTACAAGCAATAGCGCTGTGTTAGAACAAGTCTTTGGCAAGTCCCTCTCTCACGATGGGAGGGCCCTGACACAGCCCGGCAGGTTGCAGCCACGAGGCAGAGGGCTTTCACTGCTTTGCGTTGGGGTCCAGGGAAAAGCAGACAGGAGAGAGGGAAGAGAAAGAAGGGGCAACTGAATATTGGGTTTTTTTTTTTTTTTAATGGAAAGTAGCTACAAGTTAAAAGGTTGCTTCAGAAACACCAGGGAAAAGGGAAACATATACCAGCTTAATTAATAGAATTCAGATGAAAGAAGGGTAAAGCAATTAAATATTCATTATAGATCCCATATAACTATGATAGAAAACTAACTCAATCGGAAGATGCATTGGAGAAACAAAAACTGAAAAAATGAAAAAATTGGAGGAAACGAGAAAAAGCCAGCAAGTAGTTCAAAATGCGATGTCAGTGTGCATGGGTGAGAAATGTTCCAGGGGCTGTCCGTGTATTTGGAGGATGGCGAGTGGCAGAGCAGAAATTTGTGAGGTAGACAGTATGCGTCACAGCAGATGTTGTAGATGAAAACTGGACAAGAGGATATTTCTGTGTTCAATTCAATTCAACATACTCCTTGATAAACGGAGTGCAGAAAACTCTAGAATAGAGAAGCAAATAAAACAGAGCTGGGGGATAAAAGTAATGATGACAATATAAGCAATTATAACATAGCTAACATTTTGTAAAATGTTCTCAGGTGCCTGACGGTATGCCAGGCATTTTTTAATTTATTATCTTATTTATTCCTCATAACAACACAACTTAAGAAATAGGTTCCATTAACATCCCGTTTTACAGGTGAGGATAAGAGGTTCAGATAGATAAACTTGTTCAAGGTCACAAAATAATTAAGTGGCAGAGACCGTATTTGACTCCCATATCTGCCAGACTTTAGCGTTTGAGCTAATAAAATTTATATAAAATTCCAATCATTGTGTACCCTGTGCATCTTAAGTTTTTCCTCAAAAGCTCTCAAGTACGTGTATATTTAAAATCACGGCTTCCTTTTTTTTTTTTTTCTTTCCAAAAGCCATCCTCTAAAAATAATAGGTAAACTTCAAACTGTAAACTTATCATCATGCTTATGGAGGACATGGAGGTGGGGGTGCCTAAAGGATGGGCCGGGAAACTGAGTTATGAATTTATATATTAAAAGATTGAGAAAGTTTTTCTTTGATTTGCATTTTTATCTGAGCTAATTGATGCTTTGGAAAACTCTGAGTATTTCAAAGAGCCAGCCTTTTTAAGTCCGGGCAAATCCTCTCGTGTTTCTTTGCAGATTGCTCATCCCCATCTCTCCAGCTCTCTCAAGACATTAATATGTAATCTCTCCACCAAGCAAAGGATCAGGTCATATAGTGAGTCACAGCACCTAGTAACACAAGTACTTACTGGATAAAAAAGATTGATCACCCTCCTCCCACCCTCCCCATAGCTACACTTTGGGACTTGCTATTTCAACAAATCAAAGAAAAGTATTTACAAATCATGTGGTGTTCTCTGTGTGCATTCAATTCAGAGAAGAAACACTCTCCCCTCCCATGATAATCATCAATAATCTCAAACCACAAAAAACAGAATCCAAAGCAGATGGAAGGAAAAGAAGAATGCTTCAGCCCTCACAGTTTCGACCATTCTGTCAAACAGACTTAGTGGGAACCTAGAGTTACCATTTCAGTGTGGCCCCAGATACACTCTAGCCATCCCTCTTCCTTTGGAGTGGGAGGAAGGGGAGGGGGGCAGGCAGAGGGCAGAGTTACCCTATCCTGTCCAGGAAAGACCCCAAACCCTTAATACTGTCGTCCGATCATGGGGTGTTCATGAGATTAAAAATGAGTCAGGAGTGTGATATCCAATTTGTCTATTCAAAAATTCCAATAGCATTTTAATCACCTCATGTTACAACCTCTGTGCTAATAGTTATACACACACTCCTCTCCCACCCTCTCAAACAGAGGTCCTAAACCGCCATCAGCCCTTCATGGATCCAGTACCTTCATCCCAACATTGGCCACTTCTGCAGAAAATCCTGCTTATTGAGCAAAATTCTCCTGGGGCAAGCGTATGAACTACATGCAGGAATTAGTGCTTCCACGGGCTGAATGAAATAAGCTCATGATTGGATGAGGACAGTGTGTTTGTCAACTTCGATGGACCAAGGATGTCCAGGCTTCTAGCTGGTGCCTTTGGCCCTGGGAGCACAGGTCATGCTTTTTCCAGGAATCCCTTCCATCCTACACCCCTCAGGGGGACCCCCAGCCCACTGGAAAGCCCCACCTCCCACCCCCGGGGGGGCCTCTATAAATAGCCACAGAGAAAAGAACTACCCCATTTCACCATCAGTTGCACCCCAAAAGACTCCATGTTTACCTGTCTACACCTTCTTCAGGAACCAAAAGTAAATGAGCACATTCACCTGGTTTATTAAATAAATCAAGCACTGAAATACATTCAAGCCTTCTTCCTTCTAGTTCAGCACCTGATTTTCCTTATGCACTTGCTTGAGGTTCACTTCACTGTCTTCAGAAGCACCCGTAAGACAACAACCGCAAGAATCCTACAAAATGAAATAGCTATCACAGGGGAAATTGTCTTCCCTGAGATTTCAGAAATTCTAAGTCCAGCCTCTTGATGTCCCACCCACCATGCTGAGCAGTTCATCACAACCTCTTTTTTCCCTTTTTATGTATAGTTTTAATACCCCAAGAAATAAAAGTGCTGAACTCTATCTGATATTTTACTGAACTCCTGAACTATTCTGAGCTAAGTATGACAGATGCCCTAATGCTTGAGCTAGGGAAGTTGTTCTTTTAGTTCACGCGTGGAACATTCCCATTAAAAACCAGAGACTTCGCTTCAAACCTTGGCAGTGCCTTCTCCACATGATTAATTACTTTTATGGGCACTGTTGTCCATTAGCGAAGTATCAGCGAGCCTCTGGACTCGGATGCCTTCATGTGGGTTATTCTGCCCCCTTCCCTTTCCCTTCCGTCTTCATCCAACAAAAGAAAGAATGACACGTCCTATACTTTCATTTCAGATATTCTGTAAAGTTACTGTGAGTTTTACACTTTAAACTGTGATTCTCTTCAGCACCATTCTCTTGAAGGATTCTGTGTTAGTGTCATGTACTTCAAAAATAGGAAATTAAGGGACGCCTGGGTGGCTCAGTCGGTTAAGCATCTGCCTTCGGCTCAGGTCATGATCCCAGGGTCCTGGGATTGAGTCCCGTGTCGGGCTCCCTGCTCCGCGGGGAGCCTGCTTCTCCCTCTGCCTCTGTCTCTCTCTCTCTGTCTCTCATGAATAAATAAATAAAATCTTTAAAAAAAAATAGAAAATTAAGGGTGCCTAGGTGGCTCAGCCAGTTAAGCGTCTGCCCCGCATTGGGCTCCCTGCTCTGTGGGGAGCCTGCTTTTCCTTCTGCCTCTTTCCCTCTCTCTCTCTCTCTCTCTCTCTGTCTCTCATGAATAAATATATAAATTCTTTTTAAAAAAGAAAATTAAAATAGAAAAATGCAATCAGTAAAATCTGGGACAACCATTTAGAAACAATTTAGAAAGGAAATAAGTCACATCTAGTCTTCTGGTCATTTGAGGATTACTATGACTTTTCTTTTTCTATAAATAACCTGATCTGCTTTATATACAACCACAGGCCATTAAACTATACTCTTTGGGACTTTTGCCTATTCCATTCCGAAGCTTTTCTTGTCACTTCAGAAATACACTGTTCATTGAATCCCAGGAGAAGAAGACAATTGGTGATCTCTTTACGTGAAAGTAAAAGTTTTCTGTATGTTTAGTAGGATATTTACAAAGAGCTGAGTATTTTCAGTAGGGTAATATTAATGTTTGTAATGGAGTTAGTAAAGAAACTCACTACAATTTCTAATCTAGTTCTCATTCTGAAAGGCAAAAACTGCATCTCTATCCAGCAAGCAAATATACAAAAATACCTCTTTTTTTTTTTTAACTTTTATCTTGTTCCTTGAAATTCCATTATCATGGTGACTCTCGCTCAACAATTTGATTTTCCAGACACAACTGTACACAAGGCATAAAATGTACAGACATTTGTATCATCTTCTCTCTATTTTGGTCAATATCTCTAGTTTCTTTTAAAGGTACTTAAAATGCTTAGTGTTTGTTTTTTTTATTGAAGATTTTGAAGTTGTAAGATTAATTGTGGTTTCGACTAGCTCGTGATTGTCTTGAAGAAAGAGGAGAAGAAGGAAGAAAAAGGAGGGAGAGGAGCAAAACATTATCGTGATTATTGTTATAACTATTTTTTTAAAGATTTTATTTATTTATTTGCCAGAGAGAGACAGCAAGAGAGGGAACACAAGCAAGGGGAGTGGGAGAGGGAGAAGCAGGCTTCCTGCTGAGCAGAGAGCCCGATGCAGGGCTCGGTCCCAGGACCCTGGGACCATGACCTGAGCCGAAGGCAGATGCCCAACAACTGAGCCACCCAGGCGCCCCTGTGATTACTATTTATTAAGAAGTGATCATGTGTTAGGCATAGGCTAGGCACTTACACAAACTGCTGCTAGTGCTCCCGTCAGGACTGTCACTTCTCTCATTTTGCATTTAAGGACATAAGGACCCAGGAAAGGTGACCTGCATATCAGAAGCCATGCAGCTACTAACTGAAATGGTCCCTCTCCACTCCATTACTATGTTTCCATTCGGTTCAAACAATATCTGTGTGTTCCAAAGGTTAACTGCATTAAGTTTTATGGAAAATGCAAAGATGTGTAAGACACACTGAACACATAGTAAGGATATAAGGAATACCAAGCTTATGTTGACCAAAAGGGTGATGAAGAATAAATAAGACAAAAAAAAAAAAAAAAAAAAACTTAGGCCAAGATTAAATAAAACACATCCAACATAAAGAAGTTCTAGTTTCCAATTTCTTAACAGTAGTGTTCACAAACTTTTCTTCAACATAACTCAGAAATTCTCTTGATTTCACCCATTTGATTCCTACCGCACCCATCAAAAATTAGACTGCAGCTTCTAAAAAATAAGATAAATTATTGTCTGGAGCTTAAAACACATGAGAAAAATGAAAGGAGATGGATCTATTTCAAGCACCTGATATGTTTGAATTCATTTATACAGCGCTTTATACCTCATTCTGACCCTGAAAACACACCCACGTCAATTACTGTTATCCACATGCCCATATGAGAAAACTAAGATTAAGAAAACAGCAATTTGCCCAGAATCAGAAGCCAGGGACAGAGGAAGGAAGATTTCTAACTCAGACCATCTGACTCAAAATCTCATATACATAACGTCTGACCTTCAGAAAGTATTGTTTTGCTATTTTAAGGGCATCAAGGGTAAAGGGAATTAATCTGGATGCTATTCTATATTTGAAATTTCTGTCTAAGCCCATCACCTTATTATACTACTTACCCTGCCATACCCTGAAAATTCCAATCAAGTGTAAGTGATCAGACACAATAAAGGACTTTTATTTCATAAGACCCCAAACTTAAACTATCTATCACTGATGAATATAATCTTTCAAAACAAAGTGTCTCTAGGTCCATTTGACTCTGACAGTTTGGGGAAGTTACTGGAGGATTTTAGGCAGGAATATCTCATGATTCCTGAAAGCAAAAGACCATGTTAAGGACAAAAAGAGCAGTTCAAAAGGATGGGTTCAAGGCATGTACCCAGGATGACTATTGATGAAACTGGAAAAGTAAGTTGTGGTGACACTATGAAAAGCCTTATTTGCAGTCTTTTTTTTTTTTTAAGATTTATTTATATATTTATTTAAGAGAGAGAAGGGGGAGGGGCAGAGGGAGAGGGACTAGCAGACTCCCCACTGAGGACGGAGCCTGACGAGGGGCTCAATCTCAGGACCCTGGGATCATGACCCAAGCTGAAATCAAGAGTCGGCCACTTAACCAACTGAGCCACCCAGGCACCCCAGCCTTATTTGCAGTCTTAAGGAGTTCCAACTTTATCCTGGAAGCCATAGCTGGCAAAGAAAGAAGAAAGAAAGAAAGAAAGAAAGAAAGAGAGAGAGAGAGAGAGAAAGAAAGAAAGAAAGAAAGAAAGAGAGAAAGAAAGAGAGAGAGAGAGAAAGAAAGAGAGAGAGAGAGAGGGAGGGAGGGAGAGAGAGAGAGAGGGAGGGAGGGAGAGAGGGAGGAAGGAAGGAAGGAAGGAAGGAAGGAAGGAAGGAAGGAAGGAAGGAAGGAAGGAAGGAAGGAAGGAAAAGAAAAGAAAGAAAAGAAAAGAAAAAAGGGATTTTAAATTTTAAATAAGGAGTGGTATGCTCAGATTTAATTTCTGAAAGGCAAACTCCGGTGGTATAGAGGATAGATTGATGGGGACAATCTTTGTCAACAGAGAAACTGATCAGAAAGGTGGGGACTGGTCCTTGTAAAACGATTCAAATGCAGGCCATTGGCTACAGAGTGGAAAGGAGAGAACGGATTGGGAAAATATTTAGGAAAAGAATTTTTTTAAATGGGCTGGAGTTGGGAGCTGAGCGGGTGGAAGTAATAAAGAATAATTGCTGTGTTACAGAGGGGAAGAGCACCAGGTTTGAGAGGGAAGGCAATGCATTCAGTACTTGGTGCCTGAGTTGCTTGCAGAATGCTTACCGACGTACAGGTGGGTGTCTCGGAGGCCTTTGAAAGTACGAATCCAGAGCTCACAGTGAATGTATGTTCAATAACTGGCCTGGTGCACTTTGCTCTGAAAAAATCCCAGATGTTCACAGGCCTTTGAAAATAAGGAGCTGATTCTTTCCCTTTCATCACCCTGTGTTCACATCACACATTCTCTTCCAAATAGTTTCTCACTCCATATATGAGAGAAGTACTGGTATAATCATAACCTCTTGGTGCACACGATACACTAGCAGTAGCCAGAAAACTATAAGCCTCTTTGTAATTTAAATACCCTGTCTATGAGAGGAATATTTCAGTCCTTTCTGTGTAAGGAATTCTATTTATTTAAAAGATATGTTTCTGAGTGTTTATTATGGGCCAGGCACTGTGTCTGGTGCTAAAAATATAATAGTGAATAAAAATACACACAAATCGAGCTCAAAGAACTTTCCAGCTAGTGGGAAGAGACAGACTTCACTCAAATAACCGCACAGATGACATTATGTACCCTAAGAAGAAAATCACAGTTCACAGTTCTAGGAGTACATAGAAGAAGAGAAGCTATCCCGAAGAAGCCTCTCCCAAGAAAGTGGTATTTGAACCAATTTTGAAGGATGATTGGGAGATGGTTGAAGAACAGCACGGAAGAAAGCCCTGCAGTGAGAGAGAATATGACACTGTGGCTGTGGTGTGCACAGGGAGGCCAGGGAGGGGAATCCTGTAAGAAGGTGCTGGAGATGTGAGCAGGGCTTATAGGCCCCGTAAAAAGTTTAGTCTTGAAACCAAGAACAATGGGAAGCCACAGGGGCTTGAGCAGCCAGATGACATGACCTGATTTTCATTTCATTTTGGGAAACCCATTTTGTGTACTGTGTAAAGGACAGACTGACTCCCTTCCTGCCATGGTTAAAACGTGACCCTATGCTGCTCTTTGCCCAAAATGATTTTCTCGTCTCTTCATCTCAGCAGAACCCTTACAAGCAGGCTCGGGGCCAATCTAGGGCAGACTTGGAAACAATTTGTCCATATAAGATGCAAACCGCCATCCCCCCCGGTTCTGGGGACACTGTAGTGACAGTTATTCATGTGACAAGGATGAAAGAGTTTACCACTTACAAATCCATGCCTAGTAGAGATTGTGCAAAGAGAAAAATGAGTTTACTTGGGGTCTAGTTCTCTGACTGCCACTTTCTAGATATACAGCCATGAGAAAATCATTTTAAATCTTCCCATTGCAGACGCCACATCTTTCAAATGCAGAACAATGGGCAATCTCCCTTCTGCCATCCTGAGTCTATTTAACAAATAATGAAGAAAGAGCCTTTTTTTAAGTCAAACCACGACCTGCTTCCGTGGGCAAAGAAAAGTAAGTTGACACAATTGAAATTGTCATGTCTCTGGATTCTTCATTTGAGCATGTGGACATAGAGATTCTAAAATTTACTCCACCTGCCCTTTTTTGGATCTGCCCTTTAAAACTGCACTTTATATGTGGAAATAAACACATGCCCATACTTGCTTCTTCTATTTATTATCTAGCATAAATACCCTGAAATTTGTCTTTGGGCTCTTAAAAAGCCTGAAATAGATGCACTGTCTCCTTTCTATGTAAACCAGGTTTGCCAATGATTAACAGACAGAATTGGGGTTGATTTTTTTTTTCACGATGTCAACTCCATAAGGAATATGTAGCTAATTTAAGCTTCATTGTATTAAATTGTAGAACACACTATAAAATACTGATACTACAACTTGCATCAAACAAGTAAACATTTGTTATGGGGACAGTAAAATTTACTTTTCACAAAAGGAGCCTACAGTAATAATGCATTCAATTCTATTTCCCAGAATGCTTCTTAAGTATGTTAATAAAGTCTTTATTGTGTCTGCTTATAAAAGTCGCCACCATTTCCCATTAGAAAGTCTCTGTTTATTCATCAAACATTTACTGACAGTGACTGCTGGGAGCAGGCTCAGATTTCCACTCCATTACACGTTTGTGGCATAAAGCACATTAATTATAGATATATTACAATATTCAACTCATTGAGGAAAAATTAGATGATCAAGGCTCATTTTCCTTGACAATAAGCAAGTTAATGAAAATACTAATTACCTGATGATGGAGTAGAGCCTCCAGGATTGAATGCTTAGCATCTGTAAAAGAGTTCTGTGAGTCTAGCACAGAATATTAAAGCCAGAAGCGTTTGAAGTCTATGAGGTGGTCCTTGCAACTGTCCAGAGTTCTTTAATCAGGGGATAAAGGACAGTCAGACATGAGGCAGAGTTCTTAAAAATATTTGGCAGAAGTCATTGAAAAACCATGGTCTGTACGTAAAAATTTTTAAATAATATTACCTGGAACACAAGCCAGCTTCATTTTAAATAATTATGCAAAGAATAGGCTCACTGTCAGCAAGGATATTGCCATATCTCAGTTATCCATTTTGTAAAAATGTCAGAACTATTTTCAGCCATTTTTAAATTTTAAAGAAGAAAACTTCCATTTAAAAATATGTGCAACAGGAATTCTCATTCACTGCTGGTGGGAATACAGCCACTTTGGCAGACAGTCTGATAGTTTCTTATAAGGCTAGGAATAGTCTTAACATATGAGGTAGCATATACATAGCCCTGGGTATTTACTGAACTGATTTAAAAAATTGTGCCCACATAAAAACCTGCACACAAATGTTTATATCAGCTATTGTCATAATCACCCAAAACTGGAAGCAACCAAGATGTCTTTCAATAGATAAGTAGGTAAACAAATCGTACATCCACACAAAGGAATACTCTTCAGCACTAAGGAAAGTAATGAGCTATCAAGCCACATAAAGACATCAGTGAATGTTAACTACATACTATGAAGTGAAATAAGCAGTCTTTCAGGCTACATATTGTATGATTCCAATTATATGACATCCTGGAAAAAGTGAAACTATAGAGATACTGTAAAAAGATTAATGGTTACCGGGGATTTGGGGGAAGGGGAGTGTGAGGACTGAATTGGTGAAGTTACCCAGCTATCAGGGAGGTAAAACTATTCTGTATGATACTCTGATGAAAAGTGCATGACACCGTGCATTTTTGGAACTTTGCAGCACTAAGACTGGGCTGTAATTATACAACTTAAAAAAATCATTTAGGAGGTTGGAAGATGTCAGGATGAGATGCAAATGTGACAAAGGAATCTAAGTGTATAAACCAATGTATGTCAGGATGAGATGCAAATGTGACAAAGGAATCTAAGTGTATAAACCAATTTAGAAATAGACATTGAAGGCGGTTGGGGGAGAAACGGCTAAACTGAGTAACTTTCAAAGTGAATAGTCTATTAGACTCAATACAAAAACACTATACGTAAGCACTGCACCATGGTTGATACAGTGGTTTCCCACAAAGGCATAGGTTAACAGTGCTAGACTCACTATGCATGTATACAGAAGTTGAATAGTTAGGCAAATGATGGACAGTGAGTGCCAGATTCCCACTGCTGGAATGGAAGATTGCAGATAAGCAAAGAGAGACTAGAATGATCCATGTGGGAATAAATTAGAGTTAGATACATCAGTATAAACACACTGTTTAACTTAAATATAGATACAGGCCACATGTATTATATATATAAACACACAAACACACACCCCCCACAGGTTAGTATGCGTATATGTATTTCCTTGTTCTGTCAACTGAGAACATCTAGAATCAACCACACCCTAGCAGCAATGAGCATACCTAGAACTCAGATCTTAGTTTCTTTTTTTCTCAAATCTTGGTTTCTAATATCATTTTCCAGTAAAAGAAACCAGAAATAGCACAGGAAATATATAAGATGATCCTGAAGCCTCCTTTAGTGCCAGAAAGTAAGGAAACTATCTGGTACTACAGGTAAATATATATAATATATATGTATATAAAAAATAAAATATATACATGTATATAAATATATATGTTATATGTTTTTGAGCCAAAAGCCCTTATTTTATTTAATAAATTTTATTTAATATTTTATTTATAAAATTAGTAACTATGAGTCCATACTGACTAAATAAAAAAAAACAGGGGAAAAAAGACAAATCTCCCATGCAGAATTCCAAATAATTTATGTAAATACTCCACCTTCAAGGAGGTAGCACATAACTTCCCATTCTTTAAATGGAGGCTATACTAAAAACTTCCTTGTAAGGAAAGGGGCAGAAAGAGGCATCTTATTGTAGAAATCTGACAAACATTCCCTCAGCTAGGTGATCAAGGTTAACATCAACAGTAATAAGTCATATTGGTAGTATTCACCCTTGATATATGATGAGAATAGCACTTTACCTCTATGGTCTTCTTCCCCAAAACACATTACTACAGTCTAATCATGAAAAATCCCAATTGAGGGCTATTCTATAAAACACCTGACTAGTTCTCCTCAAAACTGTCCAGGTCATCAAAAACAAGGAAAATCTGAGAATCTCTCACAGCCAACAGAAGGCTAATGAGACATGATTAACTAAATGTAATGGGGTATCCTGGATGGGATCCTGGAAGAAAAAAGGGACATTATGTTAAAACTAAGAAAACCGCATAAAATGTGGACTACAGTAAATAATAATGTATCAATACTGGTTCAGCAATTGTAACAAATGCACCATGCTAATGTAAGATGCTACTAATGGGGGAGATCAGTGAGGGGTGTAAGACAACCCTCTGTAGTACCTTCGAAATTTTTTTGTTGATCTAAAAGTATTCTAAAATAAAAGGTTTATTTTTAAAAATAGGCTCTTTCTATATATGCCGGAATTATTTCTTCCCTTTCTCAAACTGGCAGTCTACATCAGAATAAGCAAACTGCTGAGTATATCTTCTGATTTCGTTCCAGCATCAGAATAACGTCCAGGCTCTTTTGAATTCAGCTAATAGCTCTGCATAGCCTCTCCCTTTTCCTGTGCATTATCCATTGAACAAGTTCCAAAGCACTCTGCTGTGGAGTGGCTGAAGATCCCATTTGATGGATGGTCATTTCACACACCTGTTTTGGGGTCTTTGATTGATGTGCTGGAGTACATCTAATGTAACTTCTCCTAATAGGGAAGTGAGGAAAACATACATTTGTGCAAGCTACAGTCCGGGTTGCTGCTCATCCAAAAGGCTTAATTTAGAAATAGTTACTTAATAATTCAACATGGACAATTCCTTGATTCCCATTGACTTTCAATTCAATCAGCAAAGCTGCCTCTTGGATTTTCCATTATTATGAAGACTGATGTATTTTATAAGAGCAAACAGCTGCCCTGGCAGATTAATGTCCCTTCCTGTCACCCTGCCGTGAAGCTTACTTGGAATTCTTCTCTTGTAAAAAGAAGTTTGGATCCAATGAATTTAACCAGCTGACCACCAGTGACTTTAGTGTACTCCTCTGCCCTTGGTTCTGTTCTGACAACCCTTGCCTGCCAAGGTTCCGCAAGGTCTCAGATGGCCTCTCCTGAAATCTAGTAGTGAAATGCCCAAGCACTTGGAGGTCAGATAACTGGGCTCTCATTTCAGACTTGTCGTTTACTCTAGACAAATTTTGTAACCCCTAAATTTTTTATTCTCCCCCCATTAAAAGGGAACAATAATACTTGCCTGGACTGTCTCACAGAGATATGGAAGGATCACGCATTCATTCAACAAATATTTCTTGAGGACCAACTATATTGTAGGCCATGTCTAAGAACTAGGAATGTAAAAGTCAAGGAAAAAAAATAAAAACAAAAATTGCTGCTCTTGTGACACTTGCATTCTAGTTGATAGGTCAGATAAGATATAAACAGAAATAAAATAAAATAAATAGTACTTTGATGGTTCTAAGTGTAATTAAAAGACAATGAACAGGAAGGAGGATGAAGACTCCTGGAAAGGCGAAGTAATTTGAAATATGGTGACCAAAACAGGCCTCAATCTGAAGGGACATTTGAGTGAAGGTGAGCCATTCATGAGGATATCAGAAGAAAGAGCATTTCAGGACAAGGAAAGGCCCTGAGGCAAGAACAGGATGGAATGTTTAAGGTACAGCAAAAAGGCCAGTGCGCTGCAACAGAGGGAAGTAGCGTGAAGTAGTAAGAGATGAGGTCAGACAGGTAACCGAGAGGATGATCAGGTCTTATAGAGCCTCAGCTGCTATTGTCAGGACTCCGGTTTTTACTCAGGAGAGCCATGGAAAATGGAGAGTCATTTTGAATAAGAAAGTTACGTGATCTGTTTTATACTTCATTTAGATGACTATAGGTAAAGAATAGATGAGGGTCAAAGGCAGAAGGAAGACCAGTGAGTTAGCTATTGAAATAACCTGCAGAAGAGATTATGGTGGCTTGGGCGGGATCCTGGCAGAGAAAGTATTAAAAAGTGCCTGGATTCTAGATATATTTTGAAGGTATAGCCAATAGAATTGTGATTTTGGATGTAAGATACGAGAGAAAGAGAAGTATCTGTTTCGAAAGTGTTTCTCTTGAACAACTGGAAAGATTAAGTTGCTAGTTTGTTTGCTTCCTGAGATTAACAAACTGAGGGTTGCTGGAGTGGTGGGGAGTGGAAGGGATGGGGTGGCTGGGTCATGGACTTTGGGGAGGATGTGTGCTGTGGTGAGTGCTGTGAATTGTGTGGGACTGTTTAATCACAGACCTGTACCTCTGAAACAAATAATACATTATATGTTAAAAAAAAGGAAGAAGATAGCAGGAGGGGAAGAATGAAGGGAGGGAAATCAGAGAGGGAGACGCACCAGGAGAGACTATGACTCTGAGGAACAAACTGAGGGTTCTAGAGGGGAGGGGGTGGGGGGATGGGTTAGCCTGGTGATGGGTATTAAAGAGGGCATGTACTGAATGGAGCACTGGGTGTTACACGCAAACAATGAGTCGTGGAACACTACATCAAAAACTAATGATGTAATGTATGGTGATTAACATAATATAATAAAAATTTTTTTTAAAAGATTAAGTTGCTAGTTACTGACACCTGGAGTACAGGGTAAGAAATGATCTGGGGGCGGGGGTGGGGAGAGACAAGGACAGAAGCTCAGCGTTGGAAATGTTATGTTCGATGTGCTCATTAAACACCTAATGCATGTTAAAAGTAGACAACTGGACATATGAATCTACCATGTAACGGGGAAGTTAAAACTGAAGATGGAAAAATGTGTAAGTCATCAGTGCGTATATGGTATTTAAAGCAATGGGAGTTGTTTGGTCACCAAGTGAGTCTGAACAAGGAGGGAAAGAGAAGAGGTCCTCCAAGGATTCAGCTCTGGGGTGCTCCATTGTTAAGAGGCCAAAAAGAGAAAACAAACCAGCAAAGAGCTCCCAGAAGAGGCGAGCACTGAAAATAGAGCAAAAGAAGGAGAATAGGGTGGTAGTGACTTGAAGTCTCAGGGAAGAAAGCGTATTGGGAAGGAGGGAATTATCAGCAATGAAAGCTGTTGATAGGTCACATAAGATAAGGTCTGAGAATTGATTTAGCAATGGAGGTCATTGCGACTTCATTTGGAGGCAGTCCACAATTGCAGCACGTTCAAGAATAAATGGGAATCCCTGGTTTTGCTATTATACTATGATTATGTAAGATGTTAACATTAAGGAAAGCGAAGTGGAGGGTGGATGGGAATTTTCGTACTATTTTTGCAGTTTCCCTGTTAAAATCGTTTCTGAATAGTAAGTTGGAAAAAATACATAGGAAAAGAGTATTTGGAGGAGGTAGTATAGGCAATTCTTTCACGGAATTCTCCTGAAAAGGTGTGTGTGTGGTGGGGGGGAACGGATTGTAGCTTGAGAAGGAAATGGAGTCAAAAAAGCTTTTTTGTTTGGTCGGTTTGGTTTCTGTTTCTTTTTTTTTTTTTTTTAAGATTTTATTTATTTATTTGAGAGAGAGGATGAGAAGAGAGAGAGAGCACACGAGAGGGGGGAGGGTCAGAGGGAGAAGCAAACTCCCTGCCAAGCAGGGAGCCCGATGCGGGACTCGATCCCGGGACTCCAGGATCATGACCTGAGCCGAAGGCAGTCGCTCAACCAACTGAGCCACCCAGGCGCCCGGTTTCTGTTTCTTTTAACCAAGAAGAAACAACCCCGTGCCTGGAGCCAGTGGGAATCATCTGGTAGAAAGATAAAAACTGACCACACTGCCAAGAGTTCTCTGAAGCACTGTCCTTGAGGAGGAAAAATGGGATGCAACCTTGTTTGCCTGTCCCACCACAGGGCAGGTGGAAGAGTGCAGATACTGCATCCAGGTAGACGGGCAAGGCTGTCTGATTGCCTCGGATTTCTCACTGCGGAAGGAAGGAAGGTCAAGGTCACAGATGAGAGTGAGGGTGGCAGCAGAGGTGAAGGAGTGTTGGAGTTTGGGGAGAGAGAGGAAAGGAGTAAGATGATCACCTAGAGAGAGGGAGGGAGAATAGGCGAGAGCGTCTGAGACACTGGAAAAGCAAGTACATTCATATAAGGAAGAAAGCCTGGGATGTGGGGGGAGGGGGGCAGGGTTGAACTGGCTGATGTTCTACTCCTCTCTCTTCTGATCAGTAGCAAAAGCAGTAACTCCAGTTGGCAGACAGGCGGTGCCAAGGAAAGTTCCTGAGGCGATGACACAGCCTAAGTCTGTAGTTTTAGTATCGTCATAAACGTTACCAAAATCTTCACATACCTAATGTCAGACAACCTTCCTTCAGAATTATCTTAGCTGCTGTGAAGCAGAAGTCAGATCATGGGGCACGTTCCCCTGTTGGAGCCGACCCCGCTACATTTCACAGATATATGCACTTAATTATACACTTTTAATATATATAACTTGTTTGAGTAGTGACTTTATTTAAGGATAGAAAATCTAAGAGGAGAGCTGAAAAAAAATGGAACAAGTTCTATGTTCAGTTGACCAAGTGCTCCCCTGTGATGTTAAGTGCCCCTGCTAATTCCACAGGGAGGGCATGTTTCCTCACCTAGCAGGCCTCACCGCAGAGCAGGGTTGGAAAAGAGAAATATCCCCGGAGAATCATCTGTCTCTGCTCTGCAGTCCACGGGAAGACTCCTAATTGAGTGACATTTCAACTGACACTCCAGAAGGATTGTTACTGCCTACCTAATAAAGTTCCTTGATCTTCGAGCTGGTTCCTGACCCTTGGGGGAATGGGGGTCCTCAAGTTTCCCAGGTTACTGGCTAAACGTCTCCTGCAGAGATTAGATAAATAACGGAGATATAAACCTCACAGATGGGATGAGGTGGAGAAGCTACACAATTATTTTTGATAATTTGGACTAAACACACCTGTTAATGAAGCGGAAAGAGTTAGAGGGGGCTGGAAGTTCTGTGGAGCTCGCCAAGGGAACCAGATCTCCAGAGAACTGCAAGCTGTCCATGTTATTGTTATTGAAATAGGGTCGTCTCTCCTCAGAAATCCAGGTTAAGCAAGGTTTCTATCCCAGAGAGTCCATCCCCCATCCCCACCTGCCCGGAACAGCTTCTTAGAGCCTGGTTCCTTCTGTCGAAGATACAGAGTAGGTGTGTTTCTCACAACTGTGATGGTGAGAAGGGTACTATTTTTTTCTCACTTGTTTAATTTCTATCAAATTCTATCCGGACTTAGCGCCAAACCTTCGTTCTTCATTAGTATCCTGATTTGGACCTGAACTTTTTTCCAGAATTTGACCCTTCCAGCACGGCATGTTACAATTCAGTTAAAAAGTCTGTGGGAGGGCGCCTGGGTGGCTCAGTTGGTTAAGCGACTGCCTTCGGCTCAGGTCATGATCCTGGAGTCCCGGGATCGAGTCCCGCATCGGGCTCCCTGCTCGGCGGGGAGTCTGCTTCTCCCTCTGACCCTCCCCCCCTCATGCTCTATCTCACTCTCTCTCTCAAATAAATAAGTAAAATCTTTTAAAAAAAAAAGTCTGTGGGAATATTAGGAAGACATTTCGGAGCTGACATCTCAAGTACAAATTCCAGCAGTTATAAGGAGCTATCTGGCCAGGAAGTCCTAATGCCTCCATTAATAAAGCTAGTAATTTTGAAAAGCTTTGACAGCTATAACGTCTTTTTTAAAAAAGCAAAAACACTCTTCCTTTATCTCCAAAATGCCTTCTTCTTTGTATGTAGTGGTTGCCTCAAGCTTCGTTCTACTGCCTGTTTTAATTTGTCTTTAATA
The DNA here is from genome assembly GCF_029215605.1 of Mirounga angustirostris. NCBI lineage: Eukaryota > Metazoa > Chordata > Mammalia > Carnivora > Phocidae > Mirounga > Mirounga angustirostris. The sequence continues at coordinate 29,007,497 of NW_026991711.1, read as the reverse complement.
TCAGATGTGCCTTATCGATTTCTTCTGTGTATATTTTCATTCTGAATAATTCAGAGGCATGATTTTTTTTCCCATTATGGTCAATAGCAGGAGCAAATTTTGAGGATAATCAATTGAGCCCTGACTGATGATTCCTGCTGTTGATATCCCCAGAACTGAGGGAGGGGAACAGCAGGGGATAATACGACCCAACAGTCAATCACAGCTATCAGCAAACGAGCCAACACGGGTATATGTGAAGAATGGAGATCCATACCGCCGGCCCAAAAGGTCTACTGATAGTCTCTCTTTCTACTTTTCATCGCATGGCCCTCCAGCTGTGCCAGAGAGACATGTGAGCCGCTCTCATATACATTTTCTTTTCTACCATGTTCTAAAGGTGTCATCTTTTATATGAATATGTACATCCTATATGCATCAATTCTTAATGATTTGTTCATATTTTAGCCAAGCTTATTCCAAGATAGGGCAGGAAAATTGGAAAGGTTCCAGGACACCAGTCCAGGGAATAAATGTCACTTTTTAATTCAGATAATATGGTTGAAATTAATTATCATAGAGCTGACAGAAACAATGCAAGTCTGTCTGGCTGCCTCTCACCTGCAGTAAGAACACAGTTTCTGCAACTGTTTTGATGCTGGCCCCCGTCCAAGTCTTTGACACACTCAATTTACTACAAAATTGGCAACCTTCTATCTCATAAAGGAATCCGAGTGTAACAATAAATATTGGTCCCTCTGCACAATATGACTACTGTAAGTCAGAAGAGCCCTCCTAAGTATCAGATCATTGGAGTTAAGAATCACAATATTTTGATTTTCTCTCTTTCTTAAGACATTTTCATAAAACCCCGATTTGAAGGGCTATGCTAGAGGCAGGCAGGCTCTTAGGGATGTTGAGATCAGAACAAGTGAGGAAACAAGAGAGGCCCAGGTTAATGCGAGCTGTTCAATTTCAATTACGTGAAGTAAATGGTCTTTTTCAGGTCTGATGGTTTTCGAGAAAACTATTTGAAGGTCTGGTGTGATTTACATGCAATTTGCCTTGATTTTGTAAAAATAAGGTCTTTCACACTACTCAGTTCAAATATTTGAGGGTAATTATGATATGCCTGCTTGTCATAAACAGATGTTCCTAAAGTGATTTTTAACAAACAACCAAGCAATCCCTAAAGAATTTTTGGTTGTAAAATAAAGTCTATGGAGTTAATATTTTTCCAGAGGAGGTCCACAAAATTACGAAAACATCTATGGTTAATTGCTAAATAGCTTATAGTTAAATAATACCTCAGTGTATGCAAAGTAAAAGAGGAAATTAGAACTCCTGGTTTAGTTTACCATAGATAACTTATTTATAAATCTCTGTAATTTATTATTAATATCCTTATACAATAATCGCTCATGCATATAAACACAGTTAACCTTAAAATGTTATTCTGATTCCTGTTTCTTTACAAAAGAGGTATTTTGGCTTTAGGAGTCATTAGTCTTAAAGATTTTTTGAAGACATTAAAGAAGTATGTTACCATTATATTTTATGGGGAAAAAATAATGACTCTTTGTTCATGATCTTATTTTATTCATCAACAAACTGCATAGAGAAAAAAATTATTCCCATTAAAAACTACAATTTCCTTGGATTAATTTTATGGTTAAGGCTGATAATCTCAAAAAGAAAAGTAAACAATATTCAAGGATAAATTATTTGCAAAATTCGGATTTATTTTGTATGTATCAGCAAGGCTTTCCTACTGCAAATTACAACTTCTGTCCTCATATGCTCCCATTGCTTGCCTCAGAACAGGCCATTATCTGCATTGTGCTTGTTCTCAGAGGGAAAAATACAATCTGGTGGTGGCGAACTCTGAGCGAATTATGTGTGGTTCAAGTTGGCATGTTGCCTGAAAATGGAGAAAAGAAGGAAGAACTGATTGTTTGGGTTAGTGGTTGGTGATGTGTTCGGCAGCAGACATTCACTAGAGTTGATGGAATGCTGAGATAATTGATAGTAAACTAGCAAACACAGCCTAGTCTAATGCAACAAAGTTAGTAATACAATGCTGTTAGCCTGGATTTTTTGGCCAGCTATAAATGTTTTATAGGGTGGTATTGAAAGTTGATATCGGGCGCCTGGGTGGCTCAGATGGTTAAGCGTCTGCCTTCGGCTCAGGTCATGATCCCAGGGTCCTGGGATCGAGTCCCACATCAGGCTCCCTGCTCTTTGGGAGCCTGCTTCTCCCTCTGCCTCTCTCTCTCTCTCTGTCTGTCATGAATAAATAAATAAAAAAATCTTTAAAAAAAAAAAAGAAAGAAAGTTGATATCAATGTTGATATCAAAAGTATAGATCTGCCTCGGGTTGAAATAGGGAAGAAAAAGAGTTGGTCTGAGGAAGGAGGCCTGGCTTCTAGCAACAGCGCCTGAAGTGTTATAGCTAGTCATGTGATCCAGGTTGGCCATCATCAGCATCATCATGGGAGCTACCATTTACTGGAAGTTTTTTTGAAACAGAGATATCTCATTCAACCTTCAGAAGAACCTTACGAGGCAGGCATCATTATTATTCCCATTTTGCAGATGAGAAACCGAAGGCAGAAAGCTAAATAATTTGTTCAAAGTCCCACATCTACCAAGTGGCAGAGTTGAGGAGCCTGAAACTCAGGTCTGGCCGACTCTTAATCATAACAAATGTGTGTCCTCTGTACAAATTTTGAGGGTGGAGCAAATGGTCACCTTCCACTTCTAAAATCCCTCATTCCTCTTTTTTTTCAAAGCTCTTTCACATCTTCACTGGTTACTTAATATTTTTTAACTGAAATATAGTTGACACGCAATGTTACATTGGTTTCAGGTGCAGGACACAGTGATTCCACAAGTGTATATATAATGTGTTGCTATGCTCACTGCAAGCGTAGCCACCGTCTGTCACCGTACAACACGGTCACTATGCCATTGACTATATTCCCTATCCTCATTCCACATCTTTATATGCACTTCCAAGCAGAGGATTCCTCAACTTTTTTTTTTTTTTTTAATGGAGGGGCTACTTTCTGTTGACTGAATGCTTCCAGTCACTTTGAGGGAAGGCGTGCAGGAAAGTCACTGAGAGAAATGACGATGGCTCACGGCCCTCGCCTCAAGAATCCTGGCAAATAGAGCAAGGTTAATGATAATGATGCCTGCCACAGCTAGAACACTCAACCCACTTTAGATGGCCTCGTTAAAGAGATGCAGGACTATGACAAGGGGTAAGAGTATATGGTATATCAATAACTGGAGGACATGCTTCACTGTTAACTTCCTTACTGACATGGTCCTTGGTGGAAACTTTCTAACTCAGAGGCCAGACCGTCTCTGGGCAACTTGAGACCGAATTCATGATGATATTCTATATGAAGAACACCTGTGTTCAAAGTCATTCCACATCTTCAGAAAGTTAATGGGGAGGACTTGAGAGCCTGGGCACCTCCAGCTCAGGGCATGTATATGGTATGACCAGCATAGGTTTGGGTCAAATCCTTTCTGCCATGTTCTGTGTAGTCTTGGGAAATTTATGTCACCTCTTTGAGCTCTGGTTTTCTCATCTTGAAAACAGTATAACAGAACAGACTCCTAAGTACATCATCAAAATGTACATCACCATAGGGTGGTTATGAGGAGATAAGGGCTGGACCGTGCTCGTCACAAAGCAGGAGCTCAATAAGGGATCAGTTCTCATGTCTCGCATTCCCATCACAGAGATGCCTCTCTCACTAGGTCATCAGAGAAGATACTACCTTATTTGCTTCAAAGTTGAAGTATTTCAGAATTATTTGGATTTCACCTTTAATTTGGAAAACCTCAGGGTGCTATCTTCAATACATCAATCATAACACTTGGAATCCAATTATTTCTCATTTGCTAGATTACTTACTGCGATCTTACCATATAAAGCACACTTCAAAACTGCAAGTGAGCTGTCATAAACTTTTTTTTTACTAATAATCTACTTTAATCAAATTTGTTTAAGGCGGGGCACCTGGGTGGCTCAGTCATTAAGCATCTACCTTTGGCTCAGGTCCCGATCCCCGGGTCCTGGGATCAAACCCTGCATTGAGCTCCTTGCTCCGCGGGAAGCCTGCTTCTCCCTCTCCCACTCCTCCTGCTTGTGTTCCCTCTCTCACTGTGTCTCTCTCTGTCAAATAAATAAATAAAATCTTTAAAAAAATTTGTTTAAGGGGAAGTTACCACCATCACAGAACCCGGCACAGTGAGGGGAAGATAAAACCCACAGTTGATTGTCTTTCAGTTTGCCCTTTCCATCAGAAGCTGAGCTAAGTAACTTATTCCAAAGGTGGGACATCCATACAAAAAGGAAAGCTAGTGCCCAAAATCCTGGATCTAGAGTTGCCAGAGAAAGGGAAAACAAGGACAAAATTCCCATCAGGGGCTTTAATTTCCTAGTCGCTTGTCCAAGCCAGCCCTGGAAGCCTGAGCTCATTCTAAACTGCACCACTCAAGGGATAGCCATAGTCATGTGTCCAGGTCCAGATGAGGTACATTCTTAAGGGCCTCATGGATCTTTACATAACCAGAGGATACATCCAGGTCTATATATTTAGTTAGGTTCATAGTCATTTAATAGCATAGAAATGCACTGAAGTATTATGGATAAAATTTCAACAAGGTAAATGACAGCTTTTTATATGTGCATTCAAGAAAGAAAAACGTATCTCTTCTGCAGGCCATAATCGTGGAACTTATGCTAATGGAAATCATTGTAACACTTTATTCATAAGGGTCATTTATAAATGATGTATGAATGTCCATAAAAGTCTCTCTTATTTGCTATTAATAGTTAGGAATGCTATTATTTTTACATAAACCAAGTGAGATGCCTTTCAAATGGAAGCAACAATAGGTATAATCTGTTGGAACGAGTCTACAGACAAAATAAGCATATTTTTGCTTGGTTATTAACTACAATAAAGTATTTCCACATGGGTTATTTAAGGTTTTATTTAGATTTCATCCTTAATTTGGAAAAACCTCAGGGTGCTATTTTCAATGAAATGTATCAATCCTAACACTTGGAACCCAATTATTACACTTCAGCTAAATTACTTACTGTGATCTTACCATTTAAAGCACACTTCAAAACCACAAGTGAGTTATCATAAAAAGATGTTTTTTTTCTCAGACTTTTTTTTTTTAACTCATAATCTGCTTTAATCAAATTTATTTAAGGGGACGTCACCATCACACATTGACATTACCCAGCGCAGTGAGGGGAACATAAAGACTGTGCACAGCGAGTGGTCTTTTGGCTTGTCCTTCCCATCAGAAGTAGAGAGTCAAATACTGTCTTGCCCTTCCTCCCGACATAGTGGAAGGATGGTTTGCGAGTGGAAGTGCAAGTTCTTGAATGACCTCATTGGAATTTGGTGTATCTTGTTAAATGCTCTTTGGATAGAATTTCGGGAAATGATTTGTTTCAGATGTGGAAGAAAAGGTACACATTCCCCAGGGTGACTTCTTGAAAGATGTTCTATTGGTCTTTTGCATAGAGAGTCCTCCAGAGGTAGGAAAGGAGCAGGCACTCCGATCTTCTGTTACTGTGCTCCCCAAAAAAAGTGTAAGTGCAGGTTCAGGAGGGCCAGGGGCTGCAGCCCCCACTCTTTGGAAATTGGTGAATGAGTCCCAAAGGAAGGGAACAGTCACGTACATTCTGGCCCAGGGTTCAAACTGTGCCGTGCCGCATGTGCTGGGAGAGTGGAGGGCAGGGGAAACACGAGCTGCCATCCTCCCCATTCTCCCCTTCCTAGCCGTCTTGACAACTTCGCCTTCCTCTCTGTATCGGAAGGTTGGACGTCAGGCAAATCCAGAGCAGCAGCCGCCCTGCCCTGCCCACTTTTCCAAGCTGAGATTACCTTTAACTTACCGCTTTAATGCCTATTTTAAAAGGCACAGCACCTAGGAGGGGGAGCATTCTTCATTTCTTCTGGGCCCCACGGAGGATGACAGGCAGCACTTTGTGAGAGCTGACGGGAAGAGTGGACACAGCTAGAGGAGGCAGGATCCCAGGCTCAGAGGCTGGCAGGTGGAAGACAATCTCAGTCAGATTCACATTTTTGCCCGGGGCCAGATTTGCCTAAAAGCTTCACGCTTCAGCACAGTTCTTCCCCCAGGATTATCAACACACCCAGGGTTCCCTTGCTTCTTTCCCCAGCCTCCCCTTTTCTGGGTAAACATCAGAAAATGTGTTGATGTGCCATTCAGCTACGCTTCCATCCTTTGGCCTCATGGGGATGATGGTCTGCAGGGAGGGAGGATTTTTGATAAAACAGGAAACTTTCAATTCCTGTGAATAAAACTTGGAAGACTTGTCAACACGGCCCAGGGCTCTGAGAGGAAGAGGGTAAGGCAGATGGGCAGTGATTCTGGTTAAAATGTTGTTCCTTATTCCAGGGTCAAAAACTTCATTTCTCTGGCTAGATTTTTTTTTTTTATTTTAATTACAAGATTGCAAGGGCAGGTGAAAGGAAACTGTCAGAAATATTGACTGAATAGAGAGAGGGACAGATGGAAGGATGGAGGGAGGGAGGAACGGAGGGAGGGAGGAATGGACTGACTCGATGGGTCTAGGTATTGCTTTAGTTAATTCTCACGATCCTAGGAGGCAAGTGCTGTAGTTAACCATGTCTCACAGATGAGAAAATGGAAACTAATACCAATGAGCTAATAGTCACACCCTAGTCTTTTTTATTCCAAAATCCATGTTTTGTGGATATCACGTTTACTCTACCACCATTCCTTACCTACATCAGAAAACTGGAATAAGTAAAACCCTAATGGGCCAGAATCTGATCTCAGTAGCATTACAGAGTGAGGATAGGGGGTAGGAAAAGGTGTTGCCTCTGATCACCAAAAAGTCACAAAGTACTCCCAGGCCTCCTCTGGGTGTCCTAGCTTTGATGTGGTGTAAAAGAGCTGCCTAAGGAAATATGGTACCTGTAATGTTGGTTATATGTTCGACTTCTTTGATTCTTGTTTTCCTTACTCTTGATTTAGTCTATTTTAGACTTAATCTTATCTAAAGCACTGGGTTTATAGACAGTCCAAGAGAGCCTCCATTACTGTAGAAATAACTTGGATATTTAGGATTCCAGGATCTTTGGCTGGAAAGCAAAGTTGAGGGAGGCAATGGCAGCACAAGTGGGAAATTAAAAATAGAATAGCTTAGAAATTGGATAATTTAATGTGGAGGGAAAAAATAAGAGTATAAAAAGTAGTTTCTGGATCCTATAGAATTATAAGGAAGAGTATCTATCAAGTCTTTTCTCCATGTTTCTATCAGTCAAAATAAGAGTGTGAAATTAAGTTCTAGTGGGAGGAATGCAAATAACTTCACACATATACCCTTCACACATATACCCTTTTGCCTCCTGGAAAACTACGTGTCTGTGTCAAGCTCCAGAGCTACGAGAACAGTTTAAACCAAGCTGGTCTCTCCAGTCAATGCTCGCTGGAAATGCAGTGGCCCCAGGTCTTCCAGCAGGAAGGAGTCTTTAGCAGGGTCCCAGGCAACATTTGACAAAGAAGGAACAAACCGGGGCGCCTGGGTGGCTCAGTTGGTTAAGCGACTGCCTTCGGCTCAGGTCATGATCCTGGAGTCCCGGGATCGAGTCCCGCATCGGGCTCCCTGCTCGGCGGGGAGTCTGCTTCTCCCTCTGATCCTCCCCCTCTCATGCTCTCTGTCTCCCATTCTCTCTCTCAGATAAATAAATAAAAAATCTTTAAAAAAAAAAAAAAGAAGGAACAAACTAAACCTGCCAAATTCTATTTTAAATGTCATTGTGCAGGACGATAACAAAGGCCACTGTGTATGGACAGCATCCCGTTAAGACTCTAATTACATTCCCTCATCTTGATCACAGGTACCATTTTCATCCCCATCTTAACAGTAAGTTAAAAAAAAAAAAAAAAAGATCAGACTGGTTGAGCAATTTATCCAGGCTTATACAGTATGTTGCAAAGCTGTCATTCAGACCATTTTGAGCCAAATCTCTCATCTCAGGTACGTCTAAATCCAAATAATTGACTATTCCATCAGCTGAATTTCTTTCCCCTGATATCTACTTAGGAAGAGCAAACCAAAGCCAAAGAATACAGGGATTTAACTTTAAAAACAAGTTTAAATGCCTCTAAGCTGTGTTCTCAGAGAGCACGAAGTCAGCTATGTTACCTCAGAGTCTCACCCCTTCATTCATTCAGGCAGGCCATAGGAATTTATGAAGAATTTACATTTAGGCTGTTTGAACAAAGATCCTGAATAGACGAGTCTGTTATAGTTCTTATATGCTCTGTGTGTGTATTCTTTATCTACTACAGATTTTAACGACAACTAGGAAAGTTATACAAAATATTTTAAACACAATGTTAAACCAGGTTTGTTGTTTTTTTTTTTAAGGGGTCAGGGACTTCTGTTTTATCCACAAATTAAATCAATTAACCACTCCCTAAACATTATAGCTTATTAAGGTTTTACTCTATTGTTTTATGTGTACTTAGATGATTTGCTAATAGCAAGTAAGACGATGTCTACCTAGTTATCAGGGAAGTGCCACTATTTCTAAGCCTATAATTATTAAAATCCAGTAACATACGAATCAATATCAAGATAGGAAGAGGGAAGAGAGGAAAATCTAAAGTGTTCCTTGAGAAGGCAGCTTCTCTTAAGATGATGGACAAGTAGTGTCTATTTACTACGTAGCTCATTGGAGAAATGCTTTTGAGGAGTGGAGGATGTTTGGGGAAATACAACTGGCAATAAGCCAACTACAATACTGTGTCAGGTCCACCCATCAGACTAGAATAACTGAGCTCCTTCAGAGGAGCCCAGGGAGGAATTCCTGGAAATGGCAAAGCATATTAGATTTCACATTATCCAACAACATGAAATGATGCATTAACATTCTCTCTGAATTGAAAATACTTATTGATTGTTTTAAATCTTAGATAATTTAACTAGGTTATATTTGCATTATGTAGCATAAAATAAACATTTCAAGTTATTTCTGCTCACATCACGCACCGAATATTTTGTCTAAAATATTTCTTCACTGCCTGAATTTATGGTATAAACTGATGTGGTACAAGTCAACTGAAGTTAGTCATCAAATATTTAGGTTTATTAAATACTACAGTTATTCAGAAAGTCCAAAATAATTTTTAAAGTGGGAGCAGGTCTGATAGTAATATCAAATTGAGAGAAATGCGGGAATGATTCTGTGCCATCTGAGAACTAAGATGAGCCCAGTGTCATGGAGAAGAAAGAAGAGAAATGTTTTACATCAATATCAAGGTGAAAAAGGACAAGAGAAGAGAGGAGAGAGGCAGGTTTTCCTGCAGTTCCGGTTTGCATTTTGGACAGGCTGCTGTGCTGCCCTGTGGTGGATGGGCTGGGGGGGTGGGGGGGGCAAGACTGGAGAGAGAGTCTAATCAAGAGACTAAAGCAACAGTCTGGTGAAAACCTGAGGAGGGATTGACCAGGGGAGGCCAGGGAACTAGGTCTCCTTCATCTTCACATCCCCAGTGCTCCTATAGCTCCTGGTATGTAGAATGGGCTCAAATATTTACTGAGATAAATTTTTTTCCTCCTCCACATTCTGACAAAAATCTCCATCTTTTGGCTTTAAAACCACATACGTAGTGATGATTATAATGCAGACTGAGGTTCTAGACAATTCCACAAATACATCATATAAAAAATAGCACGATCCTATAGGCTGCTAAATAAAAAAAAACTGGAAAATCTGCTTAACCTGATCATAATTCATTCCACAAACACTTATTGATTCTTTCCACACATTGCTTTTCCTGGGCCACAGGGATGTGGATAAAAATACGGATTGTAAAGGATTGTTTCAATCCTCATTGCAACAACAACAATGGCAACAAAAACTAAAGCCAGATGGCCAATTAACTAAGCAATCCTTAGTGCAGGAAATAAGCAAACCTACAGCTGTCATTGCCTATAAAAGTTCATATACCTTGTTGGGCACATGGTATGCACAAAATGAATAATTGCTGATTGAAAAAAAAATGAGGTTGACAACATGAGTAAGTGTATGCCAATATCCTGCTAGTCTGCAGCATACCACTCGGATGATATATATCCCAGAAGCCCAGTTATCCAGAAAGGCAAGAACCAGGATAAGAAAAGACTTCCACACCATAAAATAAACATCAAAGAATGCCAGGTCAGACTGGAAGGGCTCAAAGCCAGGCACTGCCACATATGAGCTACGTTTCCCAGAAGTTTCTTAGATGTCTTGAGCACATCTTCAACTGTATCCTAACTTATAGGGCTGGTGTTAGGGTTAGTGTTAATACAAGTACCTAGAAATTGCTGACACACAATAAGCTCTCCATGGAAAGTGATTGGAATAGTGTTATGAACTGAACTGTGCCTCCCCCCACCCTAAAATTCATATGCCACAAAGCCCTAACCCCCAGCACCTCAGAATATGACTGTATTTAGAAAAAGGGTCTTTTAAAGAAATAATTAAGGTAATATGAGGCCATATGGGTGGGACCTAATCCAATATGACTGGTGTCCATATAAAAGAGGAAATTTGGACACCAGATCAACACCAGGGCATCCATGCCAAGAGGGCAACCATGGGAAGAAGCTGCAAGAAGACAGCCATCTTCAAGCCAAGGAGCGAGGCCTCTAAAAATTCCAACGCACCCACACCTTACTATTGGCCTTCTAGCCTCTACAACTGTGAGAAAACGTGTTTCTGTTGTCTGCGCCACCCAACCTGGCGTGGTTTTGTTATGGCAGCTCTAGCAAACCAGTATCTATTCTCACTGCCATCTTCTTCAAAGTAACTTTGCTGGAGGGGGACAAGAAGGCTGACGTTTTGAGTGACAAGGGGTTGATGTAAGCTTCTAAACTTTAAGCTTCTGTAGGGGTTCAGCAGCCAGTCTGGTGGCCTGGCACATACATATCCTTAATAAGTATTTGTTGAATGTATGTATGAACGAATGAATGCACACATGCACGACTGAATGAATGAATGTTATTAAGACGATAAGCCTCTGGTACTATGTATATACTACGACAGACAGTGGACAGAGTCACAGGAACAATGGCGAAAAGGCTTATTATATGCCAGGCGCTGTGCAGTAAAAACTATAAAAAGCAAATGCAAGAACATAAAACCTTAGGAGTCTGAGGGTTTTTAGAGTAAGGAAAAATGGTCCATGTTACCACTTCATTATCTTTGCAAACACCGCCGTGCAATCACTGGTGCAGACAGGCAGTGTTGTTTATGGGAAGGAACCCTGGGCTTGAAGCCAAAAGACCTTTGTGTGCTTTCTTGTCCTGTCACTTATGAGAGATCCCTGGGAAAGTCGAGCAGCCACCCTGAGCCTCAGTTTCTTCTTCTGTAAAACAAGAATATTGATACCCACCCCACCTCTGGCATAAAGGTGGGGTGAAGATCAAATGACAAGGTATGTGTGTGAAAACGATCTATACACCCGAAAACGTAACGTGGATTAAAGGCATACTGTTAATAATGATAACCTTGAATGATTAAATAAACATAACTTGTAGTCTGCATATTAAATCTTATATGAAAGGACATGCATGAAAGATTTTTAAAGTATGCCATTCAAATTTCTTTAAAAGTTCAGGCCACTTAAAAGTTTATTTGGAAAAGTCACCCATGTGGTAGCAACTCATGCCCGATAATCCCGGATAAATGGGGTCACCCTTAATTTTTTAAGAGGGTATTTCTGATGAAAATTATTTGAAAGCTTTCTGCTATGGGCAATTCTGACCTTTAGATTTCTAATTTTCTTAAAAGTGTCGTAGTAGTACCAATTAGCAAGTTCCAGAATTTATTATTTTGACTGATAGATGCAGAAATAAAAACAAGAAATCTGTGCAAATAGTAATGTATTTTAGATATATTTATATTTCACCCTTCACTTTTAAAAATTTAATACAGAAAACAGAAAACTTGATTCTATAGCCACATCCACAACACATTTTTTCCTGCATTACACAAAACTAATGGAAAAGAAAACAGAAGCAAGAGAAGAGAGGAACAAAAGAAAGAAATATAGATAAGTAAAATCAATATTTAGCAAAACCCTGAGGTAGAACTATGTAATTCATTTTTTTGAAAAACTGCCAACCCTTTAATTTTCAACAAATGGTAGCAAAAATTAATAGATGTTTGGATTTCCACTTAAATATCTGCAACACAAATCTTTTCAACTTCTCTTTTTCCTTATTTTCAGCGGAGAAAATATCTAGCTTCATGCTATAAGCGTATGCCCTATTACATGCGCTCCTACAGAGGCAATACGGCTTTGATGGAATGATGTCATAATAACATGGTCTAGTAGGACACCATAACTAATAATTTTTAAATCCAAGCTGCTTTTTCACAACTGTAGGCATAAGCAATTTCAAAATATCTTAGTAATAATATAGATGATTGGATTACTAATCCAGCATATTTTTGTCAGGTAAATCTGATACAAAATTTTCTCCATTCACCCTAATGAAGCAGGTAGTAATACTTGGTTCCAGTTCCACATTTGTAACCCAGGTACCATCAAAGACTAAGTTTCTTCATTGATATATTGAGGCAGAAATTCTTGGCTTATTTACCTCCCAGAATAATGTATGAATATAGTCAAATGACTGGATGTATTTGGTGTGGATATCTGTTCAACTATGGGTGCCTTCAGATTAAGAAAATAAGGAATGCTTTACAAATGCACTGTACTGTTAATATAAGTTCTTGAGTTTCCCCCAAAACATTGTTATCTAGGGGTACCTGGGTGGATCAATCTGTTGAGCGTCTGACTCTTGATTTTGGCTCAGGTCATGATCTCAGGTCATGAGATAGAGCCCCTCATGGGGCTCTGCTCTCAGCAGGGAGTCTGCTTGAGATTCTCTCCCTCTCCTTTTGCCCCTTCCTCCCCCCTCTTTCTTTCTCACTCTCTCTAAAATAAATAAATGAATCTTTAAAAAAGATCATTATCTAGATTTGTCTTCAGATGAGGAGGATGACAGACCTATTTGTAAATTTAATAACACTTACACGCAAAAAGAAAATATTTTTATATATTTCCTAGGTGTTTAATAGTCTTTGAACTGTTGAGGTTTTTTCTATGTGATTCTTATTTCATTTTGGGATAAATTTTCTCCTGTCTTTCTCAACAAATTAGTCAACAATTTCCATTATAGATACATTACAGATACTATTGATACATTAAAAGTAGCTTATATTCTTCATAGATTTATAATTTGAGTATCTTACATATATTTCCTTTTTCGTTTTTTTTAATTTTTGGTTTTTCTAACTCACAAAAAATTCCAAACACAGCAACTTGAAAAAAAGAACATGATGAACATTCATATACCTTCCATTTAGATTCAACAATTATTAATATTTTTCCATATTTGCTTTCTCTTCTCTGTGTATATGTATGTGTAAGAACATTCTCAAATACAACACAATATTATTTCATAACCAAAAATTTTTAATTATTATTGAATTTTTATAGAATAAAAATTATCCCATAAATATCACCTAGATCCAGTAATATTCACATTTTCTTAATAGTCTTTGTCAAAAAAAAAAAAAAGTCATCCTATAGCTCATTTGCCATTGACATTGTTGTTGCTATTTTATATATCTCATGGAGTTGTTATAGCTCCTTGTTCTCTTTTAATTCAGAACAGCCCCCCTCCCTGCTTTTTCTTTTCCCATAATATTGAACTTTTTTTAAGCATTCAGGTCCAATTGTCTTACACACACTATTCCACATTCTGGATGTAACTGGTTGTTTCCTCAAGGTTCACTTTAACTTGTACTCCCATCCCCTGTATTTCTTTAAACTGGAAGTTAGGTGAGAGGCTTGATTAGATTTAGATTAAACATTTTTGGCCAGAATAGTTCATAGGTGGTACTGGATACCTCATGTTTGATTATATAGTAACATATAAAGTCATCTTGTCCCTCTGCAAGTCATAGGCTGGACCATTTGGTAAAGATAGACCACTTGACCTCTCCATTATAAACTTACATTTTCTCCTGTTTCAATTTGAACCATGAAAATATCCTCTTCCTCAACACCCTTTCACCCAATGACTTTAGCGTCCACTGATCATACTCACATGAATTGATTATGACATTAAGGACTATAAAATGGTGCTTTTCTAACTTTATACTTTCTTCCACACTCATTAGTTGACATTTTTTTCTAAAGAATTTTCCTCTGCTTTGTTTTGTTTCCCCTCCCACCCCCCAATTTGATGGTTATTTTTATTATTTTATTTTTTAGTCCTCATAACTTCTCTAACATAAATACTGTCACCCCTATTTTGTAAGTGAAAAAACTGAAGCACAAGAAGTAACTTGCTCAGCATAGCTAGTATATGGCAAGTACAGACATGGAACTCAGATCTCACTCCTATCCCAATACGTGGCCAATTATATCATTACCTCATGATATACAGCTCACTTGATATGAGGCATCTGCTCAACCCCTTAATTACCAAGGGTCTTTCTCTTCAAATACTTCTGCTGTGGAACCATGACTAAGCCTCCTGCTGGAAAAATTCAAGAACAAATACCTAAATGTTCCCAGTACCGGCTCTAGGGGCTGGGCCATAATAAATGAAAAATAAAAATAGATCATGTGCTAGCCAGTAATGGGGATGACAGTCCTCACCCCACACTCCAGTCACTAAAGACCACAACGAAAAATCTGGAATGCCCTTGGAAGGGGGGCAAATGGGATATTGACCCAGCCACAGTTTGAAGGCCAAGTCCCTTCAAACCAGCAGTCACACAATGTCCAGGTAATTCTCTTATTGGCATTGGGGCCATCTCAGATTTTGGCTGGGAAAAGATGAGTTGTTTGACATGAAGCTAATTTTGTTCTATTATAATTAAAACTACAAATGTTGGGCATATTTGCATCCTTGGCATCCAGTACATCTCTATCTACCTATTTCCTTCCCCTCTGCCTCTTCTTTCCTTTATCTACAAAATAGGGTTATTAATAGGAGCATCTGAGGTTATGGAAGACAGTCTATAAAACTTCCAGATAGTATCTGGCCCTACCCCTCTTTACTTCAATTCTGTTTTTCCTTTCTCCTCTTTTCCTCTTTCTCACTCTCCTTACTCCTCCCTGGAAAGAAGCAGTTTGGTCACTTGTACAAACAAACAAACAAACAAACAAAAACACATAAAAACAGGGGAGGGGACCTAAATTTATTTTTCTAAGAACAAGCATTTAATACGAAGTGCCTATGATTAGACAGATATGGTACAAGATCTTAGAGACAAAAAGTAGTGAAAATTTCCCCAAAAAGTGCAGAGAAAGTATTCGTTATAATGTAAATGCAAAAATAAAGGTCTGCACGTGACTTGGGGAGCTCAGAGGAAGAAACATCCTCAACACCACGACTCCAAAAGCTCTTGAAGCTCTGTGTGTCTCACAAGCACTGATTAAGGAGGAACAGTTGCTTCATTTCCTTGAAACAACAACAACAAAAGGTTATGGTATTATGTTTACTTTAATTAAAGGAAAATCTAAAAGGAGCATTAATATGAACCTGAACTGATCTCAGAGACAGACTTGCAGGAAAAGGTTTCCTTGGGAGATTTGTGGAAAAGTGAGAGCAAAGACCCTGGGACCCCAGAAATTATCTTCATGAGCAAAATTTGCAGTCTCAGCTCAGGACAGGCCAGAGTGGTGTGTTCCCAGAATTATTCTTCCAGCTGTCAGCACCATTTTGACATCCTTCATGCATGGGGATGTTTGCTCTAATGTAATTAGAAGATCTCAGACCCACATTAACTCACAGACAACAGAGCCCGGGAAGAGTGAATTCCCCTTGGGAATCCCCACCTCCCCCCAGTATGCTGAGCCCAGCTGTTGACAGCCAGTTCCTAAAGTTTGATCTAGCTTCCTCCTCAGTGAACCAGCTGTGTGACCTTGAGTGGGTCACTTAACATCTCTAGTCTATGTTTCCTCATTTGTACAATGGGGATGGAGATGCTGACCTTCCTCTCAGGCCCACTTTGAGAAACAGCTCATTAGCAATCACAAAGTACTGTGAAAGTGTAAATGCTGAATTATAATTTTAATCAACAAATTAACCTTGGTGCCCCCCACTCAGTCACTCCCTCCTGGGTAAACGATCAAAAATGTTGGCTGACCCAGACACTTTTGAGCCCAGAATTCACCCCACACACAAAATACGGCTCCTCCAGAGACCCACTGGAAATCTTTCCTGCCCATCACCCACTGCAGGCGATTTCCTAACCACTGACCAGGTTTTCAATTATGAAATTATGTATTTATTAATTTATTTTAAACAAATATTTGCCAAACACTTAAAATGTGCACATTAGAATGAAATTCTTTACAGCTCAGCCGGGAGGAACCCCATCATAATCAGGGCACTCATGCTACAGACACATCCAACCCTAACCAGGGCCAAGTTAGACTGCGCAAGCAGCAGGTCTCCACTGGGTGCCTGACTTGGCCTGATCCTCACATCTCTCATAGCAACTAGTGTCCAGCACATCTTTGTAAAGAATGACTCCTTATCACCAATAAAGCAATCAATCAATCCTGGATTGGATTTTAACTGGACACTCCGCAGGTTAGGAAAAAAAAAATTCCCATCCCTCTAATACTAAGTACACTTTGAAGTGAAATCGGAGGGGCTTCCCTTTGAGCTGAAACAAGAGGTGAGTAAGTTGAGTCATAAACCCAACTAGAAATAAATGCCAGGAATATATCCCATTAGTGAGAGTTGCATACATATATTTCCTAAACTTCACTCATAGTTGCAGTTGGGGTAAAACATAGAGTCTTTGTTTAAATGGTTGTATTTTCTTTCACACTTCATCTGAGCCACTCAGGACCTAGTGCACTTCTCTGAGTCATGCAATATTTCAGCACCTATTATTAATCACAGATTTGGTGGGACTGTTCCTGTCAGGGATTTATACAATAAAACCTTCTAGCTGTGAATTGTGTAAGACTGGTGAATCACAGACCTGTACCCCTGAAACAAATAATACATTATATGTTAATTAAAAAAATTAAAAATTAAAAAAAAATGCTCTATGGAATGATCACTGGGCTAGTGGTTAGTAGATGGATTTGGAATCCAAGCATAACACATTCTAACACTGTGATTGGGGGAATCACCTAAACTCTCTTAGCTTGGATTTCCTCCTCTATGAAATGAGAATAATAATAAATGTCCTTCCTAAGTCCAGGGCCATTGGGGGGCATTAATGGGATGAGGTCTATAGAAACATTTTGTGAACTATAAAGCACTCTACGAATTTAAAGGATGATGATGATGATTACCACTACTAAATCCTCATGGAATAGGTGAATTTGGAAACCCCTCATTTAATGGATAAAAAGAGCATACAGATATTAGGACAGTGCCTATAGATAATAATAAATAAATGTGGATTAGCGTGAGTAGAATAAGAAGAAAAAGATATTTTCTTCAGATTGTGTCTTCGATTAAAAAGATACAACTGGGTTCAGTGTGCTTTTCACAGCTATCACATTTATGATCTTTGCAATTAACTTCTAAAATATTCATATTTAAATGGCATGCCATAAAAATAATGGATTCAGAAAAATTACCATATGTGGCAAGAACAAATAAAAAAACCCAAAATATTTCTATCCCCAAAAGTTTCAGAAGTTTCAGAGTTAATAAAATTCAGTAGGCACCCAGACAGTGTAGGCCCACAAACAGAATATCGTTTTGAAGAGAATTTAACTCCCTAAGATCACCAAGGCCTGTGGGACACTGCCACAGACTATGATGAGATACAGGCCCAAACTTTAAAAAATGGGTATGTAGGCAGGTGAAATGCAATATGGATTTCTAAAATAGTCATCAACCAAGTTTACATATGTTAGCAAATATTTGCATGTATTAGTATAAACAGATTGTTATAAAATCGTAAAATGACATAAAATGAAATGATACACAATAAACTTTATTACAATGTAAATTTAGTCCTTGGTTCATTTTCTTCTTTTTTCATTTCTCCAAAATACTTTTGGAAAATATTCATGTGCTAGCAATTAAAAAAAAAAAAAAGGAAATATTCATGTGCTGTTATTGATTTAGAATACTACAATTTTTTGTTTTATAAGCCTATATTCTCTTATTCTGTACACAGAGAAGATACAGACTAATTTTTTATATTATTCTATATAGCCAGCTTTCATATATTGGAAGACATGTTTGGAAACAAACATGCACTCAATTTAGCTTTCCCAAACTGCTATCTTAGGAGACAGGGGAGATGCAACGTTATATCCTTGATGGAGTGGGAGGAAACAAAAGCAATCTCTCTCTCTTCCCTCCTCTCTTTCCCCCATCCCATGCCTTTCCCTCTGTCTCTGTCTTTAGGCCCTCTGGAACAACAATAAAAAATGTTAGAAAAAAGCAACTTTTCAAACATTTTACCCAAGCATTTTTTTCTTTTTATTTAACAGTGTATTCATTATTTATTGGTGCATAACAAATCACCCCCATACTAGCTTCTTAATATAACAAACATTTATTCTTTCACAGTTCCTGTGGGTCAAGCATCCAGGTATGGTTTAGCTGGGTCCCTTAGACTCAAGATCTCTCATGAGCTTGCAGTCAAGCTGTCAACAGGAATATGGTCACCCCTCAGCCCCAAATGGGGCTGAAGGTTTTAAGTTTACTCACAATTGTTGTAGCCAGGCTGAAGATCTGCATGCACTGTTGACCTCAGCTCCTCAATATGCCCTATGGGTATCTCCCTAGGACTGCTCACAACATGGCAGTATGCTTTCCCTAGGGCAAGTGATCCCAGGGAGTGTGCGAGAGTGCACTACAAAGGAGGTCACAGTCTCTTTGTAACCTAATCTCAGAAATGACATCTCAGCACTGTTGTCATATTCTAGTCATTAGAAACAAGGCACTAGGTCCAGCCCCAGTCAAGGGGCTTAGATAGCATTGCGTATCATTCTTTTTATTTCTGATGAAACAATATTAACATGCTCAGCATGACTTACTCCACTCATAAAGTGCCTTTGATGAATCGAATCGAATTTTTATTCCAAAAGAACCTAATTTAGTCATTTTCAAATTGTTTCTGATCAAATACCTAAACAGTAGAGTGCCCAAGATGTGCCAGGCACCAGTCGCGGTGCTGACAGCATGAAGAGAAACGCAGCCTCTGTCTTCAAGAAGCTTTTAATTTTGAACTTTGTTGTTTATTTCTAGATCTTTGAAAATCTTTTTAAATGTTTTAGTTATTTGGATTTTGTTTTATTTTGTTGAAACAAGGAATGATTACCCTACTAAATAAATATGCAATTAACTGTGCTCTTCCAAAGAGCTTCAAAGCACTGAAGTGTCAATATCTCCCTGGATCTTAGATTCCCTAAATAAATATTCAGTTTACAGTGAGACAGACTAACACATAAAAGATTAGGTTGCCTGCCCTCTGCCACAAAGGTAAGAACAGGTCATGGAATAAAAGAATCTGTCCTACCTGAATGGCTATCCATTTTCCTATTCACCAGGGATTACTGCATTTCTCTGAGCTCAACACGCCAGTTAGAATCATTAATTTCACAAACCTACTCATGTAGTTCATTTTTACTCTTTCGCCTCTTTATCCCTTGACTTAACATAATCTACCCCTTTCAGCATTTCCCTGCCCTTATTTTTGCCTGAAAGCATTTAACTTTTGCATCCCACGGTTGTTCCATATCTCTCTTTTGCTCCAAACACACTGTGCTTTACACTAAATCTTTGAGACCACTTTCCAAAATCCATGCCAGATGTGCTTCTGATCTTTGGAATTCGTGTTCTTTAGTGGTATTGTTATCAGCTTAGCTCTGATTAAGTCTCTCTTAGTTGACAACATCTTTCCAAAGTAAAGGACTTTGAGCTTCACCTCCATGCACCAAACCAAATCATGGCTATTCCAACCATTCACATTAGAATTTCCACTATCTCCAGAGTTAATTCCCTGTCTGAAACCAGATAGTGGGAGAGTCTTTAGACAAAGTAACAGTCAGTGAAGCAAGATACTTGAGTCCTAAGTCAAAGTTGGTTCCTTAAAGTCATTTAAGGAGAACTATAAAAATATGGCATGTTAATAGTCCACCCACATAAAAGTGAATTAATTCAGTTATATTTCTATCATATTTTAGTATAACAAGGTAAAGGTTACAGAGCAAATAGTTAAAGTCTGCCCCACTGATATTGCTATGTAGTTAACATTTTCATGGTAATATAAAATGCCATACAAGATGTTTTCTGGTGTTTGACACCACATCTGCCTAAGCTTGTAACATTGCTGGTCTAATTCACATGAATAAGCATTATGACTTCCAGGGATCTGGAACTCTGAAAAAAGTAAAGAGAAAAACATTTTTGAAGAAAGGTTTATGAAACAAGGATAGTTGTTCACCCAGTTGAATTATATAAACTTCATTGGATCCATGAGTTAATGACATAAAATCTAAATGTGCTAGAGCAGTGAGTGGTCATAAGAGCATAAATTTCTGTCACTGACAATCAGGCAGTCTGGGACCTGTAGGGAAACTAGATGTGTTCATGGCTTCACTGTGGCTAGCAATATACAATAAGCAGCAAAAATGGGCCTCCAGAGGGAATCTGCAAAAGGTTGTAGACAGTTGTTCTGAATCTTAGAGTCCAACAGAAGTGTATTTAGGTAAGGAATAAGGTTCAACAAGGAGAGAAAGAGCAGAGACAGAATTTGTTGTGTGACCTCTAGAAACTGCTTCAATAGAAAATTGTCTTGATATGTGCTTTCTACAAGAGAAATGAGATTAGCTCTGAACTACAGTTAAACTAACATTAAAAATCTGGATCTAAATGGAATTACATTGAAAATGTTGTAGTATCTAGAGTTCTATGACAGGGTCCATAGAAAACAAATTTTTTTGAAAAGAGGATTCATTGAGCCAAAGAGCGGTGTCATTTTCTTAAATGACGCTTATTTTTATATCGGTTGTTCAGTTAAACTATCTTAGAAAAGTTGTTTTAATTCTTCTACATACCCTTCTTCTTTCTAATATCTATGTGAAGATATGGAAACTGATGTAGCCAATAAAAGCATGAGTCACATTGGTGTGACTGGGATTTCTTTTTTCCATTATATATACAATTTTATTTATAGATATAATTGTATTTATCTTATTTATAGATTTATAATATATACAAATATTTATTTGTATTTGTATTTATATTTATTATCCATTTTGTATATATATTTTTCTATTATATATGTGTGTGTGTGTATATATAAAATCAAAATTGTGTTTGATTCTCCAGTGAAAATAAGAAACACAGCAGTAGAATCCTATGTAAACTCGTAGAATCTTAGGTGTAATCTTGCCACTCCTATATGGAAGAAAACTGTTAAAATAGCTAATAATATTAATAGCTCAGACAACAGATTATTTAAGCAATTATGATAATAGCCATGTTACCAAATTTCCATGTTTTTCCTTTACCCTAACTTATCACTCCCTTGTCCCCACTACTTGCTCTCCCAGCCTCTGCCTCAGACACACTATGACTCATTCCAGGCCAGATCAGTTCCTTAGACTATGCGTGGTTTCTAAAACTCCTTCGAGGACTAAAATATTATTGTATTTCCAAAGTTTACATGATCCCTACCTTCTAATCCTCTCCACCTCTATCATGAAGAGAATGAGAAAATGACATAAGTTGTCCCCATGTAGAAGAAGGTCCATGCAACTTCTCAGTAATAGACAAGGCTCATCATATTTTCACTCATTCTCCCTTCCATTTTTGGGTGATCCCAATGAAGGATGATTTGCTGATGATTAGGTTCTTTTTTTTTTTTAAGATTTTATTTATTTGACAGAGAGAGACACAGCGAGAGAGGGAACACAAGCAGGGGGAGTGGGAGAGGGAGAAGCAGGCTCCCCGCTGAGCAGGGAGCCCGATGCGGGGCTCGATCCCAGGACCCTGGGATCACGACCTGAGCCGAAGGCAGACGCTTAACGACTGAGCCACCCAGGTGCCCCAAATGATTAGATTCTAACTCCACAAGATTGGGCCTCCTACAAAAGGGAGCCCATGTAGTGGTTTCAGCCTAGATTATTTCTTTCTGTTTCTGGAAAGTACACCAAAGAGTAGCATTGGAATATCAAAACATGACTACCATAGCCAAAGTGATCTGTTGCGAGAATAATAAAAATATGTTTACACATATGCATTACATTTCCACTCCTGTGTTTGGAGACATGGAAATTCAGGAAGATGAGGAATCATTTAATGTATCATTAAAACATTAAAAAGTGACTTAAAAATAAATAAGGGCTGTTTACACCTCTTTGTTATAATGGGGATAACAACTTAGTTTTTATTTGAAATTTCTAGAAAAGAGTGACAACCAAGACTAAATACATCATACCAAATCAAACTGGTTGAAAGCACGAACTCCTTGTAATTCTGATATGAAGCTAAGGGCCACAAAATCCTTGAACATTCAAGGACAAGTGAAAGAAAGAGGAAGAAATGACTCCTATCAAACATCAAAGCTGAGTTTTTTTCTACTATTTAGTGCAACACCCCCTTTTTTTTGTTTCCTTAGGTAAGCTCTCATGGGGCTTGAACTCATGACCCCGAGATCATGACCCCATGCTCTACCAAATGAGCCAGCCAGGTGCCTCTATGCAACTCCCTTTTGTGGTCCTACCACATTCTGTTGACCTAGTTTACCAGTTGCTTTCTTTTCTTTGATAGTAGACAAGAGCCCAAAGACAAAATCAGAGATAAGTGGGGGCTGTATCACCTCGCTGGTAGCAGCAGTGTGGACTGTGGACAAAAGCTCTAAGTCCCGGAAACAATGAGTTGTGCTGAAGCCCATTTTTCTGTTGACTTCTGCTTAGAGATTAGAGATATTCATAAGATTCAATAACACCCTTCTAACCTACTAACTCTTGGACCGACCTTCACAGTAAATTTTTCTTTCCACTTAGCACATTAGAAGAGACATTTTAATTTTGTGACACAATCAATCCATAAGTAGTGGTTAAATGTCTCTTTATTCTTAGTTCTGACTTGGCATCGTTGGGGATGGCTAAAAAGAATAGACTGACCTCTACTTTCTTTTTTTTTTTTTTTAAAGATTTTATTTATTTATTTGACAGAGAGAAACACACCAAGAGAGGGAACACAAGCAGTGGGAGTGGGAGAGGGAGAAGCAGGCCTCCCGCGGAGCAGGGAGCCCGATGCGGGACTCGATCCAGGGACTCCAGGATCATGACCTGAGCCGAAGGCAGACGCCCAACGACTGAGCCACCCAGGCGCCCCTGACCTCTACTTTCTATTGTTAACATTTGACTGAACAAAAATACAAAACGCAAATTATGACAAATACATAGTACTTATTCTAAATATGCACTGCATTGTTTTGATTGTATTAATCAATTAAATTTGCCTACCACCCGATCAAATAAAATACAGTTAACTCTTGAACAATGTGGTGGTTAGGGGTGCTGTACAATTTTTTAATCCCCCCAAAACTAACTAATAATAGCCTACTGTTGACCAGAAGCCTTACCAATAAGATAAACAGTCAATTAGCACATATTTTGTATATGTACTATATACTGTATTCTAACAACAAAATAAGCTACAGAAAAGAAAATGTTTTTAAGAAAACCATAAGGAAAATAGATTTACAGTTCTGTACTGTATTTATCCAAAAAATCCAGATATGAGTGGACCCACGCAGTTCAAACCTGTGTTGATCAAGTGTCAACTGCAGATTATCTCCACTGCACTGATGGGAAAAGTGAAGCATGGAGAATTTATCTAACTTGCCCAGGGTTATATAGCTAATAAACTGCAGATCCAGGATTCAAACCCAGGCATTCTGATGCCCCAATCTTATTCAGCATGCTCTCCTAACCCTTGAAACAGTCAAGTGTCACATGAATTTACAGAAAAAGAAAAATGACGCTTATTAGGATAGGGAATACTATGGAAATCCAGAACATTTCTAGTGAAAACTGAATTCCTAAGAGAGTAAAGTTATAACTGGATTAAAAGACATTATCTCAGAAACATACTTTGTTTCATTCCAACACAAATAAATCTTCTCTATGAGTAGAGCTCTCTCAATGATCATTTCATTTTTGGAAAAACTGAACGGGGAAAATACGGAGTGCAAGGTAAAGATACATACATGCATGTTTACTTTTAGGTAGCATGGGAGAATGGCATCCAAGGAGCTGGAGTTTTCTATCCTCACCCACAGTGAATTTGATCACCCATCTTTGTGATCTCTGGCCACCAGAGATATACCAGACTTGTATTGAAGCTGAAACAGGTTAAAACCATGAGGCCTTACCAAAGGACAGCATATGGAGGGAAATTTTCTCAATGCCACCTGCTGTTTTGGAATATCACTCCTAAAGGAAAATCAGCTGACAGGCAGAGAGAAATTGCAGCCTCCCTGCAAAAAGCAGAAAGGGAGGTGAGGGAGGAGAAACGGAAACACATCTAAACCATCTCTGGGGGGAAAAGGATGCTATGGACAAGTTTGCCAAAAACAGAGTGAAGCTAAAGAAAGCAGGGGATCTGAATGTATCACTAGAAAAGTTAAGCAAGAGGGTAAAGTAAGCTAGCTCAGGAACATGGCCAGAATACTGGAAGGAGGAGAGGGAACAATTTTATAACCTCTCAATCTTTCCAACTTCTTACAGTGTTCCAGAAAAAAGAAAGTGTGCTTGATAAGAATGATTTATTGAGCAATTATCTCTTTCCGCCCTCAGCTCTCTGGAACTGGACAGCGGACAAGTCTGGTGAATTATATCTGTGGAGTTCTCCTGAAGAGCTTCCTCTCAAGGATTCACAACTTTCCAGTTAGTCACGAGGCAGCTCTACTTTCTGCACAGTTTCTGTTATTTTAACTTACCCTTCTCTGTCCCTTTCTCGGTCCTTGCTCGTTCGCCACTGATTTAGGATTGTTTACTGCACCTGCCACTATAATCATTGTTTACCCCCTGCATGCTTATCCAAAGTGCTTGTTCCTGGGCCCCTGGGTGGCTCAGTGGGTTAAGCGCCTGCTCAGGCCATGATCCCAGGGTCCTGGGATGGAGCCCCTGCATTGGGGTCCCTGTTCAGTGGGGAGCCTGCTTCTCCCTCTACCTCTGCTGCTCCCCCCTGCTTGTGCTCTCTCCCTTTCTCCCAAATGAATAAATGAAATCTTTGAAACAACAAAAAAGTGCTTGCTCCCTTTTTGCTTCTCCCACTGTTCCTACATGCTGGTCCTACTTTGGACTATCTGCTCCGGAAGCTAATGGGATGGCTCATGGGCTACTCCAGCTTCCCTCCCTCCTCCTCCAGCCATGCTCTCTGGCTTTCCCCTTCTGCCTCATGGTAAATACCCTGCAAATACCGGGCTCTTCTCTTCTAGTAGTGTTCTTCATCTCCCAGAGTTTCGAGTCTCCATTTACCCTTGTCCATCCCGGCTTCATAGAACCGCCATGGTTACTGCTGACAAGCACGGCAGGCAGGATCTCAGGGAAAATTGTGCTTTTGGTTCAGTAATTACCCGGGTTTGATTTGGGTAGCCTGAGAGTGCTGAAAAGTCTGTTTCAGCTGAACATCCTACAGTCCCAAATGTGGTGAGCGGGTCTCGTTTTTCATCTGCTGTCATGGTTAACTGGCAACTTCCAGGCATGGGGTGACTGTCTGGCATCTCAAGCACACACACACAGACAATTACATGAAGAATGCCAACAGATTACAGACCATCCAGTTATGTTTTAGCAGAGTTCTTCTAGCAGGGAATGTGTACCAGCATCTTAGATCAATTGTGGCACATTGTTTATTTTAGAAGCTTTGTTCCAGAACTGTTGGGCACCGGATCATTCCAGCATTTTCTGCATTACAAAGTCGAAGGAAAAACAAGTTTGGGGCTGAGTGTTCTCAGTGACTCGATGACAGTACCAAACTCATTCCACTTAACATTGTAGGGTGAACTCAAATTGGGGTCCCTGAAGAGAGAGACCAGATCCTTTATCCAGTACATTAAAGGAGGCATTTCTTATTTCTGTTAAACAATCAAGAAAGGAAAGATCACGCAATAGCAGGAAGAGCACTGCAAATATCAGGGTTACCAAGAGTCACCCAGAAACCTTTAAAATAATTTAAAGTGGTGATAGAACAAGTAACACAGTGTGTTTCTATTGATGCAGTAATCCTTAACCCTTGAACTTAACTTGTACTTGCACCAAGAAGTCAGGAGAACTGTTTCTAGTTCCTCTACCAAGACAATTTCCCATAGTTTAATTGATCAGGAATGGTGCTGATTTTCTCATTTAAATGATCCACGAAGCACTAAAAAAATGTGACTCTTTGCTGGAATTACTTTTCTATGAAAATAAAAGTGGGGTGGGGACGAGTAAATGGATCAAGATCATACTGCACTGTGAGATCTAAATACATCAGAGATAGATGGATATACCAGAGCTCTGATTTCCTCAATTCTTTGCAAAGTAACCAAAGCAATTCCAAGAAGTCTCGTTTTAACAGAAATTGAATTTCTTAAATATTATCCACCGAGTTCATAGTGAACAGACAGCTACCTTGAAAGCGGGGTTAAGAAAAGATAAAATTCAAAGGTTTGAAAATAAGTAAAGGAGAAGCAAGACGCTTTGACTCATTACCAGCACTATGCATGCACATTGAGATACAAAAACAGCTAAAAAGGCAAGGACAAAATTAAACAGTAATGATGATTTATAGTAAGATACTCTGAGACATGACAGAAGTCTCAGTACACCAAAAGGAAAATCTTGTTTGCTCAAATTATTTGTTTCTTCTGTCTAATGAATGTAATTCTAATATACAAGTGATAACACTGGCATTTCTTTGAAATGTTGATTCAGTTTAATTATGAAAATCACCAAGGTATTTTCTAGCTGCTGCATCACTCCCTGTACTAAGATTAATCACATCAACATCATTCATTTAATCTTCAAAGAGGAAGCAGTTGTCCACAAAAGCCTTCAAATAGCTTCATTAGTGCAATTTTTCAGTCTCAAACACTTAGCTGGCAGCATATGATTAAGAGTAAGGTCATTATATTCAACTATTTCCTAATCTAATTTTTTTAATGTTTCTATATTTAATATAGAAATGTGTAAGTGTGGAGTTTTGGCCTTCTCTTTGTTTGGCAAACAGCTCAAAACGTGAAGAAAAGATGGACTGTGATTGACAAAATATTTGGCTGCCAGGGTTTCAATTTAGAAAATGTAATGGGCAGGCCCCAGAACTGATACATTTTCCCTTTTGGGGTTTGCTCAATGTGAAAAGGATTGGACCTAGACATGTTGTGTTTTCTTGTCTCTTGCAGACAAAGAAAAACTTGAACATGAGAGACATTCCTTCCATCCAGGAACTAGAGTTAAAACAGTCACTGCAAATAAAATTTCTTTAGTGTTTTAAAATGCAAGGTGGACTTTATATATAAAAACTGAAATGGTCAACCTCACTTAGGTTTTACTACTAAAATCCACTTTTAGCATCCTCCCCTTTAGTAATTTCTTCCCTTATTGGAAACAAATAAGCATCAGAGTCCCATAAAATAACACAGTAATAATTGATGCATTGATCAAATTGCAGTCTCAATCATTAAAAATTACCATTGCAATCAAAAGCATCCTCAGAGACTTAGAGCAGAGCCTGACAACAACAGGGGTGTGGTGGTTGAGTTATTTGTAATTACTATACCTGCTCTGAAGTGTCATGAAATGTGTCATGCTGAGCCCTCTTACCGAGAATCAAAACTTACTAAGGGCTGCTTTAAACTTTGCAACAAGAAATGATTTATTTGACTTTTGACTGGTCCACTTGCAGAAATCATTGCATGGCAATATTCAGTGAGTGTGCAGAGAAGGAAAGGATAAACCAAGTTAATATCTGGGGACCATATAATGCCAGCTTTTGAAGGCAAGATATGCAGAGGACGGGACCAATAACAGAGTATGTTGGGGTTAAGGCAAGAGGATTAGGGCTTTTGGTCGTGAGGACAGTTCGTAACCACGCAATGATCTGAGACTATTGCACAAATTGTGTTTCCACAAATTATACAAAGACAACTACGATATTAAAAGTAGTAACTTCTTTTAAATTGCTTTAAAATAAAACTACAATGAATTTTTGTGGAACTAAATTCTAACTGATACAACACAATTTTAAGATAAAATATGAAGATGAGAATAACCCCAGCTTGAAAAGGTCAGTGTTGCCATTTGTCCAGCCACATGCGAAGTCACTGGGATAAAACGCAACCTCATTTGACCCCTTGAACAACACGAGGTCCACTTACATGCACACTTTTTTCAATAAATACAGTACAGTTCCATAAATGTATTTTCTCTTCCTTATGATTTTCTTTTCTCTAGCTTACTTTATTGTAAGAATACAGTATATGATACATATAACACACAAAATATGTGTTAATCAACTGTTTATGTTATCAGTAAGGATTCTGGTCAACAGTAGGCTATTAGTTGTTCAGTTTTGTGTGTCAAAAGAGAAGCAGTTTTGTGTGTCAAAAGAGAATCTCAAAAGAGATTCTTGACTGAATAGGGGACTGGTGTCTCTAAACCCTGGGTTGTGAAAGAGGAGGGAGAAACTGCATTATTTACATATTCATGTATATTTCAATATGATGATCAGGAGAAAACTTTGTGCATTACTTAATTCGTGTATTCATGAAGTTTTATTACCCACTATTGTAATACTGTGTTAAACATTCAGCAAAATACAAAGATAAGAAAGATAAGACTCTCTTCTCTTGAGAAGACTTTACTGCTTCTCAAGAAGCATTTTGTATTCTCTGCAGGGGATGATAAAAGTTTTTATCTTCATATGTGTCAACATGTTTTTTATAACAGTAAACAAATAAATTTAGAAAGACTCAGTGCTCATTCCAGGTGGTGTTTCTAAAAATGAGCCTAAAATACCCATTTTAATGGTTAATGTCAGGCATTTAATGCAATTAATACTAAGAACTAAAACCAAAAACCAATAAACCTGAGCAAGTGCAGTTAAACATGTTCTGAAAAAAAGATGTGTCTACTTTTCAAATAACAGAATAAATTTATTTTATTCATGTAAAATCTGTCTGGAAATAAAAATGATCATAATTTAGAGAAAATGTTTAAAACTGTAAATCATGTAGTTTCATGGATAGTTTTATTGGTTCTTCCCTCCCTCCCTCCCTCTCAGTGTATACACACACATACACGCACACGTCCCTCCCATTCCTAAGCAGAACATTCCTATGAAAGCTTTCATGAGCCAAAATGGTGCAGAGCAAAGACGCAATTACCATTAATCTATATGGAAAAATTTTTGAGAGTCCCCAGACCCAAAAAATTATCTCTCTTAGACTTTTCTGACTCCTTAGGACACAGCTTGCTAATGGACACACACAGTAAGTTGAGATAAAACACAGCTGCTCACAGGCACAACTCAAAGCCTGTGGTGGGTGTGGCTCCCGGGGAAGGAGCTTGGGGGAGCCATTCTTACTCCTTGCGGGGCACACTGCCTCTATTAGGGGACACTGCCAAACAAACACTGAATGTTATTTTTGCTTCTCACCTTTTTAATAAGATTGAAAATCTTCAGGTTTCTTCTGGTTAGCAAAACAAGTATGAACGTAGGTCTTTCATAAAAGCAAAGTAGCTTAACTGAACTTCTGAAACTCAGGGGATACCTGTATATTTTGATGCATGCCTGAGTTTGGAGGTGGAAATTTTATAGTGGGTAAAAGTGAATCTCATCAAGACACCTGTAGTAATATGGGATCCAAGTATTATTTAATAAAGCGTGGAAAATAAAACAAATAATTAATAGAGCTTACCGAATTCATCTAATTCACAAGCACTCCTGGCATGCTTCTGGTAATTTTAATTAATCATCTTAAAAGTAAGAAACCTGTCTCGCAGTACTAGATGATACTGGAAAATCAACAAACCAAAATAGTCTCAGGAATAATAAATGTGTTTGCAAGCATATAAAGGCTAAATACAGGTGGCTTGACAAAATATGAAGAGTCCAGGAAACAAAAATAATCATATACAAACTAATACCTACTCTGGGTCTTATTCTGAGTGTCTGGAATGTGTCTCACAGATATAAGAATATGCAGTGGCTCTTTTAACAGCAAGTAACTGAGAAGCCTCTTTCATAGAACTCTAAGGAGCTTAGAATCACCTTTCTGACCATCTTTCCTGTCTTCTATATATCCTCATAAAATATTTACTGTTCTTCTGAATGACCACTCTGATTATCCTTAGACTCCTTTCAGATTCCCTGATGATGTCATGGAAATGTTAAACCCATTATGCTAAGTTAGGACCTCCATCTGCAGTGACCTCTTGGCACAAGCTTCGAGGACAGCATGATATTTTTACATAAAAGTTAGTCTTCATTCAAATCCTCCAGGTCTGATCCTGAAAAAACACTGACAGCTCAATCAACCCTAATAAATACTTAACTAGGTCCATGGAAAAAATAATAATACAATTCCCCCCCAAAATCCATTATATATTCACAACTGAGTCATAAAAATGTCTATTAAATGTACAATTATTTTACCACATTTTTATTGGAAAACAAGCATTTATCCTAATTTACAGGTTTAACCCAAAGGTGGTACATGACATTCCTTTTCATTAAGCTATTAGGGGAGTGACAAGTGATGGCGCCCAACTCTAATTATCTTTAATGTAGTGTTTCAAATTGATCATGCATAATGCAATTACAAATCATAATTAAGTTAATTTGTATTGATTTAAGATTTTATAAGTTGTTAATAACTACAGTGTAGTACCTCTATTTCCACAAGCTAACATTAATATTTTCAAATGCCAAAGCACTTCCTCCTTTTTTACTCCAGTTTTGTTCTCATTAAAAAGTTCACAAACTTGTCAGCACTTTATGGAGGTGAAAGCTAATTTCAAAACCCTGTAAGTAGAACTTTTGAGAATTTAAATAAGGTTTCTCCAAGAAATGATGCATTTGTAACTTTAGGGCCATCTAAATTTAAAAACATATCTGTCTCTGAAACACCTTGTCCTCCTCCATCCCCTAACTATCCGGCCCATCACAACTGCCTTTCTGCCTGGCTAGTACAGTCTTTGCACATCATACCAGCTTCTGATTGAGGGCCTGAGTCCAGGAAACCAGTGGAAATGCAGAAGTCCTTTCCTTAATATTGCGGGGGGCAGCGGGGAAAGGGAAGGAGGGAGAAGAATCTGGAAGCCAAGAGGAGGCCCAAGCAAACTTTACCCCCGCAACAAAACGCAGACTTCCCTTGTCTCCTCATATTAACCACATTCAAGGAATAAAATTCCCTCAGTAATCTCCACATCTGAAGGCAAAGTCCTAGTGGACATCTGTCCCAGTAGACAGACAGTACGGGGAAACCAGGAACACCTCCTCCCCCTGTTTCTCTTGAGAACTTAAGGGGAAGATGGGACAAGGAGAAGAATAAGACAAAAGAGCAGGATGGATTAATGACTCATAAAAGCCCCAGCAGTATGTTTTTGTAACAGGAACAAATATTGGACAAATTTGCCAAATCATCTGACCTGTTTTGTCCCGTACTAAAAAAGTATTCCTTCACCTCCTAAAACTTAAACTGTAAATCCAGCCAGACCCATGGCATAGAGCACAGAGAGACTTAATCTGGTCCTTCGACCTTCTACCAGTCTTGCAACTGGGAGCAGGGTCTTGTGGATTGTTGCTTTCACGCGGAAGGGTGGGCCTAGAGTTACAGGGGGGTTTTTTAGTGTCTTTCTCCGAGTGTATTAAATGCCTTAAGATCCTATGAGGGGGGAATGAACTAATCAAATGGGGGGGGGGTGGCTTGGAAATGGAAGTGAAATGTGTATGAGACAGGCTCAGAAATAAATACGACGGGCAGAGCCTCCCGATCCCCGCAGCCTGTCGCTAAGACTGGTCAGTAACAGACGCCTACTAAACTTCGCAAGAGCACGCTCACAGCAAGTTGAGGCGCCAAGTCCTCTCAGCCCGGGGCTTGGCTGCGCGCGAAGCTTGCTGCTCACTAGCGACCCCTCCAGCTCTCAGGCCGAACCAAGCCGACGCCGGAGCGCAGCGCGGACGCGCGTCCGGGGCGCGGAGCGCGGCTCCTTTCCCGGGGTGGTCCCAGCAGGGCCGTCCCATCCCCGAGCAGCGCCGCAAGCCGCCCGCCAGCTCGGCACTGCGTGGGAGCGGCTGCAGAGCCCCGCACTGGGATCCAGTTCGAGACGTTCGAGAGGAGCACCCCTCTCCTCACCACGAGAGAGAAGCTGAAGTCTCGGGGATCCTGAGAGTGAACTGAGCAGGAGGGGGAAATGTACGACCACCACACTCAGGCGGAACCGACGCGGGGCTCCGAGGGAGGGATACCCAGCGAAGAGCCAGGGTGGAAGTCTGCAGAGAGGGCGGAGGGACTCTTCCCCCATATTGGCCACCTTCGGCCTGAACTCTAACAGATGGGGTCAAACCACCAAGATGGTTTCAGATGAAAACAAGCTTGAGCAATACTTTCTCTACACATCCCCCACTAATTGAAAAGTATACATCCACACACGCCCTCCCGCAGGAAAGCAAAAGCAAAGGGCGTCCAAAACTTGACTGGGTTGCCAGGCCGGGCTCCTCCCTCAGCCAAGGTGCAGCTAGTCTACACCGCAGCCTCCCGGTCAAGTGGGCGGGACTGCATCATAGGACACGCCACGTGGATAAATGCAAGCGTTCTGTTGTTCCAGGTTTCTGAGGCCTCAGCCCGGTTTCATCACCAACTGGCAAAACCAGTTCTCCAGCCTGACTTCCGCAGACGTGTCTCTCTAGTCCAGCACAACAGATGGGGTCCCGGTGGTGTCTCATTCTCCCCAACACTACACAAAGAAACTCTCCAATGGACCCATGTGCCTTAGTCAAATATTTCAGAAGGAATCATGAGTTGTAAAAGGTCTCTACACTAAACGGTGCTGAGAGGAGAAGGGGTTGGAGAGGGGCGGAACAAATGTTTTCAGGCAACCTCGGAACACAGTGCTATACTGGAGAATAGAATTAATTCAATCAAACACCTCACATTATTTTCCTTGACTAGGAACACTCAGAAATGGAGATGTGGATTTCCCTGGACTTGATTTTGGCAGTAGACTCAACACTCAGCTTCAACCCTGAGACTGAAGGGCCAGCCATTTTAATTCCCCTGTGTGCGTTGTCCCTGGGCTTGGGATGATGAAGCCCTACCGTCCAGGAATTAGAACATTTTGGGGGGCAGAGGGGGGCTCCATACATAAAATAACTATTTTAAGATAAAAAATATAAGACTCTGGTTTTAATAGTCTTACAGCTGAGGCTGAATGTTAGGTGTTTCTTTGGAAAAGGTGGGTCTCGTATTTTGTGGGATTTGGGGTGGGTTTTGGTTTTTGGCTTTTAGTTTTTTGGCATCAGTATGTGTGACTAGCAGTGCAGGTTGTTAAGTTTCCAAGCAGGAATCAGCTTAAAATGCAGGGATTCTATTATATGTACAATTTAATCACAAGGTATTTAAAATAGACATTTCCATCTAAAATCCAATCAGAAATCAACACAGTTCCTCCAGGCATTAGATGATCATCTCGATTTTGCATTTGTAAACTGGGAGAAATAAATGTGACTTGTGGATACCAAGAGGTCAAGTACGGCTGCTCAAATATTTTTCTTACAAAATGACGGATTTATTAGACAAATAAGTAGCCCGGCTGATGCAAAACCCCCAGTGATTGAATTTTGACGTTAAGTCAACAACAACGCGAACTACATCAGTGCTTCAAGATTTAGTTATGATGGTAGAGATTACTGAACAAATAAGAGCCAGAAATGAATACAGATTTCTGAGGATCTGCCCCTGGCACCCTCTTCTTGACATTCTCCTCCATATGCTCCCCCTATCCAGATTGTATTCTAATTAAAGGACTTGCCTATGCCTTGTGATTGGAAAATAACTTTAAAATAATTAGGCATATTTTTCTGTTAAAACCAACAACAACAAAGAACAGGCTCAGAGAGAAAGCCAATTGAGTTTCATTATAAATTCCTTCGTGGCCTGAAAGTCACCCACAATTAGAAGGGAGGGAGCATGCAGTGGGTGCTGAGTTTTGTTTTTTTAAAGATCTTATTTTCATTAAGAATTTTGATAACTACTCTCCTACCCTTTCCACCCTTTCTCTTAAAATACTGGTTTCTAAAAGATTTGAGGGACTTGGACCATGTTAGTATCCCACTCGCGGATCTGAATCCACTGCTAAATAATTAAACCGACCGTAGACTTTCAGGAGTATTTAGATTTCACCTTTCCGGGGTCAGTGGCTACGCTCCACCCCACTGCGGCAGCCCTCGACCCTCCCCCCACCTGCTGCGACAGTGAGGGGGGAGGGGGGAGGGCTGGCCGTGGTGCTGAAAATCCTGCGTGAATCTTGTGGGGAGGGCACCATTCGTGAAGGCTTTTGCTCCTCATAAAAGGGGCTTAAATAATTGAGATTGCATTTAAGCATAAAACAGTTCATTTCTTATCTTTTCCTGGAGAGAGGGGCTAATCTGCTCCTAGTGTGAAAATGTCTTTTATTTATTCTATATGGGACTTCCTTATTGCAGTGGAATTGGTGACTTAATTCCCATTTAAGTCTTCTTGAGCTAGCCAAGAACTCATTCCTTCCACCTTCTCTTTCTCATATTCATCAATTTCCGGCTATACTTGGTTCCCCCTAGTCTATGGAACTGTGTATTTTGCAAGGATAAATCCACATTTGATTTCAAGGCTTCATTTGATCAAGGGCTTGACACAATTTCTCTCTTTAGCTAGAAATTTGCTTTCTGGGTATCCAGGCACAGACTGGTAGAGGCAATAAACTCGTACTAGATCTTTATCTCAGATTTTATTTAAATACAGTAATAATTGTGCTCTGTTAAATAAGTTGCCATCCAGGCTTCTCTCCCAGTTTGTCATATTCTCCTCCCACATATGCATATACCCACAATTTCTACAGATGTTTTCATCATGCTGGTTTCTAAAATCATTTGTTGTATTAGTTGTTTTCCCAAATAAATAAACCTGAAAGTGCAAAATTGCTAACCCTGAAATACCAATAGAATTCATAAGTAGAAAGAAATGTTTCATAATTATTTGCCACTCCCCAGGATTAAGTAATAAGTTGTGCAATTGAAGCCCTTCTCCTACTTCTCTGTGCTCCTTCCTTTTTTCATATTGAATAGTACCTTTAGTCCAATAACGCATCTGTTTACAGTTTGCCTGAACTTGTTTCTGGATTTATATTTAATATGCTCCTTAGGATGCAAAATTCCTGTCAAATTAAAGAGTGCTCATGTCTTGCCCGCTTCCAGCAAATCACTTGCAGCACCTAATAAATCCAGCTGGGGTTCCTTCCATAGCCCAATGCTGCTGAAATCATTATTGTCCTGCCTTGTTTCATGTCAGAGGCCTCTTCGCCTCATCTGTCATGAAACCAATTTCACTTTATTTACATCCATTTGCTAGTTTAATTACTGTGCTGATGAATAGCCTGAAGGAATTAAGTTACGAGTCTTTGGAAACCCAAAGCGACAGATATATGGGCTACCTTTTAACTACAGGGAAAGAAATGAAGGCTAGTGTGGCATGCGCCAAAATTTAAAGATAATAAGTGTTTCTCTCTACCCAGCTACTCTTGAAATTCAGGATGATCTTGTTCTTATGTATTCATCATCTCCTGGATGAAATACAGAGCTTCAGAACCCCTCATATTTACACATTCACTGCAGTTCTCTACAATACAATTCTTCATTTTTAATGCTTTTTTTTTTCCCCCTAAAAGAGCTACAGATTATTTTCTAGCTAAACCAAATAATCTAACATGCTGGTGTTTTGGCATCTGCCAGTGTTAACCTTTCCTTGTAATTGAGAACCCTACCTCTATATAAACACAAATAGATGCCTTTGTAAAAAGGATTATTTAATATATCCAACCTAATATACAGCATAAAATACTCCACTTATATTCTATAAATGATGTAACAGATGTCATCTATAGAGTTTTTGTTTATCACCGAGCAGAATTTCACAATTATCTTCTTCAATGTATTTTTTAATCAAATAAGAGCATCCTGCTCCCTCTCTTTTGCAAGTCCAATATAATAGAGTAGTGAATCTATGTTAATGACAGAGGTTTTGTGATATGGTTATATAATCTGTGCTCTCAAATATATATAAGTAGTCAATCATTTGCATATATATTTAAAAACTAAGATCAATGAACTTTTCAGTCATTCCATTATCCTATAAATTAATACTGTAAATCATGCCTACTAATCATGACAACATTAAAAATCATCTTCAAAGTATTCTTTTCTAAATTTTATCATTAATTATAGATTTTGAAACTTAAAATTAATAATCCAGAAATTAATTCCTCATATGATTCATCATCATTGGTTACCAAAAACAATAATACCTTAATTGACATTTGATTTTATATTTTCTGTTCCCCAGGTAGCATCACACATGAAAAAAATGCAACTTTTAAATTTAAGTGCCTTTATGTTTTCTTTTCATTGCTCTGTTTCTGACATTTTAAAATCAGTACTTTTGTAATGTGTTAAGTTTATAGCACATGACAAAATATATTCACCATTTCAAGACAGAATGTAAAATTTTTTCTTATAGACCTGATGCCTCATTCATTTATATCATCTTATTCATTTATACCAGAGTTATTAATTTTTACCATCTCCATGCTGAGTTCATAATTACTTCTAAGGTTGTGCAAACTTTTTAAACTATTTATCTAACCAAATTTTTTTTTTTTTAACAATCAAGGGCAAGAGATACTTCTAAACAAAGCAGAAGTAAGAAATATGGGAGATTTAAATGCTTTCTCATTTCCTCTCCTCCTAAAAGAATTAAATAATTTTTTGTACCCAGTAGACTCTGCAGTTTCATTTATCATAAAGCCAGCCTAAAGGAAGGGATAAAAATGTAAACACTTTTTATTTACTATCAGAAGAATTAAGGTAGTGAAAACGCTACTGTACATGTAGATAAAATATTAATAAATTATATAATCATTACAAATCCTCTAGGTGCCTCCCTTCATGCCCTCCTTACATCCCCTAAATGCACATTTGCCCCATTTCCCCTCCCCCTGTACTTTTAATATAGTTCATCTACAAAACAACCTACATAACAAAACAACATTTTTTTTGTATCAAGTCCTACTTATAAAAGTTTTGCAATAAAGGAACCCTAAAAGACCCTTCAGGTAAAATTTCCTTCTATTTTAATAGAACCAGATACTCTCCCAATTCTTCTAGCAGAGATTTATGAACAGTCTTTAACTTGACAGAAAGGAAATCTGCATTAGTTGAGTCTTCTTTAGCTGTTTTTATTCATTTTTTTATAAAAGAAATGAGAAATGGTGGGGGTTTAAAATGCTTTTTCTTCCCCTCCCCCATTGCTCTCATCCCCCCCCCCCTTCGAAGACCCTCTCCTCCCTCTCCAGCTCTTTTTGATTAATAGATCCATGTGGCTAACGGCCTGACATATGGTGTGCGAAGCAGCTTGAGATAGTACCTTAGGCATCCCCTACGGCCATTAACATATTAGGGGCTTATGTGCAGTCAGACAGTCAGACCTCATCCAGAGCTGGCGTTTTCAGAAAGGCTGCACCCCAGAGCTGTTTGATAGAGAGTTTCAATAATGCAGCACTCTTCAATGCGTTGTGTCTAGTGCTGAAACATTGGGACAGAACCAGAATGAAGTTTAGAAATGAGACTCAGTTACATTCAACAACAACAGTAAAAACTGTGCCTACATCTGTTTGTATATGGATATGCACGTGGAGGCGCAGCTTCAAGCTCACAAACATACACCAGCTCCTGAGTATTATCAGTAAGCAGGCAGCGTCACCTGCGTGGATTTATTTTGTTTAAAGATTTATTTTGTTTAAAGTCTTCTTTATACTGAAAATACTAACAATGCAATAACAGTACAGTTACTGATAGAGATTATTCAAAAGCAAAAATAAAATACAGCATAATGTTTAAGAAATAAACTTCTCTGAATCATGTAGCCTGCTGTTTTTCCCTAGTAGAAGAAATTAAATGTATTTTTACATCTACAGCTTTGAAATAAGAAAAAGAGGAAGAAAATAATGAAAATTTTAATTGTAAAAGATGTGATCATATTTTAGATACATTTGCCCATCAAATCCCTAGAAAGGAGACTATTCTTGCTCTACAAAACCTGAAAGTTTACAAACAAGCAAAAGTCGTGACAATAATTCTATAACTCTGAAGGTGGGGAAAGCCTCTAGGAGACAGAAATATATATACAAACACACATATATGTATGTATGTATGTATCTCTATATTTCGTGAGGGAGATGATATTCAAAATCAAAGAAGACATCCCACTTGAAGCTTATTTCATTCACTTTAACGGTTTAACAGCATAACTGAAGCTTGAAATTCGCTTTACCCAACGTTCTTATTCCAGCCTCCTGCTGATAAACCACTGTACCCCTTTTGAACTGTACTCTGGCTGTTTGCTTGGCAAATAAATGCTGTTCCGCCCTATTAAACCTTTTAGGTAGTTTCATCTTCGGATTTCTCAAATACAGAGCTAATAAGGAGGTGCTTTGATGCTGTTTTACTTTCAAACTATGGCCTCGAGGCGTTGAAACGCGCAAAAGGTAACCGAAAAAGTAAATTGCCACGAGCAGGGCGCACCCTCCCTTTCAAAATCGGTCCGACCCTCTGCGGTGCACTGCGTGGCAGCCGAAAATCGCCTGTTCCTGGGCAGAACTACGTCCCGTTGGCAGCCCCTGGGGTTCTGAACCCGTGCCACGTTACCAGGGGGATGAGGAGAGGGGAAGCACTTTTAAGTTTAAAAGCCCTGAGATCCCTTGGGGGAGGAGACAGACAGGAGGTGGAGACGGCAAAGGGTTCTCAAAAGTTGATTCTAGGCAAACAAATATCAGACGGGAAGTGAAGATTAAGATACAGCAACTTGTTTAAGCAGCCAGTAATAAAACTTTTGCATAAGGTGTGGCGGCGGTGTGCAACTGCTTGCTCACAGGCGCTAAGGCTGATCTCAAACACCGGGCTCAGCTTCCACTTGGAGGGAAGACCCCGGCGCGCACTCTTGCCTCGCACACACTTGATTCCACTACACACACTACACACACACACACACACATACACACACGCAAGCAAGCAAGCATGCACACACACGACCCCTTAGTTGAATATAAGCAAATGAAACAATTGAAACATATCTGTTTTCTTTAAAACTGGGATGAAAGAGTCTCTCGCTCCAAAGCCTCTCATTTCCTCTCACTTAGGTACATTTTCAGAAGAAATGCAAGCCCCGGGGAGATAACTCTCTGCCCAAGTAAAATAGATCCTACCTGCTTTTTAAAATGCCTGTATTTCCACTGCTAACTCATAAAACATATTTTAAGCAGGGTAGTTGAGCTCCAGTCTCAGCCTCAGAGCCCCTTCTCACATTCTGCTTCTCTTTCTTTCATGACAATGCTTTTGTAAAGTCGCATAAATGATCAAAATTAACATAAATCATTATTAGTTATTAGGATTTGGTCTAAATTACACTGTGAATATCACACCAGCCCCATCTGCCGCCCCTGCTCTCGCAGCAATAGATTGCAGATAAAATAAATGTCCTTACCCCATTAGAAGGTTCCTGTCTCTGTAGCCAAAAGCCAAACAAAAGCAATAAATACCGGGCTTTTTCTCTCCACTATTCAGCTGTGACTCTTTTCATCAGCTCTTCCTCTAGAAAAGCTCGATAGCTGTCTGAAAATATTGCATTTTATATCACCAAAGGGCGATTAATATTGCATTAACTGTATTTAACATTTTTTAAGCGCGAGTAATCTACAATGAGTTTCTGCTAATAAGTACAGGGGGTATCAGAACTACTGCAGACCACTTTAGATATCCGTATAAACATATTATTTGTCTCACACTTTGTTTTGTTTTGTTTTGTTTTTTAAATATAATGTTAGAGTGTAGCGCGCGATGTTTGAAGTGGAAGAAGCCGTGCTAATGGTCTGCTTAAAGTATTCTGACACTGACTGGAGACAGCCAGGTCCCTGCCTTCATTAAATGTTTATTGTCAACACTTGGCGGGGGCGGAGGAGGGATAGGGTGAGGAAAGACTGGTGTAAGTGTATTTCCTCGGCTGGAAATTGTCGTCACTTTGTTTTAGTCTGATCCATGCCTACAAAAGTTTGTGTACATTATGCTGCACAGTGATGCTGCCAGGAGTCAGAGTCACCAAACTTTTGTTTGTAATTCATTTTGCCTAATCAATGTGGGCAGTCTATCTCTTTTCCTCCTCCATCCCTTCTTTTGCCGCTGCTCCGTCCAAGCTCTCCTTTAGCAACCTCAGTTTCCCTTCTCCTTTCCCTATCCTCTTGCCTTTGTAAATCAGAAAGCTGGGACCCCCGGGGCATTTGGGCTTGGGGCAGAGGATGGATGGGTCGGGGGTGCTTTTTGCTCCACCCCTGCGTTTGCAGGAGCAGGACTCTGGACTCACTACTTATGCTTTGCCAGCTTCTCTTAGACCGAGATTTTCCACCCCCCGTTTTGCGATCCAGGATTCTACTGAATTCTCCCGGAAGGAAGCAGAGTGGCCAGCCTTCCTCCCACCCTGGGTACAAATCCTTGCGTAATAAATTCAAATCCATAATAGGGCTTTCGTGGTGTGCACCTTAACTACAACAACAACAACAACAAAACAAAAACCAAGATCTTATTGCTTCCAATGATTTTTTTTTTTAACGTAAACCAGTTTTGAAAGTTTCATGGTGTTTAAGGTGTCTGCTCGACTTAGGCAAACTGTGGGGAGGGGAGTATTTTTAACCTCTGTGAGCTACTAGTCCCTTCCCTTTTCTCTCAGGACATCCTCAAAGGCACTTACATGGTGGGAGAGGACTTCTGAGAGCTCCTAATTACCAGCTGCGGAACTCCAGCTCCCCTCTCCGAGGGGACTAGGAGCACGCAGCGCGCATGTGCGAGCTCCGCGCGCTCCCTGCGCACTCCGCGCGCGCCCCGTCCGCCGGGCGCTCCCAGCGGTCCGCGCCCCGCCTGCCACCCGCCACCCGCCACCGCTGCGCAAGCGCGCCGGGTGTCCAGGCCTTGGACCGCTGATCCTTTGGGGTCTTTGGCGGGCCGGCCAATTCCCCGCCAGGGCCCGAAGGCTGGTGGCTGTCCCGCTGTTCGAGAGGAACTGCGGTCTCGGGCGGCTGGAAGCCTCCAGGCCGCGAGTTTCCCGGCAGGCGGTGGAGGGGCGCGGACCCGGCGCCCTGCGGTCGCTGGGCCGAGGCTCGCGCGCCTGGGGCGCTGGGATTCCCCGCGCGGACGGCCCCGGGTGGGTGGGTGTTTCGGAGGCAGGGGGAGAACCCTACACGGGTCGGGGGAGGGCGGGTCCCTCCTGGCTGCAAATTCTGACCCAATCAGCTCTGCCTGCGGTTTGCAACGGCACCCGCCCCATCCACCCGCTCGGAAGTCCGGAGTCGAGCCAGGATGACAAGTGAGCTGCCGACGGCTGCGGCTGGAGGGGAGGGAGCAGCCCCTCAAGGCGGCCCCCGAAGTAACTCCCTGAGTGCCTGGAGCACTTGTCCGCTCCACTTTCAAGGCCCTTTCCCGCCCGCGCCCAGCCCTACAGGGCCTCCAGATTCCGGCTGAGGGAGAGGGAGGGCTGCCCGTCTCCCATCAAGTTGACAACAATTACGAAAGTTTTTAATTAGCTTCTTGTTATCATTCATTTTATTAATTTCCAGAACTCTCAAGCCATGCATTATTCAAAGGGCAAGGCAACCGGAGCGGGGCGGTCGCGCGCCCCCGCCGCACGTTCCCGGCCCGGCGCCGGCAGCGCCGCTCGCCCGCCGCCCCGGAGGGCGTGAGCCGGCCCGGCGCCGGCAGCCGCGGTGGCGCGAAGGTTTGATCAAATATTAAATAACGTAATTATTGCGACAAGGCTTATCTCGCAGGTGGAAAAGAGGCTCCCGCGAGAATTAGAATTCGGCTGCTATTTTTAAAAAATCAATTAAGCTTGCGGTCTCCTTTGAAACCGCCCGCGAGCTCTGTGTGGCTCTCATCGTGGGGCTAAGACGGTGGCGCCAATAACACCCATAAACAGAACCATGTCAGATAATAATTGTGGTCGTCACCTTTATCATCCCGCTGGCCACCAAGGCAATTCGAATGGAGTGGGGAACACTGCTTTTTACCAAAGTCAGAACTCACAATTCCCACTTCATGGACTAGGCTATGAAAGCCCATCCCCAAGAAAGATAGAGCAGGGACGCTTCACGGAGGGTCGGCGGGGGAGGCCCGGGCGCCGCGGCAGAGGGCCATGGGCGGGGGCTGGCCAGGTGAGTCCTGGGGGCTCGGGCGCCCTTTCTTCTCTTGGCATGGCTACGTGTGGTAACAGGACAGACGTAGTCTTAATATCGCGAGAAAGTATAAATTGATACAGTCGTGGCAGTGGGTGCGTACTGGGTTTATTTATGAGAGTGTAGTCGAAGTTGAGAGCAATTCCAGAACACGCATTCAACAAAAATCTACTCAGAAGTTAGTTGATGTGTCTTGAGGGCATCATTTCTTAGACCTAGAGAAGGAGCAGGACCCTGGGCTAGGACTGGGGCAAAGAGAAATTTAAAATGAACGGATGCCATAAACGTGGCAGGAACATTTCATACTTATTTTTCTTTTGCCCATCCTACTCCACGACCGCCTGGATTTCCTGAGAAGCTGAAATACAAACGGAGCACAATTTTCCCACTCTCTCCAACTTACCTTAAGATTATTCTTTTAAAGTACGGGAGCCACTCATTTTACTATTTCCACTCACCAACTGGTTTCAGAATCTGCTTAGAGTGTAGTACCTCTTCACAACCAGAAAACTTTGAAAGGCCAAGTATGCTGAGTGACAAGCCTTTGCACTCTCTTCAGGAAGACGTTTGTTTGCTTGTTTGTTTCTTCAGCTAAATCGACAAAGGTGTTGTAGAACAGTCTTACTATTCCTTCCCAAGGTACACAGATTCACTCACCAGAGAGCAAAGCATTTCTGTTTTGCACAGTTTCCTACTACATAAAATAGGAAACTCTGCAAAGCATATGTTTTCATGATGTTTTATTAACATAATATTGTCTTCTTTTTATTTGGTAAGGATTTTAATACAAAACAAATACTTAAGTTATTATTACATACATTGGTCATCATTATATAATACAAATGTATTTGCCTGCAACATTTCCGTTTGGAGCAGATTGAAAAAAAAAAAAAAACAGCCTTCGTAAATCTTTTCATTTGTTCATTTCTGGTTCTCCAACAATGAAATCCGGTCATACTTTCCTATAAAATAACGGTTTGTTTGTTGTTTTTTTTCTTTACAAATGCATTTTATTAAAAACTTTGATGACATCAAGTCAATAACAACAGAAACAAATCAATTTTGATGGAAGAGATCTATTTTGAAAAATACCTCTAGTGCTTTTTTTTAAAACATTAACAACTGTTTAAAATCACAGCTTTTTAAATGTACTATTCTTTTTTGAACATCAAGTGTTTTGTTTCACAGATTTGCCGGTGAAATTAAAAAGATTTGGCTAAAATAGGATGATGTCAGAAGATATAATCCCAGCTATTCAGAAACTTTGTACATTTGGCATCTGATCTAGTCCGGGGTCCCCAATAAATAAAGTATCTCTGGTCTTTCTGGAGCAGTAGGTGGCACACTAAATGTTTCAAATGAACACAGGCATTTGACACGGTGGCTGGACAGATCTG
The DNA here is from genome assembly GCF_029215605.1 of Mirounga angustirostris. Taxonomy (NCBI): domain Eukaryota; kingdom Metazoa; phylum Chordata; class Mammalia; order Carnivora; family Phocidae; genus Mirounga; species Mirounga angustirostris. Next base: position 28,963,500 of record NW_026991711.1, on the reverse strand, counting down.
ATCTGTGGATGATTTTTTATATTTATTAACCTCCAAAGCAAAGTCATTTAGTTACAACATTTTTTAAAGAAATCTTTATAGGCTAGAACAACACATAGAAACCTTCAAATGCCTCTTTCCCTGAACCTCAATTTAATTTGGGGGAGGGGGACCTGGTTATTTATTACCTTCCACCACTTTGAAGTGAGTGCTGTGGTTTAAGAGTTTCTGCAGTTTAAAAAAAAAAATTGATCAACACAGGCAACTAATATAGAATTCATTTTATTCAGAGCACCGCTTTTCATATGAGTTATCTGAAAGTGAATTCTGATTCAGCAGAAAAATACATCATTCTCACCCCTTCCTCACTTTATATCCCCCTTTCAATATCCTCCCCTGTATTTGTGGTTGAACTGAATCTCATTTTTTGACCGCCTTCACCAGGACTTGGCCCAGTATAAACAAAAATGCACCCAAATCATAATACTGCTCTTCTTTCAGTTATGTTTTATTTGTAAGCGTACTGGGACACATCCCCCTGTTGTATTTTGGCGCACAGAAATGGTTCTAATAGAAGTGGGGAGGGGGAAAGGTAATAGAGCAAAGACATAACCAAAGAGAAAGCTCAGCAGACATACATGGACAGGTAGATCAATCCGTGAGACATTTCAGGATTAACACTGGCAGTTTGTAACCACTGTGTGAGTGTGTGCATTAAAGAAAATATTTACAGTAGTCTTCCTTTTTTTTTCTCTTCCTCTAAATACAAGAATATGACAAGAATGTTGTGTTTTCGGTGAAAACAGGCAGTAGGCTGTGAAATCACACTATCCACAAAACGGTCTATCAGAAAGCTAGCCCAGTTTAGTGCTCAGTTTCAAATGCATAGTATGTTTGCGCTGCAAACAATGATATACAACATAATTAAATAAATAATGCCTAACCAGAGTGAGACCTAATTGTGTTTCTTTCTGCACCTTTCAGATCATGCATGATTTCAGTCTTTTAAATGGCAGAGTTCTCCTTTTCTCATTTGTTGTTTTCAATTTTTTAGTTCTTATTAAAGGATGGTAATAAACCATCTCCACACGAGATCAAAAGAGTATCTTGTGCACCAAGCAGGCATTTTACCTAACCACCTTCAACTGTCTCTCTCTTTTTTAATCCATCAGCAGTTCATAGAGTACCTTGATTATTACTATGAAATACTATACAAGATTTTCTATTTGGGAGACTGATAGTGCAAATTAAAGTTCTTGCTACCCAACATTTATCCCCAGCAATAAATTACTTTTGAATAATAATAATAATAATAATAATAATAATAATAATAATAATAACAATAAAACACAGTTTTGTTCTGCTTCCCCCCCAACATGCAGACCCCTTTGAAACAAATGGAGGGCTTTAAACCTGTCTTCCTCTCTTCTGGGATTTAGTTGATTTTTCTCCCAGCCAAGTCCTGCTCCAACTGAAAGCAGAAACTTTCCAGTATTTCAACGATCTCATGTTCTTCAAGAGAGAAAGAAAGGGTACCTAGAAGAGCAAGATGGGTCTTATTCTGGAGAGAAAATGGGGCACAGTATCTCTCCTAGTGTCTTCCACCCCATCAGTGTATTTGAATCAATAGGGGGAAAAATCAGGAGGTAGTTTAAAATAAACCACACTCAGAAAAATAATCGAACGGTCACGCAAGTTCTATGGGGAGGGAGGGGGAGCTTATTTTGAAATAATCTTTTTTCCGGATCTTAGATATATGAACAAAAATGAAAAGAGAAAAACCTTGTTAACTTGTTTTATTTTCCTAGAACAAAGTATTTATTTCAGAGCCCCCAAATTCTGCTGTTTAGTCAGCTCAAAGATTGTGTGTCTGTCTCTCCCTAAACATCCCCACCAGAAGAGTGCCCAGGCCACAGCAGTATGTATAGGCCAGATCGCGGGAAAACTTGGGACTCCTGAGTAGCCTCCCTCTCCTTTAGCTGTGCCCCCCGCCCCTCACTTTCTGGCTGTGGAGAGCAGCTATCGGGGTCTCATTGGAACGGGGAAAATAAATCAAAGAGGACACGGACTGGGCGGAGGTGAGACTTGGGGGGAGAAAGTAAACACAGAGACAGAACAACTAGCTTCACTACCCAGAATTTCACCTTCTGGTTTGTTTGGTTTTTCATTTTTAACTCAGTTCATGTATGTAGGGTTGGAGTGGGTGGTAATAATAGTGGTGCTCTCTTTTTTCTCTTCTTTAGGGGGTAATGAAGCTGCAGAATACGGCTCCCCAGAGTTAAGTTCCTTAAGTATTTTTATCTTTTCTGTTTTGTTTTAGTTTGTCTTTGTCTGGTTTTGGTGGTTGGTAGGTTTGTTTTTGTACATAGTCCCTTGGTCCCCAGGAGATTTTGACAAGTGTCTCTGGTCAAAAACAGTCCATTTCCCTACTCTTCCCGAGTCTCCCCCCCCCCACCCTAACCCCCAGAACCAATCTGCTCCTCAGAACCCCTCCTCCAGTCTCTGCTTTCCTTCCCCTCATCTCCCCACTCACCCAAATATTCCCCCTTTCTCCCCAGCTTGGCTCTCCGGTGTCCACACGCAGCACCGCAGTCCTCTTTTCTGGGGAGGTTAGTAAAGGGCAGGGAGAGCAGAGAGGGGGTAGAGGAGAGTGCGCTAGGAGGGACTCCCCAAATGCAAGCAAGATAACGGACACTCCAAATCTAGGGGAAAGAGGCTCAGGGAAAGGCCCCGAAAAGCCCCTTCAGCTCCCCGCTCTGCCCCGCCCTGCACCTCCCGCTCCCCCCTCAGTAAGTGGCGGAGAATTTCATCCGCTTCTGCTTCTGTCTCTGGTTGCAAAACCACACCCGCACCACGTTCTTTTTGAGGTCCAGTTTCTCGGCGATGGCGGCGATCTTCTCGGAGGAGGGCCGGGGTTGTACGGCGAAGTAGGCCTCGAGGGAGCGCTTCTCCGGCGCTGCGATGGAAGTCCGCTTGCGCTTCTTCTCGCCGCCGTTGAAGAGCTCGGGCTTGTTCATTTTCTCGCGCTGCGCGCCCTCGGCCTCCTCGAGCCACGCCTGCAGGATGGGCTTGAGCGCGATCATGTTGTTGTGCGAGAGCGTGAGCGACTCGAACCTGCAGATGGTGCTCTGGCTGAGCGAGCCCACGCCCGGGATCTTGAGGTTGGCCAGCGCCGAGCCCACGTCGGCCTGCGTCACGCCCAGCTTGATGCGCCTCTGCTTGAAGCGCTCGGCGAACGCCTCGAGCTCGCGCGGGTCCGTGTCCGAGTCGCAGATGGACGCCAGGCCCGCCGCGCCCACTACGGCCGCAGCCGCCGAGGCCGCCGCCACCTGCCCGGCCGCCGCCGCCGCCGCCGCCGCCGCCGCGCCGTGGTGCGCCGCCGCCGCCACCAGCCCGGGGTGCGGCAGACCCGACGGCATGTTCATGGCGGCGGCCGCCGCCGGGTGCGACAGGTGGCCCAGGCCGTGCATGTGCGGATGCGGGTGCGCCGAGCCGCCTAGCAGCCCGCCGCCCGGGCCGCCGCCGCCGCCCCCCGGGCCACCGCCGCCGCCGCCCCCCGGGCCGCCGCCGCCCGGGCCGCCGCCGCCCCCCGGGCCGCCGCCGCCCCCCGGGCCGTCGTGGGCGCCGCCGCCGCCGCCCGCCGCGCCCGCGCCACCCGCGCCGGCCATGAGCGCGAGCGAGGGCGACGAAATGTGGTCCAGCAGGTCGCCAGGCTCGAGCGCCTGGTGGTGGTGGTGGTGGTGGTGGTGGTGCGCCAGCGGCACGGTGGACGTGGACGTGCATGGCACGCTGTTCATCGTGTGGTACGTGGCGTCTGGCTTGAATGGGTGGCTCTTGCCCTGGGACACGGCGATGTCCACGGCCGCCAGCGCCTCTGCCCGCGCCAGCAGCGTTTCGTCTAGGCTGGCGAAGAGGTTGCTCTGCAGCTGCAGGCGACACAAACCAAACCAAAACAAAAAACAAACAAACAAAAAAGGCAAAAACACAAAACAAAACCACACACAAGCCGGAAAGCACAAGCAAAGGGCAAACCAAACACAAAGCAACCAAAATAACGACAACGGGGGTGGGGACAGCGGAGACCGGGAAAGATGGAATGGGGAGCACATTGAGGACGAGACAGGGGGGACAGATGAGAAGGGACGTGAGTGGGGGGGAGAGGGATATGGCAGGGGAGAGGGGGGCACAAGAACACATTCGGGGAACCGGCGTGGGAGACCAAAAAGGAAGGGGAAAAGAAGAAATGGAGATGTAACTCGCAGCTGGGGACCCGTGTCACGCACCCGAACACGCACAGAGACCGCCTTTCCGAGGCGTGAAATTAACAGAGAAAGTGGAGGGAAGTCGAGAGTCATGTCCCCAGCGCTTCCCACTCTGATCGCAGGCGCCCGACACGAGGCAGAGGCGACGGGAACACGACATTAAGCGCCACCGGACAAAACGTGCCTCGCCGCGGGATTCCTCTAAAAATCCCTGCCCGCAAAACCCAGCACCGGGACCTGGCGCGCATCAGCGCCCGACATGCAGTGTCTCGGAGACGGGGAGGGGGCAGGCGCGGGCCGGAGCCTCGGGCGTGGGGCGCTTACCGGCGGCGTGGGCAGGCAGGCCCGCCGGATGGCCTCAGAGCTGGAGTGCAGCGACGGGTACTTGTGCTCAGGGAGGGTGGGATGCATGGCAAAGTGAGGCTGCTTGCTGTTCATAGACATCATCTTGATGGCTTGGCATGTAAATCCACAAACACTCCGAAAGTCTGCCGGAAAGTGCGCACGCCGGCTCCCCCGGCCTCCCTTCGGAGGCTGCAGCCGCGGCGGCCGCGCCGGGGGCTGCTGCTGCTCCTCTGCTGCCGCCGCTGCTGCCCGGCGCTCCCTTTGACCGTGCAGAGCGCCGCGCACCGGCCTCGCGATCCCACTTCTCCTAGAGCTCTAGCCCCGCGCGCCGACGGGATGCACTCCTCTTACACCTGAGCCCCACTTCTCGCGGCCGGTTCGGGGAGCTCTCGCGAGAGCTCCCGGCCCCGCCGCGCTGACAGGCATCAGCTGTCTCTGTCTGTCTGACGCGCGCTCTCTCTCTCCGCGGCGCCGTGCGTCTGAGCGCGCGCGCACTCGCCCGGCCGCGACAGGCGCTTGGGAGCCGCTCTTATAGTGACCACCAGCAAGGACAGCGCAGGTGATGCACCTGTAGCTACCCGGGCATGCGCACTGCACGCCTCACCTTTCCCACCGCGGCTCTGGAAAGATCAAAAAGGCTAGCTATTGTTTCAGGGTACGCACCTTTTAGGGGGAGAAAAACAAGATGCTCACAGCCCCTTGGTGCTTTGCCTCTCTCAAACTCTCCCCCATCCCCATCGCAAGCCCGGAATATATGCGCATTACTTAGGCACACCTCCGCTCCGGGATGTCTAACAAGCTGTTATATAATGTATACAGCTGGGTATTTGTATGTTAAATTATGCCCGCGCATTCCTCTGTATACAGTATAAATAACAACACAGAAATGCAGAAGATGCTGTCTTTTGCTGCAAGAACCTGTTTCTTTCAAGGTTTATAAATAGGTTCCAGGAGAATAATCGCGGTGACAGACATTTGTTTGAAGCAGTCAGACGCTGTTGATTTCCATATAATTTAATTTCCTCCGCATACTTTGTTGTTGTTGTTGTTGTTGTTGTGAATATAACTGTGTCAGGCACCGACAGTGACAGCCACTTAGGAGCCACAAGGAGCGTGTGCTTTCTACTAGGGAACCGCTGTTGAAATGAAATTGTGCATTTCTCTTATTGTTTGTCTCCTTTAACCGTGTACAAACCCACATTTCAAACGAGCTCCGGGTGATCTGAGGCTTCTAGTAATCAAAAGGAAAAATAGTTAACAGGGTGTTGTTGGGATCCTTCCCTCTCCTCAGCGTGTACACACACACACACACACACACACGAACTTTATGCTGGAAACTCCGGGAGAAGGAAATCGCTTCAGAGAAAAAAGAATTAAGATGTTGAAAAGAGAACTTTCTTTTCCCTTCCATCGTTTGGCTTCTTTGCTTCTTATCTCTGTGTGTCTGTGTGTGTAGATAGATAGATAGATAGATAGATAGATAGATAGATATGTATATATATGCGTACACTTCTCCAATAGGAGATGGGATCAAGCCAGTTTATAGGAAAGTGTGATTAAAATATTAATTCAAACCAATTTGAAAGAAAGAAACCTAAGCTGTGGTCCAGACTTTTTTATGTATTCTCTTATTGTGAAATCAAAACCTAAGAAGAATGAATCAATTAGCCAACCTGTTATATGGCCCTTGTGTGGCAGGCAGATCAAGGGCCTCCGGGGAGAACCACAGTTCAGGTGCCGAGTCCCTAGGGACACAGAGCTTGCCCCGGGTGATAATAACAGCCCAGATGTTATCACATCTGCGGCAGGAGAGCTGGAGAGCAGCAAGGGGCTACTTATGGGGGAGGCAGAGATCAGATAAATAATCTTTCTGGTCTCTCCCACACCAAAGAGGTTTGTATTTCCACCAAAGAGCAGATCTCATTTCCATAAACCTCAATTTGCGTTCGTGTGGATCTCTTCTTCGGATAAACGTGTCCGAATTTAGCATACCCACTCAATACTCAAATTCCAAGAAAGGCCCCCAGGCGTCACCATGGCTTTTTCTTTCTTTCTTTTCTTTTCTCTACCCTCCTCCCCCATTGCAGCCAGAGAAAGGAGTAAGAAAGATGTTCATTTGCTGGTGCGAGAGGAGCCTTGCGTTTCCATCCATTATGTGGTCCCCTGGGAGTGCTAAATGCAACTTATCTCTACGGGGAATGGATGAGGAGCAGGACATCGCTGGAGGGAGCAAGTGAGTCCTAAGGTAGTCATCACACCAGGTGTCCAGGCTTAACCTAATCTTTCCTGATACCCCCATGGCAGCGATTCCCTGAGCTCTCTCACTAGGGAAAGGAAGGGTCCCGCAGAGGGCAAGAGCCTAGATCCTGCCTGCTCCCCAGGGAAACACTGGCCTTTAGAGACCCGGAAGAGTGCATGGGAGAAAGAACTGCAAACAGCCTAAGTTCCTCCCCAGTGGACCCCCAGAGAACGAGGCCAGCCCCCAAGTACTGGAAGCTCATCTGGGCTTACGCTGTGACTCTGGGAGGGCACCAGGAAACCCAGAAGTCAGGCACCTTGACAGAGATCAGTTCACCGGCCTGCCGAGACTCCTCCCCTAGTTCACATTTCTTTGGACAACTTTCTTTGGACAACACCTTGGGTTGGGGCCAGACTTTTGTCCAGATTGTCACAGCTTTTCCTGGGACTAGAAATATGAGGGTTGTGGGTTCAATTCCCAACCCACCTGCTAATCAATGGACTGGAAGCCCATTTAGGGCACATCTGTGTCCACCATGGTACCTAGCAAGGTGCTTGTCACAGAGTAAAAATGCCCCATCAAACAATAGGAAGAGAAGGCAGATGGGGAGGGCCAGGAGTAAAAGCCAGAGAGTTCAACAAGCCAGGGTTAATGGGGAGCAAGCAGGAAGATCACTGAAGGGTCTCCTCTCTTCCTAAAAGGGAGATTGAGACTGCGCCAGAAGGGTGTGTTGTCCCCATGCAGAGTTGTAAATCTTGATAGCAGCTTGTTCTTTTGGGGAGTTCAATTATTTCATCCCTCCCTCATTTACTTTCTACTTTCCTTTCCTTCCTCAAATGCTTGGTAATCAGGGCAAGACACTAGAAAGAAAATGAGGTATAAAATAGGGGTATCTGCCCTCCAGGAGGTGGCAGTCTCTAAGAGTGGGGCAGCCCCAGGTGAAGGGATGCTTATGATACAGGTGCAACAGGTTCAAAGAGAGGGAATTGGACAGAAATATGGGATGGGGTGGGAGATGTTGCTGGGACAGTTATCCTGCCACATCCCTGCTGGGCCTGGGCCCCAGGCTAGAGAGTGGGACACAGTGGCAGATCTGCATGCAGTTCCTTGACCTTATAAAATCTTTCGCTCCTTATCCCACGGCAGTGAAAGACAAGGGTGGTGGACTGGGGCTCACCAATATGTCACTGCTTTGTTTTCCTGGTTTGGCAAGTGCAGTAACTAGTTGGCCCCTGCCTGTGCTAATGAAGCACACATGGGGTCTGAGCCTTGGCATAGATTCCCGGAAAGGTCACCCCCCTTCCTTCTTATTTAATGACCAACACAGATTCTCCCCTCCCCGCCCCCCTCCCCCCATCTCATAGCTTTGCATTTTATCAAGAGGGGGATAATGAATGCACAGCTATTGATTTCCAAGGAATTTCCGCCCCCAGGGATAGGGAGTCTATCATCTGGATCAGAGACACATTTCTTTCCCTCATTAATTAATTTTCTCCTCCTCCTTTGGCAGGCCCCACTTCACATCTCCTTTGGCAGCTGCTTTTTCCCCCAAGCTCAGGGAGCAGAGATTCCTTGGTTGCAGTGAGGGCCGCGAGAGAGGCGCTGTTCGAGGGCCGGCACTGCAGGGAGTGAACTCTCCTTACCTTAGACACCCACCCAACCCCACAAATCAGGAGAGCGCACCTGACAGCAGCTGCCCTCTTCGGCTGCCTTTCTCTTTCCAAACGGGTGCGGGGAAAAATCAGCGCCCCCCGACTCAGCAGCGCGGGTGCGCGCGCGTACACACACACACCCCCTCCGGGATTGAACCCGGGTTATTTGTTCGGATTCAGGGACAGGGGGTTGGCACTGACGAATGTCAGCTTCAGTGCGTGGAGTTTGTGTGTGTGTGTACAGGAGGAGGGGATCGGGCTCCACGCTCTGGCCTGAACCCAGGGATCGGGCCCTACCTGCTGGCCGCCCCCTCGGGTTCTGGCGGCCCGAGCGGAAGCTCTGCACCTCCCAGACCCGGGGTGCCACGGTTCCCGCGGGCAGTTGCCCAGTTTGAAACTAGGCACATTTCACAGCGCAGCCCGCGCTCTGCGTGCAGGGAGAGCCCCCAGAGCTCAGAGCTGGCCGGCTCCAGAGGCCTGTTGGGTTGTTTTTAAGCAGCGTGAAGGGGCAGGCGGGGGAGGAGCAGGCCCAGAGTACGGGGTGGGGGTCGGTTCTCCTGAAGAGGAGCTGCGCTTGGGTGGGCCGGCGGCGCCCTCGCGCTCCGACACTTTCTGTCTGAAGGGTGGAATAGAGGAGCTACTAGCGCGGTACTTTCGCTTCCTCTCCGGCCGCCTTCCCAGGGCCGAGTCTGGGCTGCCTCGGCGCTAGGTCTCTGTTAGCGCTACCCCTCGCGCAGGCCGATTCCGGCTCTCCTGCCGCTAGGGGCCCAGGCTCCTCGCCCGTCCTGCCGGGGTCCTCAGAAGCTCCCCCACGCAGACCGCCAGGCCGCAGCGCGCACCCCGTCCGATTGTGGGCGGTGGCCCTGCCCTCGGCCCGCCCGCGGGCCCAGCCCTGCCCGAGCAGCGAGTTCGGAGCCGCGCTCTTGCTGCCGGGAGCTCGGACAGGAGGCCCTGTCCTCCCTTTCCACCGCGCCCCGCCCGCACTCGGGACGTGAGTGAGTTATTGAGGCCCATGGTGATCTCCTTAAGGCTCCGGCCCCCGCGTTCAGACTGGATTCCAGCTGGGACCTGCGGAGAAGGATCTTGAGTAAGCTTGTCAAAACCCCACTGTTTTCTTTCTTCTGGCCGTTTAATTCAAGTGCAACTTCCGTTGGGAACATTTTCCTGGATGTCGACCACCCCACCCCGAAATGATGCGTCCCAGTAAAGTTCACTGCCGGTCATTATCACTCTTGGCGTTACATATGTAGAGATCGATCTATCTATGTATCTATCTATCTATGTATCTATCTATCCATCATCTGTCTATCATCTCCACCTTCTCCACCTTAATCTCTCCATGGACTCAAAACCAACCTACCTTGTGAAAGATCTACGGGCGAGGCAGGACAACTACGTCTGGGTCCTAACAGGGGCATGCCCCCCGCCCCCACCGCGCCCGCTAGTTTCGCTGTCCATGTGACCAATGTTGTATCACTAAACAAGGCCAAGGGCCCCAGTGGTTTAGATCCTAAGAGGAGCAAAGTCCCCCCCGCTCCACCCAGGCTCCTTCAAAACCGGAAGAGCGCGCTGGTCAGAGAAGGGGTTCGAGGTCCCTGAGTTAAAAACAACGAACAAACCAACTCTACAAAAGGCACTCCCGCCAGTGACCCTATGCGACGAGATGGAAATTCCGTCGCCTTCCCTCTCGTCAGATAGCCGCCTGCCAGCCGCTGCGATTCGGACGCACGCAGGCCGGGGTTGGAGCGAGTTCCGCTGGCGCAAATGGACAGCAGAAGACCCCTGGCCCGGTACGAGTGCAGTTCCGGGGACCGCGAGGCGGGCGCCCCTCGCCCTCCGCAGGCTCAGCTCTACCCGCAGGAGCAGGATCCCCAGGAGGGCCCAGAAGCCGCCGAGAAAAGCGCGAAGCCGCGAGTCCAAACGCCAGAAGTGCGGAGTTGGGTCCTGTCGCCCGGCTCCGGCGCTCGCCGGCGCCGCCGCCCGCCGCCCCTCCTCCTCGCCGCCCGCACAAATCAAAGCCCCTTGCGAGGGACTGGGAAATAGTTGCCTTGTCATGTAACACATTGCCCTGATTTATTATAAAATTTTAACGAAATCATGCATATTTTAACAGCCTTTAATCACTGCATGAAAATTTAATTCATGGACTGTAGCGCGTTTAAATAAATGAAGTGTTAATTCATTAGGATTAATTAATTTGTTAAAGGATTGTGTGCAAGGTTAAGGTGGAAAGAAAACTCTTTGTTGGTTTCGCGTCTTAATCGCCAGGTTTCGCGAGTGGTAATAAAATGAAAGGAAACCGCAAAGCAAGTCGTTTCTTCGGGTGGGGCCTGGGCGGGACCAGCTGAGAGAGCCCTCGAGAGCGCGGGAAATTCCGGCCCGCGGGGCACCGGCGGGTCTGCCCTCCCGGGGAACCGGGGGCGGGGGGGGGTGAGGGGTGGGGGTGGGCGTTGGGGGAAGGGCGGCGCTGGTTGCGGAAATCCCAGAAAGCTGGGTGCGTTGGATTCAGAGGGAGGTAGGGGCCTCAGAGCCGAGACTAGCGGGCTAGACCTCGCCTCCCCACCCCCAGCACAAAGATGACCCTGAGTGAAGCGAGGTCGCGCCTTCCGGCCCTCGCAGCGCAAAGCCCCGGCTTAATGGACAGATGATGGGCCAGCCCTGCCACCTCCTGAGCCTTCCAGCGCCCAGGGAGTCACTGTCTCGCCATCAGGCCGCCGGCCCCGGCGGCTGGGGCTAGCTTAGAGTCTCAGGGGACGCTTAGAAAGAAGAGGCGGAGCAAAGCCAAACTTGCAAGCTTAGGCTGGAGCGATCTAGAAACCTTTCTCAATCAGAAGCCCTGGCATTAGGCTTCAGCACCTCTTCTGAGACGTCCGTGAAGTAGGCGCCCCTACAAGGACAGCGAACAAGCAGAAGAGACGTCCTTTTCCACACCGAGCTCTTATTCATCCTTAAAGACCCAATGCAAACAGCACTTCCGTGTAGATGCTTGATTTCCTCTCTGCTCCATGCTATCGCCAACACCGACTTTTTCTACTCACCGTGCTGTAAGAATCAAAATGGACCAGAACTAGCTCCTCCGCCCTCACAGAAAGTCTCAGTAAATGCCTACATCCTTGCCCTTAGTAACCCCGAAATTTTAAGTGTCACACAAGGCACACACTTCTCCACACTTGGTTTATTAGAGGGGGTCTGTTGTTCCCTCTTAAGACACAGCAGACCTTAGAATCTACCATTTCAAGAAGTGGAGCTCCAATTCAAAGTATTCTAGGCCGCTTCCGTCACGTAAAACTGAAGATCGCCCTAGCTTGAGCTCCAGATGGGTTCTTAAAAGAAATCTGCATCTTAAGAGATGTTTCCTCGCTCAGAGTGGGGTTCCGAGAATTAGGCAATAAATGTTCACTATGCACTCTGAGATCATTGCTTAAAAGGTTTTCTCTCTGCCAAGTATTATTAAAAGGATTGGGTTACATCATCACAGGCAAAGACTGTGTTGTAGGACTCCCACAAATAGGAATGAAAGACCTTCTTATGAGGCTTTGGGAAACACTTTTAATCTAATAGGCCATACTCCATAAAGTTAAACTGTTAATCTCAGTTTGATGTTGTACAAGTATCATTCACAGGTACAAAATCTATGTATTACACTTTGAATAACTGAAAACCATTCAAGTATACAGAAACAAGTTGCTGAACCATCTTAGGGTTTAAGACCAAAGTTCTTCCCTTGTTCAGTGGTACCTTTAAACCATTGTAGATACAAAAGAAATTATAGGAATACAAAGCAGATATGAAATTAAGGAGCTATAAATCTTAAAGTCTACCATTTTCAGTTTTTGTCTCAGCTGATACATTAAAACAGGAAAAAACATGTCATTGTGGATGGGATTAATATTTTGAAAATTAAAAGATGAACACTAAAGGTCATGTCAAAAAAAAAAAACAAACCTAGCATCATGTCACACACAGTCCCTTGGCAATTACATTTTAGAAAGCTGAGCAATCAAAAGATGCTGTTTTTATAGGCATGACTGATTAGTGTCTGCTTCCCTTATCACAAGTGCATAATAAGGGTTAAATTCATCTAAATGTCGGAGTTAATGCAATTCTTTCTAAATTTAAAAGTGGCACACAAACAATTCTCATCACTGAGCTTCCACTTAGTAGTGGAGTTAGACCCTGGAACATTGGCCGGAATTAAATGCTACTTGAAAAGAAACATGCTAATATTTCTAAAGTAGTACTTTAAAAATAACCCTCGGATATTTCAAATCCATTCATCCTTTGGCCTACAGATGTGAACTCTCATGCTTGGGGGAGAAGAGTACAAGCTCTAGAGTCAGGGGCCCAGCTCTAAGACGTGGTTCTATCCCATTCCAGCTGTGTGACCACTAATCCTCAAATCACTTATTTTAAACTGAGGATAACAATTATTGGCTTACAGAGTTTGAAGAGGATTAAAGGCAATAGAAGTCAGTAAAGTGCTTGGTTTAAATAAGTTTATCTTTGTTTTTAGAGTGTGCATACAATATACTTAAAAATACATGAAACCACTAATCATGATATATCAGATTATGTAAAGAGTACAAATGAGAATATGTGATTAAAATAAAATCCTGCAGGTTATTCCCTTCAACTGAGAAATGTCACAGGTTTGATTAATTTAATATATGAAATATTGTTTTGGGAAGGGTGGAGCAACGTTTCCGAAGCAGCTGGGAAATACTTGGTCCAGTAGAGACACTCTAACCCTGATTAGGCATCACTAAATCAGGTTACACATTCTGCATTGCCATGCCACACTGTCAGTATATATTTGGATTAATGGATTAAGAACTGACACATTCATAGTAAAGAAGAGTTACAGACAGAATTAGAGTGAGGCTTACCCTCAAATTTACTGTGATAACTCAGAAAAATTGTTGATTTCTACATTTAATAGAATTTCAAATATATTACCACATTGTCAAAGATATCTAAACTACTTATCTCTAAAAGTATCCACTGACTTTAACACATCAAAAGAAAAAATCACACACATATACTTATTGGAATATGTATGTTAAAATTATGCTCCATGTTAGCTTTTCTTTTTGGCCCTTATTATTTCTAAAAGTGGAGGGCATTATTCTCCAAATCATAAAAGTGATTTGTTACACTTTTATAGTTTCATTGAATCCTTAGAGTCTATTATTAACAGGGGTCAGCAAATTTTTCTGTAAAATGCCAAACGGTAAATATTATTTAGGCTTTGTGGGCCATATGGTCTCAGTGGCAACTATTCAACTCTGCCACTACAATGTAGAAGCAGTCATAGATAATATGTAAACAAATGAGTATAGCTGAGTTCTAATAAGACTTTATTTAGAAACACTGAAATTTGAATTTTATATAATTTTCCTGTATTATGAACGATTTTTTTGATTTTTAAAAACCGTTAAAAAGTGTAAAAACCATTTTTAGTTCACAGGTTTTCACAAGAAACAGGTGCAGGCCAGATTTGGTCCATGGTCCACAGTTTGTCAACCTCTATAAGATCAATTAAAAATGTAAGTTTTACTGGTCATTACAGGCTAATTCAATATCTAAGACAACATCAAGGATTACAGTGCTTATGACATCCTTTATTCAATTCACATAGAAAAGCATGCAGTATTAATGTAAAACAGTACAGTATTAATGTAAAATGTTCAGTGCACATTAGATAAACAAGTCATTAGCATACAAACCATTTTTAAAGGCCTATATAGGCATACCAAACATGTTTAGGATATACTTTTTCAGAGCCTAAATTAAAAATTGTGCTTAGCTCACCTATTCTCATCTCAACACTCTTCGTGAAAAAAAAAATTCTGTCCTACATAAAAGATATTCTATTAGCCAACTAAAACTTCTTTTTCTTAAGTAAGGAAAACAGTGCAAGCAAGAATGCTACCATGCATACAGAGTTTCCACAAAGAATAGTAACATGCAAACAAGAACTTCACTCCAAAAAAAGCTCCCCTGGAATGAAAGTGGATAAAGCATTTGGCAAAGAGCGCTTCTGCACCTGTGTATCTGGAACAATGATGCTACCATGTTTAGGCTCCTCCAAACCCAACCAACCATTTTATGCCTTCTTTCCAAAGTAGGCTCAATTTCTGATTTTCAACACACACAGAAAGATGAGGAAATGAAAGCTACCTGACATAAAACAAATATTTTCATATAGAAAATGTGTTCTTTCATTCTAGCAAAACGTTCTCACAAAAACTGTACAAAACACAATATTAAAAATGCAAACATACATATACAAAACCTAAAAAAAAAAAGTAAATGAATACTGGACTACTATAGAGTGCTATTTCTCAACCATGGCCCTGCCTAAAAGTTGAGCCATCACTAAATATAAATAAAAAAAGGCAGACAAAATTATTCCCACCCTAGGAAAGCTTTAAAGAAACTCAAGTGTCTTATGAGCAGTGTGTAGACAACCCAAAAAGTTTTATTTAAGAAATCCAAGTTCTGAAGACAACCGAGGCTCATTAATAGGCCACTGTATCTAATACCTAAATCAAGACCCAGGAAAACAAAATACACCCAAACCAGATACATATAATATTCATTAAAAGAAACCCTCTCCCTATCTTTTCTGTTTAAAAAGATGCCCAAATGAAACTGAAAAAGGACAAATTCTTTAAAATGAACAAAAGTATTTTGGTTACAGGCTAATCCACCATTCTGACTTGACACTTGACTACAGATTATCAATTCAAAATCGTATAGAACTTTTATGAGGGAAAAAAGTAACTTTAAAAACTTATATTCCTCTCAGGACAAAAACATAAATGACACCTTTCTAATGAGTCAACTTTTAGTTGCTTTTGATGGGCTGGCATTGGAAAGACTGCTCTGGATTTTTCTTTTTGTTGACTGATTCATATTTTTATTCCTCTTCTCAGGCACAAAGGAAGTAGACCAAGGAGACTGAAGGTGGTTATGAAGACCATGCATCTCTGAGGTCATCTTAAATAAAGATGACCCAAACCTCTGATCTTCAAATAGCCGGTGTGAACTGCTTAACAAAACACCCTGGGAAAACTCAGTCTGAAACAAACAGCTTGGGGGTTTGATTTCATTAGTTCCTGGGTTAGAACTGGTATGGAGAGAAAAATCTTCATTCATTTCTTGGTCAGATGGAGAGAGGAGAAAAAAAGAAGTGGGTTTCCAGTCATTTCCATTTTCTAACTGATCAGTAGTTAGAGAACCTTTGGAAAGGTTTGGCTTAGTTCTTTCTTCCAACTTATCTTGTTCCTCAAGAAATTCACTGCCTTGAGATGACTTTGATAACCCATCTAAATCCACTGATTTAAAACCATTATTACAAGGGCTCTTGCTGTTGTCTGATTCTGACATCATTGAATCCAACTCAGAGATTTTGTCAAGGTAAGCTGCGTCCATGGATGCTTCACTGGATGTTCTTGTCCGATTCATTTCAAAAGAGCGAATAGAATTTAACCTCTTAGATAAGCATGAGCCTGATTTCTCACTTAATTTTAAAGAAATTTCTCCAACAGAATTTGCTATTGTGTTCCCCTCTGAGCTTTCAAAATCCAAGTTTTGGGCATAGCTTGTGGAACAACAGTCCCAAAACCCTGTCTCTGAGGAAGTAAAACACTCTGATTTCTTTTCATTTTCACTTCTATCATCTTCTGATGAATCTTTATTACAAACATTTGGAGAATCACAAAAATCATCAAACACCAATTTTCTGAGATGGTTTGAGTGCTTTTTGGAACCTACTGCTTTGACTACAGAGCTCTCTCTATTTTCTGGAGTACTGAGCTGAAGGCAACTAAGGGACAAAGGAGTACAAGGAGCTGGAAGATCATAAAGTTCTTCATCTTTGTAGGGTATACAATCACTTGGCTTATTACTCCATTCTCTTTCCAAGTAAGTATCCATACTTGTATCTGTCACATCTAACATTATTTCCACCTGTTTCTGATATAGGTCTTTATTCTTAGAACAATTTGGTTCTGTTTTGCTGGTGCTTTCCTGCCTGGCAGAACTGCTAGAAGGTTTTGGCAGGTGAGAACTAGAGGTGGATGAGCCAAGCTGCTTTCTGGCACCATCACCTTGATTCTTTGATGCCATATCCTCCTCGTTGCCTATGCTCCCCTTGCCATCTGTAGAAAGTGCTCTCTGGCAAATGGAATTCATAGCTTCCTTCTCTTCACTTGAATTTTTTAGCTGTGCAATTTGAGATTCTAGTTCCTCTATATACTTATCACTTCGTTCCAGGGCTTTCTTGAGGCGATTGGTTTCACGTTCATGTTGTTCTACTTTGGACTGAAGAGCAGCTACTGTAAACCTTCCAAACCTGCAAGGAATAGAAAGATAATTAACTTTACAGTTGCAAGCTTTTTTCTTTCCTTTTCAAAGTTTAAGAGTGCAAACTGTCTCAACCCATTTCAATTTCACATACCAGTGACATTTCAGACCACTCCATGAACAGATCAAAAGCAATGCCAGATGTAGTATCTTCAGAAAAGAGTTTTTCCATTTTATGTAACAATATGCATATGATAACAATGGCAAAGATCTAATAGGATACTTTTGTGGTCAAATCAGATTAGCTGTGGCAGAAAGGCAGAAACTCACTGCTGACTTCCCTTCCAAGAGCTAGCTCTCTCAATTCAGCTCATATATGCATGCAGGGTTATCCCCTAAAACAATGGCAAAGATTTATGATAACATTTGAACAGTGGTCCACATCTTGAAATATTTACATTCAATCATTTTCCTATCGTACAGCAGTGTTTTACAATACATTTCTTATACAATGTCACCTTGTCAAACATAAAATGCCAATTTGAAATTCAGAAATCTTAGCAGTCCCAGCAAGGGTGGTTTTAAGTACTTATTTGGACCCTTTCAATTATAGCCACTCTTGATCTGAAGCTTTTACTTGGCCTTTCTGAACACTGGGCTTTAATTCATTCCAGCTCTACTTATTTTTGGCATTTTACAACTGTGTGGGACATCAATCTCATTTCTTCCAACTTTGAAATACAAAGTCAGTGCTTGTGGTTCCAATATATTACACATAAAAACATTTTCACATTTTCTGAAAAGGAACATTTTGGAGAGTAACTGAAAAAGAACGTATCAAAAATTCACTTCTTTTACTCAGGATTATCTTGTTTTCATTATTCCCTTAAGAATGGGTACTGGGGGGTGTCTAGATGGCTCAGTTGGCTGGGTGACTGACTCTTGATTTATGCTTGGGTCGTGATCTCAGGGTCGTGAGATTAAGCCCTGAGTGGTGCTCTGCCCTCAGCGTCTTGTCTGCTTGAGATCCTCTCCCTCTGGCCCTCCCCTTGCATGCTCACTCACACGCTCTCTCTCTCTCTCTCTAATAAATAAATAAAAATAAATCTTTAAAAAAAAAGGGTACTAGGTTCAGCTCAGAAAACGGTTCTGAGCACCCAGTATGGGCTGATGGTATATCTGGAGCTGGGGATACAAAGATCAATAAGACTGTCCCACCCCAATGGATATAAAATGTCTACCTTAAATTCCATCAGAACATCAAAGAAAATTCTATCTTTTAAGAAACTGCTTCTTATGAGCCAATACACATAAGCCTTGCATTCTAACCCCATGAAAAATACTTTTCTCCACAAAAGTTCTTTTAAGAAGCCTCTTTCTATAATCTTTTTGATGACTTAAATATTGACCCATCTTTTTTTTTTTTAAGATTCCGTTTATTAGAGGGCGCCTGGGTGGCTCAGATGGTTAAGCGTCTGCCTTCGGCTCAGGTCATGATCCTAGGGTCCTGGGATCGAGTCCCGCATCGGGCTTCCTGCTCCTTGGGAGCCTGCTTCTCCCTCTGCCTCTCTCTCTGTCTCTGTCTCTCATGAATAAATAAATAAAATCTTTAAAAAAAAAAAAAAGATTCCGTTTATTAGAGAGAGAGAGGGAACACAAGCAGGGGGAGTGGGAGAGGGAGAAGCAGCCTTCCCGTGAGCAGAGAACCCGATGCGGGGCTCGAACCCAGGACCCTAGGATCATGACCTGAGCCAAAGGGAGATGCTTAATGACTGAGCCACCCAGGTGCCCCCAATACTGACCCATCTTAAAGAATTCACGTATTGTCTGTTTGGAGGAAACTACTTGAGAAGGTGTTCTTCAAAAAAAAAAAAAAAAATTTTTTTTTTTAAATCTGTGGGTTTATCTTTTTCTTCCTTTCCCCCCTAATTTTTTTTTTTTTTTAAGATTTTATTTATTTATTTGACAGAGAGAGACACAGCGAGAGACGGAACACAAGCATGGGGAGTGGGAGAGGGAGAAGCAGGCTTCCCACGGAGCAGGGAGCCTGATGCAGGGCTCGATCCCAGGACCCTGGGATCATGACCTGAGCTGAAGGCAGATGCTTAATGACTGAGCCACCCAGGCTCCCGTCCCCCTAATTGTAAAAGTAATTACAATTAAGGGGCGCCTGGGTGGTTTCTTGGTTTAGGCTCAGGTCCAGATCTCAGGGTTGTGGGATCAGCCCTGCCTAGGCTCCCACTCAGCAGGGAGTCTACTTCTCCTCTCCCTCTGTTTCCCCCACCCCCAATCATGCTCTCTCTCTCTGAAATAAATAAATCTTTTTTTTAAAAAAAGTTATTACAATTAAGAGAACGTACTAGGTATTAAAAAAAAAAAAACAAGAAACCCACAGTAATTACCTTTTAGAGACAAACACTGTATGTGTATGTGCTCTGACTCTCACTCAGTGCCCAACACCTCCTCCTACCCTACAGCCCAATTCACTCTCTAGCTCACTCCAACACAATTCCTGCTGTTTGGTATTGGGGGGGGGGAAGCAGAGCAAAGGTAAATATAGATTCATAAAATCTCAGGATTATACGAGCCTTAAAAGAAAGGGTGCTGAATATTGATCTACTCACTGCAATTAACTAACTGAACTCCCAGAAAGAGCACACTCCTTCAACCTCTAAAAAACAAAGCAAAAACCACAGGTATAACAAAAACAAAACCTGTTTTGTTTTAAAACCTGTTCCCTGTTTTAAAACCAATTTTACTACTATGAGTATCTGGTTAAATGAATGATGGTAGCTTTTCCTTCTTTGTTAGAGAAAAATGTTTTAGTTTATAAATGTAGTATTTAACAGAGCTGTGGTTTCTGCAAGAGAATTTTAAAGACCGGACAAATATCTTAAGGACATCAGTAAAAATGTTTGTAAGTTCTTGATCGTAACTACTCTATAATCAAACAACCCACATATTTTTATTCTTTTTATTTTTATTTTTAAAGATTTTATTTATTTGACAGAGAGAGAGATAGCAAGAGCAGGAACACAAGCAAGGGGAGTGGGAGAGGGAGAAGCAGGCTTCCCGCGGAGCAGGGAGCCCGATGCGGGGCTCGATCCCAGGACCCTGGGATCATGACCTGAGCCGAAGGCAGACACTTCAGGACTGAGCCACCCAGGCGCCCCTCAAACAATTTTTTAAAGATTTATTTATTTTAGAGAGAGACAGAGAGCACGAGCAGGGGGAAGGGCAGAGAGAGAGACAAGTAGACTCCCCGCTGAGCGGGGAGACCGATATGAGGCTCAATCCCACAACCCTGAGATCATGACCTGAGGTGAAATTAAGAGTTGGACGCTCAACCAACTGAGCCACCCAGGTGCCCCCAAATCAAACAATTTAAAGTCAAATAATGCTACTAGATAGGAAAGTCAACTATTACCAAAGGATGTCCTTGGGAACTCAGAGGCTTATATAAAGAAAGACTAGTGACAAATAAGAAATGTTTCCCAAATTTTAGCAGCATTTTATTAGAAGGTTTTAACCTGGAATTTCAAACGTCACTTTAAGATGCTACATTTGCCCCTATGTTTATTCTTTTTAATTATGTTTTTAAAAGAAGTTAGCAAATGGCTCTGAGTTGAAGTCAAAATGACAGCCCCAACAGTGTATTGTGTGTTACTTCAGAGAGAAAGCTGAAGTGCCATGAGAACTAACAACAAAGGCCAGCAAAGGAGCACATATGACAGGGACAGCAAGCAGAAGTCACCGATGGAGCTGGCTGTTTTCTAAAAGGTCACTGTCCTCAATTCCCCAAAGTCCCCTTTCAATACTTTACAAGTCTGTAATACTCTGAGTGATCAGATCTTTTTACCATGCTAGTAAGAGGCCTGTGCTGGTGGGCAAATTAACAGAAATGCATAGTGAAAGCCATGGAACTGATCCATTAATCAATCAATCCATGTAATTTTTTGTCTCTCTCTTCCCCATTCGAGTATAAGCTCCAGGAAAGCAGGGAGTCTGACCATCTTACATTCACTGGTAGCTCCCTAGAACAATTCCTGGTATACAGCAGTCCTCATTAAATACTTCCTGAATAAATGTTATTTTCTTACTTTAAGATGCATCAGTGCCTTAAGACAGAACCAACAGCATAGGAGAAGCCAAAGGTCCTTGCGTCCCTTTTACATCTAAGTATTCTGAATCACTATATTACTAAACTGAATGTTTCATACATTTGACTTTTTTTTTTTTTTCTTTTCACTGACACCAAGGAAAACAACAGAGAACAACATATTCAGAGTATAGTTCTGTGGCTCTTTTTTTTTTTTTTTTTTTACTACAGGCTTGCCATCTTATACTGCTCCTTCTAAAAAAACCTGCCACTTAGGGCTCCTGTGTGGCTCATTCAGTTAAGCATCCGCCTTCAGCACAGGTCATGATTCCAGGGTCCTGGATCAATCCCTGAGTCCTGGCTCCCTGCTCAGTGGGGAGCCTGCTTCTCCCTCTCCCTCCGCTCCTCCCCCTCTGCCCCCACCCCGCTCGTGCTCTCTTCTCTCTCAATCAAATAAATAAAATCTTTAAAAAAAAAAACAAACTTGCCACTTTAACCTTACCAAAAGAATGGACACATACGAGACTTCTGACATAGCCATCAGGAATTTTAAGCTTACCCTTGATTACTGTATTAGATTTGGCAAAGGGAAATTAATCAAGTTATATAGAAATAACAATTAGGGCTGCATATCTGATGCTATACTTCCATAAAAGAAGACAATGAAGATAAGAGCTATTTAACTTTGGGTTTTAATACTCTTATTCACACTAATTCCAGATATTTCCAGAGTACATAACATTAAATGAATCAATGCCAAGGCAAGCCGGAGGGAATTCTAACATCATTTACCATACTTCCTTTTCCTGAGCAAATTTCAAAATGGAGTATTTTTATAAACATTCCATTAGAGACCAAAAGGCTTTGATTTTCAAAGTAGCAGTGATGGCCAAAGGCTTCATTATGTCAGAGAAAACATCATAAAGCAGTTTGGGAGCTGCAACTGATATATCGGAAGTGTACTAGAATCCGAGAGAAGCTTAAAGGATTTTTCAGCTTGCAATGTTAATGGATATATACATTCTGGATTAGGGCTCCCCTTGTCCAAAGAGCTACAGAGGTACAAGATTGTTCCTGTACCTACTAGCAGTAAGAGAAATGAAAGTCCTGTTAGTTTGACCTTTGAGGTATTACATCTAGAATAGATTATCGCTAACAATGAAAAGCTCCTCAGTCCACATTTTCTCATAGCCCATTACACAGGAGTAATAGGACGTGCTTGAAGGGGATTAAAAGAAAGCAAATGTGGTAAAAGAATAAATGCCAGGACCAAGTACCAAAAGACCTAACTTCTAGTGCTATGCTGCCATTAACTAGTTGTGAGAACTTGAGCAATTAACTTGCCTCTCTAGTTCTCAATGGCATCCCCAACAAAAGGGATAAAGTCAGCAAGCCCAGTGGGTTGCTGAGACCACTAAACTCCCGAAACATCTTCAGGACATAGGGGGACATCAGGGAAATAAACCCACCTGCCCCCCATGTATCTTTGATTTCATATCTTTTCCTTATTTGCTAGATGAGGTCGTAATTATGAAACAAAGTAAAAGCAGTTTTTGGATCTGAACCAGCTTTTATGATCTGGCCTATGTGACAGTTTTCCAGCATTGATATCCTGGCTGCACATGCTTCCAATACTCATAAATTTCAGTTGCCACAGTTTAGGTAAATAATACCAGTTACTTAACAAAGTGGCTCAAATTTAACACATTATATTGACTGTAACTAACTGCATGAAACTGCATAAAATAAAAATTTCAATACTTGCTTTTCAGCTCACAAAAGAGTACATAAATAACAGATATGCATCAGTGACCAATCGGGTCACTTCTTTCTAAGTCTGAAAGTGGATGGTCACTCTGCATCTGTTATTGAGTTCACACACAGACAGTACACATGTAGTCCTGTCACATACATTTTACAATAATGGATAACCAAAAGACAGAACTGGCCAACAAAAATGAAGGTGCAGCTAAGAACTGAACGGCGATCAATGTTAGAAGTAAAACTGGAATCAAATGTAAATGTAGTTACTGAAGACCTGACCATGGAAATGTTGAAACTGTCACCATTTGAGAGACCCTAGCAATGCCTGAGGAACCTGGGAGCGGCAAACTTGTTGACATCAATGAGGGAAGTAGTGGTGGTGAAAAGAATAAAGATGTCTAGAGGAAGTGACAGGTTGGCAAAAAACTTCACATTAAAGCAATATGGAGATATTCCACGACACTGAAAGCATTAAGGATAAAATGTTGGAAGCTGTTGCAAACTTAGGAGTATGACAATTCGTCAAGACACTGGAAAAGATGCTAGTAGCTTCATATCATAAGTTCTAGGATAGGAAGACAAGCACTATTCAGATTATTCTCCACAGGTTTTTTACAAAGAAAGAAAATACTTCACAATGTTTCTCATGTTTTAAATTCTACTACATAAATATTAGTGTACTAAATATTAGTTTTTTCTTTTTTTCATTTCCATATACATTTATAACTGACAGTAAGAGATTTAATATTTTGACAAAAATTATTAAAGTTTATAAAGCAATTTGATTTTTCCCATTGATTATTAAAACTGCTTTTCATTTTTACTGGAATGGCCTTTTTTATGGTCCTCCACAACTGTGCAAAGTGAGGATTACCTATACTGAAGGAATAGTTGATATATAAGAAAACCAAGTAAACTTGAGTCTTGAATGTTTTTTTTAAAGAATAACCCATTCACAGAGGGAATTTTATTGTAGAGTTGCCTGTTTACACAACTGCAGTTGTGTATCTTCTCAATTCCCTGACTTTCAGAGATATTAGAAAATACCTTATTTTAAACAGAGAGTAAAGGTAGGGTTTCGAAGGAAAGAACATTCCATTATTCCTTTCCCTTTCCTAAATATCTTCTCCTAATGCAATATTCACCAGTTAGAGACTCCTTTAATTTGCAAACTCCTCTTTTTGATTACACGTAATGGAAGTAATAAGTAGCTTGTAATATGAACTCTTCAGAAACATGAAATTTTGATAGGAGTTGGAAGAAAAGGGAGAGGCCCAAGTACTGTGTTCTGCCTTATGGTTATGTGTGCAGGGTGGGCAGAGGGGCATATTTCAGGGAAAGAGGGCACAGAGGTCCAGGGCTGTAGGAAGGTCAAAACTGTACTTGGTGGTGGGGGCCTTTCACTCTCACCTGTTTCCAAAGAGTAGTTTGTGTGTTTACCCATATTTCACCCTTGTGTACGTGTCAGGAGGATGGTCGGGGGCATTCTGTCTTTAAACTACTAGGGAAGCTTTGGGAAGTAGCTGATATATTTTTATCCACTGCAGAGCTGTATGACTTATCAATATTTCAAGAGTTTTCTCTTTTTAAAATTAAACACCCAGTGAAGAAAATGCTACATTCTTAGAGAATTTATTAATCACAAAAGTGCTGTCTATGACCAATCCTAGCCACACAAGTTGGTTCCACAAAAATATGTTAAATAATATGAACCATACTAAGAGAACAGGAAGGAATTCCTCCCCCCTGAAGACTCAAGACAACATTTCTATTTTCTGGACCATCATCAAAGAAAGAAAGAAACAGCCCCTCATCAAATAAATGAATGAATACATATATACATAAATAAACTGAACTTTTGTGATGGAATTTACCAAGAGTAAGTGTAACACGTAAGTCTTTAACAGTAGCCTGACCACTACTGAAAATGACAGTGACAAAAATAACTGCAGAAACCACAATTTATTAAATGTTTACTTGAATCAAGCACATCGCTATATGCTTGTTATATATTATATTTTTTATTTAATTGTCCTGTCAACCCAATGAAGGAAGATCTGTTATTTTTATTTTAAAGATGAGAAATGAGAAGCTTAAAAAGACTGTCTCTTGTTCAAGGATTTGCAGAAAGTGGCAGGAATGGGATTTGAATTTAAGTGTGTCTGAGTCCAAACACCATGTCTGACATTATATGAAGTGCCTAAACATGAGATCCCTTCTTCAGTAATATAAGTACCTATTTATACTGTAAAGTAATGTAAAATACAAGCTAGGATTGCTGAGCACACAGTCTGTACACACAGTTAAGTAACTAGGATTGTTGTAATATTTACTAATACATACACTTGCTAATAAAACCTGGAGTGGAAATAAGGGATCAAGATGTTGAAAGACATACAGATATGTATGCACAAAATTGAGAAATATTTATCAAAAACCTACTATGTTTTAGACACAAGTTCAAGAATATTTTGCAATTTCCAAAGATCATTTACTAAAGTGGCCTTGCAGAAAACTATAGCACAGACAGATCACCCTGACAAATGCCAACCCAAAGAGGGTAGCTATTTTAACCAGAGATATGAAGACTAAATCAGAACCCAAACCACAAATTTGAAAGCCCCATCTTTAAGTGAGCTAATGACAGAAAGTATACATGATCATTTTGTCTACCTCATGCATAATCAGCAGGCATCTTCAACTATAAGGGAACAGTGCTACTTACGTGAAATGAGCAAAATTAAAGTGGGCCTAAGCATCACATAGGTACTTGTCCCGGGGTCTTATATTGAGGAATAAAAAACACAAGCTATATTATTAAGCTGCATCTTAGTTTTAATAAAATAGAAAGTACTTCAACATTTGCAAGAATAAAAAAAAGTCACAATATCCTCCTTAAAGACAAAGGTCACATGGACAGTGGAACTAGATAAAGAATTAAGGCCCACGCAGCCATTCTTCCTCTTTCTACCTCCCAGAAGTACCGTTTAAAGATTAAGGTACAGTCTGCTTTGCAAGCTTTCAAACGGAGAGTAGGGTTTTAAAATAACAGCTCATATTATTAATACAATTTTAAAGGAAGTTTTGTGTGTGTGTGTGTTTATTAAACTATACCATGCCTTTGTAGTTGAAAATTGTGATGTTGAAAATTCTTGCTGAGATACCTAGAAATTCTTAACACAAACAACCTTAGTGTTGGGCTGCATATGTAAAACGAAGAGGAACAGATTCTCTTTTGTGGTCTCTAAAAAGGGCTGACATATATATATAGACTGCCTCTGAAGGTGGAGTACTCTTTTTACTATGGAAAAAATTCCATTTTATTTGATAAATATATTTCATTTCAATTCCACATAGAAATGCCCTAATTTTCTGCCCCAAAAGAAAATATCAGCCTTGAAGTTTACAGGACATCAGTGGGGATCTTAATCTTTCATGGAAGGAAATAACCTATGATATGCTATTTCATATCTTTTTACAGTTCTAAAAAAAGGACTTATAGGTTTTCCCAAATATAATAACCTTAACAACAAAATCTCAACAGTGTAATAGGACAACTATTGTTATATGAAAAGAGCATACTTAAAAATCTCCTGACTAGTATCTACCTATTTTTCACTACAGTTAGATCAACCTCTCTCTCACCATGAGGAACAATCTATTTTTTTATTCTTCCAATTCCAAAGGGAATGTTTATTAACATAAGAAACAATCTAAAACAAAATAAAACAAAAACTGTGATCCAGCCATCCTGTAATTATTACTCTGATGACAGTTACTGAGGACTTAAAGTATGCTAAGAGGATATGAGAAAGGAAAACAAAAGGTGTAGAACACATTCTTGTTCTCAAGCAGGTCCTAATCTTCCCAACAACCTTATTGCTTAGTCATTAGCATGCATTGCAGGCTCTTAAAATATCTTATCAATACAATAAAGACAAGTTGACAGAAAACTGCAGATTAAACTGTCCATCCCCAATTAGCTGAATACCCAGAGAAGGGCCCCTCAGGCGGCTGAGGGGCTTGAGCACACCTGGCTGTCACAGTCTGGCCCCAGGGTATCATCAGGCTCCCCTGACAGTCTACAAGTTCCCCTTCCGGGAAAACCAAAGGGCATAGCAGAATCAGTCATCAGATCAGGCTGGGGTCAAATACCAGGAGTCATGGCGTTTGTCAGGGGAGAATCATTAGAAGTAAAAAAGGCCAGAATAGGTCAAGAAGGGACAATAGCCAAGGCCAGCAAGACCAGAGGTGCTGCTGAGGAAGTCGAAACACAGGAGTAGTCTGGGTGGTACTGGCATGTCTTGAGACACAGTTTAGGAAGAGCAGAACTGTGAACCCAGGAGCCACAGCTCAGAGTCAGCATGGAGACAGATAAAGGCAGGATAAATCCAGTTCAAGTAAGGAGACTCAGACAAGAAACCTTGTCCAGAAGCCCAGCAACATCACCTCCTCCTTTCCCCTTTCTTGCTCCCAATCTCTAGTATGACTCAGGAAAACCTCAGGAAATCCCTCTGCTCTCATTTGGAGAAAATGCCAAGAATCTTGGGAGTTTCTTGTCCCTGTAAACTCTTTGTACTTTAAGCTTCAAGAAAGCTCAGAATCTTAATTCCCTGATTAGTTCCTTCCACGTTGCAGCATGGAGTATTAGAGTATAACGACTCCTTCCTTCTGCCAGTCTCCAGAGAACATACACACACACACACACACACACACACTCACACACAGTCATACACACACTTACATGTATTTTATACAGATACACATATGGCATGCATTTTTATAAATATGTCTTAGCTCCAAGAAGCTAGCCAGTAGATTAAGTGAGCATGACAGTCATGGAACTTGTCAGTATACCATGTGATCCTTAATAATGTAAGAACAGTGGGAAGAACAAGAGGAAAGTGTTTCTTCTGTCTTAGGAAATCATGAAGGGCTTCACAAATAAGAGTAACTGCGGAGGAATTAACAAAGCAGAATAAGAAGGGAGAGGCTAATGGGAAGGACCAGGAAAAACGAAGGAAATGGCATGAGCAAAGGTGCAAAGGCCAGGTCATAACATGGTGAATCTGGGCCCAGTGAGAAATTCAGCATGGCCAAAGCAGAGTATAAGAACGGGAAGGTTGGAGAGGACACAAAAAGGCCAAAGCTAAAGTCATATTGTAAAGAACCTCATAAACTTCTGAAGAAATTTGGGCTTTAATTTGAGGACGATGGGGAATCACCAAAAGTTATTAAACAAGGGAGTGAGATGATCAAATTTATATTCTAGAATCTTGGCAACAATAAGGCAGATGCTTTAGGGTTGAGAGTGGAAAAGAAGAGGAAGCAGTCAGAAGGTTGTTTAAAATAGACTAAGCAAGAAATCATGTGGATCTAAACTAGTGGGAATGAGAAGATGGATTAGAGAGACATTTAAGAGGTAGGACAGATAGAATATACTGAACAGTTAGGTGTGGGATGAGGAGAAGGGGTGGAGAAACAGAAGGCCGAGGTTTCTATCTGAGGCAACCAGATGAGTAGTAAAGCCATTAAGGAGGATAGGAACAAAGCAAGAGGATAAACAATCTTTTGAGTAGAATGGATAATGGATACAATTATTTAGACACACACCTCTATCGGTTCTTTGTGCTACACACTGTTCCAAGGACATGAAATTATTTCTGCTAATCCTCGCAGTAACACATCATCCACACTGTATATAAAGAAAATGATGGCTCCAAGGGATTAAGTAATTTATTGAGTGTTATTTATCTATTCATTTAATTATTCAACAAATATTCATCAGATGCCTTTCAGGTGCTGGGGTTTTGCAAGTAAAGGAAACAGGCAGTAAGATTCTTACCCTTGCAGAGCTTAAGAGTTTAGAATGGAGGGGACAGACAACAAACAGATCAAGCTATTAAGTAAACAAGATAATTTCAGACTGATTAGGGCTAGGAAGACAATATACTATAACCTTGGTTCAGTACTAGCTGTGGGCTCTGTTATAAGCACATTTCAAGTTTTAATTTATTTAACCCTTACTACAACCTATTAGATAGGTACTACTTTTGGCCTCATTTCACAGAAGACAAGAACAGAGATACAAAAAGGTTAACTGTCTTCCCCCAAATCACAGAGCTAGTAAGTAGACAAAACCAGAGTTCAGTCCTAGGGTGTCTGGCTCTGGAGCCTGCGCTCATAATCACACTATACTGCTTCATCATGCCATGATTTTATTTATTACTATGGTATCACAGTAAGACAGAGTAAGGACTTAGGAAGTACTGAAGCAGAGGGCTGCTTTAGAATGAATGATCAGGAAAGGCATCTCTGAATCTGATTGGCAGAAGGAGTCAACCACATTAAGATCTAGAAGCAGAACATTCTAAGCAGAGAGAAAAAGTCCAGCATGTTTTAGAAACAGAAGAAGGCCAGTATGGCTGGAGCAGGATGAGTTGGGAGAATAATATGAAGTGGAACAGGCAAACATAGACTAGTTTGTGAAGAATCTGGATTTTATTTTAGGAAAAAACAGGACAGTTTTAACTAGGAGACTTTTATATAATTTGATTTGTATTTTATAAAAAGACCATTTCAAGTATGGTGAAAATGAATTCTGTAGGGGAAGGAGGGGCAGAGTGGAAGCAGGGACATTTGAATCCAGGTAGTCTGTCTCCAGTGCTAAGCATTTATTTAAACACCATGCTATATGGTGAATTTAAGGTATAGGATCTTGGGTGAAGGTGTAAAACAGACAGAAATATGAATCTACAACTGAAGAAAAAATGTAAAACCAAACAAAGATTTATTAGATTTTATTTTATCTCTGACATACAGGTAGATGATTATTAAAGCTATGGGAGTAAATGCGATGGCTCATCAAGGAACACAAATACAGCAAAAAGGGAAGAAAGCCCAGGTCATAATCTATGAAATCTACGCTTTCCTCTTCGGAGTACTTTTTTTCTTATACTAATAACAGGAAATACTGTTCACTATCCAGAGAGTATCTGGAGCCTTTATCTTCCCCCAGAAGGAGCAGGGGCATGGGGGAAGATTGGTCCATAATGACAAGCCTCGGGTTGCTGTGCAGTAAAAGAGCTGCATGCAGGGAGACATTATCAAATCCATAGATCTCACTAAAGACACAATGACAAGAACACATAACATTCCTGAATACATATTTATAGAAAGGAAAGCCATTAATCCAACTATAACCAAGTTTGATATTAATGACCTATAGAGTTTTATCCATGGAGTTTAACACCCTATGCTGTTAAGGTAAGTTAGTTGCCGAGGGCAAGAACTGTTGCTCCACTAAAGCCTCATAATAGTCGGCACAAACCATAGAAACCCTGCCTAGTGTGCCTAGAGCAAAAAAAAATGGCACAACCGAACAGAAAGATCTGAGACAGGGCATGAAACCTTCAAATGCTTTACAAGTCAATTCTTCGTATCTCTTCAAGCTAAAAAAAAAAATACTAAGGAACTCCTAACTCTATCAAGGACAAGTATACCTACCTTTCTGGGCACAGTTTAGAAACAGTAATTGAAGCCAAGGGTATTTAGGAATATTAACACCCCTTAGCTTCTTCTCATTTTTGTTGCTTTTTACCATGTGGAGGTGTGACACTCTTGGCATTCCCCACTGAACAGGAGACTGAGAACAGGCCTTTCTGTTTAAAGCACAGAGTGATGGATACAGTGGAGTCATGCTAACCAGCTATTTAAGTGGGGTGATGATAGTCATGATGGAGAGATATGCAAATCACACAGAGGAGTTCTGCTCCGATCAGTCTGAGAAGGAAGCCACCATGTTTCTCAAGCATAACTGTAGCTACTACTAGAGACAAGGGCCTGGAACTAAAGGGACTACTTAGTATTTCTAACAGCTCAAGCTGCTTCTCTCTAGCTCAGAATGCCTTCCTCCTCATGGAAATCTCCATCTTTCAAAGCCAGGCTCAAGTCCGGCCTCTTTGATAAAGACTTTCACCATTGCAACATACTGGTCATTCTCTAAATTCCTACTGCGGTCTCTACTATTTGACTAAATCTGTTCAGTATTTAATTGTTTCATGTATTTTTGCCTCTTGACTTCATTAGATTATGAGCTTCCTAGAGGCAGGGGCCATGTTTCATGGGTTTTATTTTTTTATTATACATCCCCTTTCTTCTATTAAAATACTCTATAGTCTATACTTTAGTATTCATTTCTAAAAGAAAATACGGACATTTTCTTAGGTAACCACAGATACCTAAACAAAATTAACAGTAATCTCTTGGTATCACCTAATATCTAGCTCATATTCAAATTTACCCAATTGCCTCAAAAATGTCTTTTCACATGCTTTGTTATGAATCAATGTCCAAACAAGATCCATATACTGCATCTGATTATTATGACTCTTAATTCTCTTTTATTGTAAAGCATACCCCCCTTCCCATTTTGTCAGTGATTTTTTAATTCATTTTTTTTAAATTTAAAAACAATTAATTTAAAATCAACTAATACAGTGTATTATTAGTTTCAGAGGTAGAGTCTGTGACTCATCAGCTGCATATACCACCACCTAGCCATTTTTCCTATTAAGTGTACCACATTTAGGATTTGTCTGTTTCCTCCTAGTCTTAAGAACTACGTTTATTGGGGCGCCTGGGTGGCTCAGTGGGTTGAGCATCTGCCTTCAGCTCGCGTCATGACCCCAGGGTCTTGGGATCAAGTCCTGCCTCGGGCTCTGCTCAGTGGGGAGCCTGCTTCTCCCTCTCCCTCTGCTGCTCCCTCTGTTTGTGCTCTCTCTCTCTGTCAAATAAATAAATAAATAAAATCTTTAAAAAAAAAGAGCTAACTTTATCATCCATTTACTCAACAAATACATATTAGGAGCAGAATATGAACCAGAACTTTATAAAATGCAGTGGCTACAATAGTGAATACAACTATAGTCCTTGCTTAGTCAGAAGAAAGCCGTGAAACAGCTGTACAAAATATTAACTACTAGCAATTATGATATGTGCTATGAAGGGAAAGTACAAAGTAGTAAGAGAAATTATAGCAAAGGGACCTAACCTACTATAGGGGTCAGGAAGAGTATTTATTTTATATATTTCAATGCACCTTGTACAGTGTTAAGTAAATAAACATTCAGTACTCCCCGGCTGGCTGGGAGAGTAAGTTTTCTTCAAATTATCAGCCTTATAAACTAAAGGACACATCACCACCTCTGGAGTTATGAACATTAGATCTGATTCTCTTACGACTCCATGTTAAAGAAAACTGAAAGGGCAAACAAATGGTTTTCCCTAGTGAAATAAACTATTTTAGAAGAGAAGAAAAATTCAGGAAGTGGCTATATAAAATCAAAGAAAAAGACCCCATTTTCTGGACCACCAGTTTAGATATTAGGACAATGGATTTTTGACAGGGAACAGAATAGATATTATTGAAGCCTAGAAAAATATGCTTAGCAGAATATCTGACATACTGCTCAAAAAGGCTTTTAGGTTAAAGTTGAGGAAGGAATATTATCCAGGCACAGTTTAAGACTGGATATAATGGATGGAAACAGACAGAAAAACAGTAACAGAGAAGATAAATAATAACCCAGATTTTCATTTTAAAAGCTTATAGCACTATTTTTAAAGTATTATAAAATACATTACTTTTATACAGAACTCTCTACTTGAGACCAATGTAAATGTTTAAGTCACCCTTGTCCACATCATATGTTAGTCTCGTTGGGGGTAATAGCATGATCTGAGTGTCTTCAAAAGAAATACCTTCTGCTATGGATTGAAATGTATTCTCCACCCACAGCCAAATTCATGTGCTGAAGCCCTAACCCTCAGTCTGACTATACAAAGAGAGTCTTTAGGAGTTAATTAAGGTTAAATGAGCTCATAAGGATGAGGCCTTAGTCTGACAGAACTGGTGTCCTTATAAGAAGAATAGAGGGGACACCTGATAAATTAACTTAATCTCTTTAACTTAATAAGCATCCAACTCTTGATTTCGGCTCGGGTCATGATCTCAGGGTTGTGAGATCGAGCCCTGTGCTGGGTGTGGGCGTGCAGCCTGCTTAAGATTTTTCTCTCTCCCTCTGCCCTTCCCCCACCCCCCCTCTCTCCCTCTCCAAAAAAAAAAAAAAAAAAAGAGGAAGAGAGACCAAAACTCCCTTTCAGACATGTGAAGACACAGTGAGAAGGTGGCTGTCTGCAAGTCAAGAAGAGAGCCCTTGCCAGAAACTAAAACTGCTGAACCTTGATCTGGGATGTCTAACCTCCAGAACCGTGAGAAAATAAATATTCAATGTTTAAGCCACTCCGTCTAAAGTATTTTGCTGTGATAGCCCAAGCTGACAATGACACTTTTCTAAATTTTTTCCTCTCTAGTATCTAAATCTTAAAGCTCTCTCCTCTGCATGATTTGTAGAATATGTCTGCGCAATTTGAAGGATACATTGGAAACTAAAGCTATGTGCATAAAAAGGATACGTTGACACCTAACCAAGTAGACAAAAGAAAAATAATTGGTTAAGGAACTTCCTAATCAAGGGAACAAAATGGAACAGATGGTTTTATTTGCTTGCATTTACTTTTACACTCTTGAAATTTCATATTTTTTCAAAACAAATAGAAGCTCTCTTCAGGTGAACCAGATCTGGGTATTTTCAGCTGTGGTCAGCTTCTCTCTGAATCCCACTAGGGTTTGGTGATGCAGAGTAAACAAAGCTATAAATCAACTGCAATGCATTTAATACCTCAATGCATTGCAAATTGATCTGGAATAGGGGTCAGTTCAAATCGTTTTTTTAAGTTAAACTGTTCCCTTCCCCTAAAGGGAAGGAATGGAAGTTAAAGATAGCAACTCCTAAAGTTATATGGGTTTCAGAAGTGTGGCTGTTTGTTAGGATAGTCAGAGGCCAGGTTTCTTCAGGTGAGATTCTTCCGTTACTTATCAGGTTGGAACCGTGGATATTTAAAAACACATCCTGGTGGCTGGCATTAAATCTGAAATCTGGTGGGCAACTTTTCAAGAAATAAAAGCTACAGACAAAATAGCTTTAGTTCCATTCAGCACACTGTGGGAAATGCAACTAATGGACAAGCATTACTATGACTGGCAAGGCGAGGTGCCAATAAATGAGAGGAGCAGAGATTCAAACCACCACATAACAGCAACATTTCCTAAGCTTATTTCACTAATTTGTCAAAGTAGAACATTATCTGAGGTGAAAGAAAAATGAGGTTGGAAAGCACAGGGGAAGGAACTATTTAAAGGTAAAAGCTATGCTTCTTTCTCTATTGGTTAGTTATCTCTGCTTTGAGTAATTATGGTTTACTTCTACCATTTCCTGATACCACACTTGGTTTTACTAAACGCAGTGTTTTCTCTTTTTCATACGATAAGCAGAGAGTTACTTCTGGTAGGACAAATTTCCAGCTGCTTATGTCTGCCTTGCCTTTTTCCAGTAGGAAGAAATGAAGTCTAGTCATTACAGAAGGAAAGTGTGGAGTTCTGATATGCCACCCCTCACAGAGGGACGGAAGGCTATATTCTCTGCTTACCTTTTTTTTTCCCCTGAAGAAGAAAAACTTCAAGTGCTATCTCCCATCTTTTCTCCATCTTTAACTCTCAACTCTCAATTGTTTCTTATAATTTTAAACAAACTGTTAAACAGGGCAATACTTGTACTGTCTTACTTGGAATGGAATGAAAACTATCCCATCATAAAGGAAGAATAGATTCACTTAATTGTATAATTAAAATCAGTCTAAAATTCAACAAATAATGCCTTAAACTCTATTTCAGATATGCTTTTTAGTATAATGGTTAATGTAATAGTGTAATGGTTCTCTCTGTAATGTAATACAGCATGGATTCTGGGACTGGACTACGTGGGTTCAAATCCTATTTCCATTACTTACTAGCTGTACAGATTGGATAATCTCTCTATGCCTCTGTCTCTTCATCTGTAAATGGAGAACACTAATAGTACATCACAGGTTGTTGTACCTGGCAAAGAGAAAGCACTCTACATATGTTAACTACTATCAAGATTCTTTCAGAGAATATCTAAAGGGCATTACATTAATCGCCCTACTCTCTGTTAGTACTATTAAACAGTTACATACAAAACCAAGTGAAACTTTTCCTGTCTTAGGTCACATAAAACAATCCTCCTGCTAATCAGATAAGGAAAAAGAATAAGAATGAAATCCTTTCTTCAAAATTAGCCTTAAATGACACAAAGATTTCACCAATAACGTAAGTATACACTTGACTTTTACAGGCAAGACATTGTATTTAAATCTACATGTTTCAATGAAAAGAGTCAAATGAAAAACACATACAATAATAGCAGCTTATTCTAAAACATTGACATCATCTGAAACATTGCTTTATGAGCAAAATACATACTTCTGGGGTGATCTGTTATCAACTTCAGCCTTCAGTCGTAAATTCTCCCTCACCAGGCCACCATTTTCCAATTTCAATTTTTTATTTGCCTTTAAAAAAGAGTTGAAAATAATTAAGCATGAACTAAAACAGGTGCCTTATAAAAATTATGTCATGAGCCATCTGTATTTTTTAGAGTGATATCAGAAAATTGAATACTAGAACATGGTCCTCAGAAACTTAAAATCACCACTGGGAATGACTTGTAAAACTGTGAACACAACCAAGCATTTTTAATCCATAATCCCCAAGCACCTTGCAACTCTCCTATCCAGGGAAATAAACAGCTATGTTAGTTAGCTTAGCGTCATTAAGGGACTATACTAATGGCAAATATTTTTTTTTTCCTTTTTCACATAACTGAATATTCTAGGCATGGTAACATTATACTATATGCAATTATTTGCAAAACTAATGCTAAGAGTTAATTCTCATGAATGATGAGCTGTAAGACTGATTTTGGGTTGTTACTTAAAAATAGCTTTTTAGTGATAACAAATCTAATATAGTTAAACCACTTGCTTGCTTTCTTCACAAGGCTTTCCCAAATGCCTTGGCTCACAACTTCTGGGACTCTCAAAATTGGGTCAATATTTTCTAATAAAATTCTAAGAATTCTCTTTTGATTAAAAAAATCCCAAGTATGACTTTCTTTTTGAATTGTATGATACCTAAAAACTGTCTAACAAAACATTAATTGCTAGGAAATTTAGAAGTTGAATATTGATTCTGGATAAAAAGTAGTGTGCCTCAATTTTAGAGTCTTTTTAAAAGCTATTTAAATTCCTCAGTCATGGCATTTTTTAATTCCAAAGAATAACACTCCCTAGCCTAGAAACCAATCTCACTAACTTGGCAAGAGAAATGTCTTTTGTTTGACTAGAACATTGACATTTAAAACATTTTAAAGTGAATGGGTCACGAAAACTACTGTCAACAAAAAGGCTTAAACCCAAAGACTTAAAAACAGATTTAAAAAATTTGACCAATGTTCTTGAATAATTTCCAGAACTTCTGACTATACTGCTCATCCACCCACACACAAATACCCCAAGAGGATGACAAGAGAGGAAGGGCAAAAAACATTCTTCTGGGCACAAAGCCTAGCTAGCTCTTGTACTTAACACTCATGGAGGTTCTTTTTGGGCTCTTGAGCAGCTACTTATCCTCATGGTTGCAAACCAACCAGTACTGTGGAGGGTTAATTCTTTAAGTGATTGATAAACACTATTACTGCCCCTCTGAAGATACAAGGAAAGTCATTTACTTCCTCATACACACAGACAATGAATTAAGCTCTCAAACACAGCACCATAAGACGAGGCACTTAGTGAATGCTTTCTGATGATGATGGCAAGCTTAAATTAGAAACTCATTTGACTTCTCTTCCCCATCCCTTCCATACTGTATCACTACATTTCAAGGTCTTTCACCAGTCCTGTGGCTCTCTAATATCCTCATTATGGGCTGGCTGGTTCCTCAACTATCAGAGGTATTTTCTTTTCTTTTTTTTTTTTTTTTAAACCATCAGAGGTATTTTCAATTTAGGTGGCTCAAGATTACAAAGCGCAAAGTTCTACCCATTTGTTGTACCTAGGACTTCACATAACTATTTTGCATTTGTAATACTGATTGCGTAAATGATACTGATCTCATAATGGTTTCAAAACTTACCTAGTCCTGGAAACATCAGAAAACAAGTCCATTTCACTCATGCTGTGTAGTCTGAATCTTTTGTACTCCTGTATTTGATTTATAGTATGTTATTTTGTACCTCAGATTCAAATTTTGCTTCCATGTTTTTTAATTCATTTGTGCCCCCATTTATTGCCTAGTACTACCTAATACCACCACTAGGTATCCAAAATGGGCTTGTTAAATATCCCAAATAATTCTGAGGTCTCAGTGTAGCTTTGGGTATTGAATTTAATATGTGACCTTTAAAAGAGCAAAGAAAAACTGTGTTTTATGTACTTTTCTTTCACATACACCCCCTACACCACTTTTACAAGCCCAGAATAATGTTTTCATACAGATCCTCATCTTCAAAGAAGCATTTATTGCCAAAAATTTAAATGAAGTTTAATAACTATAAAAGAGACCACGTAGAACTTAATGATAGCTCAAGAAGACAAAGGGAAGTTAAAGGGGACATAGTAGATTAATAAATACTGTAACTTTCCAGATGTCTTTCCTTTTTATATCCTCTTCTTGGACAAACCAACAGGCTAATGTTGGCCTTCAATACCCAAAGAAACTACACACTTCCCCTAAACTTGTAACAAACTCAGTGTAATTCTATCTATAGTTTCTTTTTTCTCTGAAAGCACTAAGTTCCCTTCTTTCATTATGGCCTTTCCTGAGCTCAAACAACATTTATTTTATAGGCAGATATGTGAAGATGGCTTAGTATTTACATTAAGTTGCACACTGCTATGCTATTCAGCTTCACTGAGGATCTGGGTGTCAGTATGTGGTGGTAGTTCTTTAAGGAGCTCATTAATGTTTTCAAGGAGGCAGGACTCAATCATTCAACACAGTAACAATATTTTAAGTGAATACAGACAGGTTAAATGGGCGGCTGTGGACATGGATACCACAAAACCAACTCCATACAGCACAGCAGGACTCCGCTGTGGATAAACTTGAAATGAAAGCCAAAGGCTGGTCCCTCTGGCCAACAAAACTCTACAGCACTTGATTATAACAACCTGTCATACTGATGGCATGGATCTCATCTCTTTTCCTAGACTGAAAAAGCCTAGGGGTTGCCTTTTCCACCTATGCTTTATCTTGTTGGGTGAAAGGAAGAATAACTGAAAAAAATGAACCCACTTCATAAGCTACAATACTTTCTTACATGGAGTATTCCAAAGCAGCTACTCAAAGCTTCCTTGGAATTAGTCATTCAGTCTTTAACTAATTACAATCTTAAAAATCAGAGAATGGTAGTATTAGAGAAGATATGTTCCAAACCTTCCATTTTATAGGTAGAGAATTGAATACGTTTGTTTTTATGCATATAGGGCAGTCACTGACATAAGCTTAAGAAAAAATTAAGGCAAACCACAAAGAAGGTAAATAGAAACACATCCTTTAAACTGATGTCACTCTTCTACAAGAAGATGCAAACTCATACAAAAGCACTACAGTCTCCAATTATGGTCACAAATGGAATGACCTGATATTTCTTGGCAGCTAATGACATTTAAGGAGAAAAAAGTTCTACTGCTTATAAGTGCTCATCCAGAGATTTTTGTCCTTCCCCAAAAATTTTCTAATGAGTGAAGATAATATGGCTATTTTACTTTTGAAGGGACTTAAAATACAGAATTTTAAAAACCACAGCAGAATTTAAAAAATAACCACAACTTACTTCCTTTAACTTATCCACATCATCTTTTACTTTTTCATAGATTTCATTAGCTGTTCTAAGTTTTTTCTTCCACTCTGCTACAGTTTCTGGGTCAATTTTACTTGGATTATCTGCAACTGGATGTTTGTCTTCATTTTGGTTGCCTTGCATCAAGGTTAAAGGATCCAGAATAGTCTTGATTTGTGACTCCAAGCTAAGATTTTTACTCTTAAGATCTTCTACTTCTTTCTGCAGACAATCTATTTCATCCTGAAAAAGAATTGCATGGCCATTAGATAGACACAGATACTAAACACATATATATGCTAAACTGAGGTCAATGTGTTTTTAAATTTTATACTCAAAATTCTGTAGGTACACAGATTCATTATGCATCAGAATAACTTTGTAGGCAGAAAGTCACATACAGCTGAAATTCTCAAAATGTATTTGACTCTGGTAAAAGCTGGCATTTCCACTGCTTTCATTTTAATTCAGTGATAGTTTGTAGTTAAAAAAATAAAAATGTTGGGGCGCCTGGGTGGCTCAGTTGGCTGAGCGTCCGACTCCTGATCTTAGCTCAGCTCTTGATCTCAAGGTCATGAGTTCAAGCCCT
The DNA here is from genome assembly GCF_029215605.1 of Mirounga angustirostris. Taxonomy (NCBI): domain Eukaryota; kingdom Metazoa; phylum Chordata; class Mammalia; order Carnivora; family Phocidae; genus Mirounga; species Mirounga angustirostris. Next base: position 28,924,437 of record NW_026991711.1, on the reverse strand, counting down.
GCACTGGGTTCCACACTGGGCACGGAACCAACTTAAAAAATAAAATAAAATAAATAAAATTAAGATAAAAATGTCAGATCTTTGATTTTATTGAAGAAAGCCAGAAAACAAGACAAGTCACGTGAATTCAACAAGGAAGTAGATTCCACAGAAGAAAATTCTTAGGCTTGTTTAATTGCTTTAGTAAGAGGAATTAAAAAGAGACGGTGTTGATCAAGGTCATAATAGTTTTGTTTGATGTTTACATTTTTGCTTCTGCATTTGAAGTAGAGTGTAACCCTATACCATGTCCTTCCACTTTCCTTCAGAATACGTGTGGTTAATTTTTAGTTTTACTTTAACTTTTCTATATTCTGGTTCTTCAATTACCACTGTGACTATTTCAAGTATTAGTTTTCCCCATCTGGAACTGCTGTCTTAAATCCAATTACTAAACATTTGGTCTAGAACTCTTTTTTGTGATACCATTTATTAATCTATAATAGATATTTCATCTTAAACTAAGATTGTTAGAAATTCTGTTGTTAGAAAATAAACTCCAAGTATTTCAATATGCCAGTGAACTCTTAAAGGATTAATCTGATTAATACCTAAGTATGATAAATATTAAGTATGTAAGAATACATTTTAGAGTTAACAGACAGTACTATTTATTACTTTAAATTACAGTACATGTCAAGTTCAATTGTGTTTTAAAATAAGAAAGTAAGTTTTTTGTTGGAATTAATACATTAATAAACAAATATGAATTGGAAAACATATATGAATGAACATTTATGCAGTCATTTATTTATGCCCCACTTTATTTCAAAATATTTTTGAGGCAACTGAAGCAGTTTCCATGTTATACTTTAACTTAAAAATATTTTGTGTTAAAATAAGAGATTAATAACATCCCCTCTTTAGTCAACATAAAATAACAACTGGGTTTAATGGTTACTATTCAAAACCGTGCATATTCCAGGGGTGCCTGGGTGGCTCAGTCCCTTAAGCATCTGCCTTCAGCTTGGGTCATGACCCCAAGGTCCTAGGATTGAGCCCTGCATTGGGCTCCCTGATGAGCAGGGAGCCTGCTTCTCCCTCTCCCACTTCCCCTGCTTATGCGTACTCTCTCTCTCTCGGTCAAATAAATAAATAAAACCTTAAAAAAAAAAAAAAAACACCCAAAACATACATATTCCATTAGCATGAAGCTAATTTGGAAAATTTCCATCACCATATTAAATCACCTTCCCAAGAAAGAAAACTACTGCATGATCTCACTTATATGAGGTATCTAAAAAAACTGGATATATATAATCAGAGAGTTAAACAGTGGTTACCCAGGGTGGGGAGGTAGGGGAAATGTAGAGTTGGGAGAAAGGAGATGGGTCAATATGTACAATGTTGTAGTTATGTAGGATAAATAAGTCTAGAGCTCTCATGTACAGCATGATGACTATAGTTAATACTGTACTGAATACTGGAATTTGCTAGCAGAGTAGATTTCAGGTACTCTCACCACAAAAATAAAAGTACGTGAGGAGATGGCTATGTTAGTTAGCTAGCACAATCATTCGTTAGCACAATCATTCACTATGGATATGTATATCAAAACATCATGTTGTGGGCACATAAATATATACAATTTTTAAATTTTATTATTTGAGATAGAGACAGAGAAAGAGCTTGAGCACGAGCGGGGAGGAGGGGAGGAGGGGCAGAGGGAGAAGGAAAAGCAGACTCCCCACTGAGCGGGGAGACCTACATGGGGCTCCATCCCAAGACCCTGAGCCTATGAAGTCAAACACTTAATCAACTGAGCCCCCCAGGTTCCCCAAATATACACAATTTTTATTAAAAATAAAACCAAAAATAACCTCACTGGTTAACATGCAAAAAAAAAGAAAAAAGCATATTTCACACCAAAATCTCTTTGCTGGTAGTTGACATAGGTATATTTATTTTACGAAAACTAATCAGGCATAGAATTATCAGGGAATTTATAGACAAACAAAATGGAATGAAAGTTACAGTCACTGTTTACCAGAGCATTCATAATGCCCTGTGGGGGCTGGAAGACTGACTTTCACAAGAGGGTTTCTTTTCTCTCCCAACTTGAGGAGCAAATACTTACAAAATGATGTGTCTGTTGAGGACAAATTTGAAATTAAAAAAAGGAAAAAAAATGCTTATATTTGTTCCTGTCTTCTATTTGAAATAGAAAAGGGAAAAAGAAAAAAAATTTATCAAATAAGATATTAAATAGGCTCCATACCTAACATGGGGCTTGAACTCCCGACCCTGTGGATCAAGCGTCACATACTCTACTGAGCCAGCCAGGCGCCCCTCAAATAAGATTTTTTTTTAAGATTTTAATTATTTATTTGACAGAGAGAGACACAGCAAGAGAGGGAACACAAGCAGGGGGAGTGGCAGAGGGAGAGGGAGAAGCAGGCTTCCCGCGGAGCAGGGAGCCTGATGCGGGGCTCGATCCCAGGGTCCTGGGATCATGACCTGAGCCGAAGGCAGACGCCTAATGACTGAGCCACCCAGACACCCCCAAATAAGATATTTTTAAAATAGCATTTAAAATAAGATTTCATTGGATGTTTACTCTAAGAAGTCCAGAGACTGAGATAGCTCAGTTTTAGCTTGAATTCAGTGTTGTCCTCATTTTAAATTATAATTATTATTTACCTCATACTCTTTGTGGAGTAACTCAAGTCTAGTTTTCCGAAGGTGCTTCCTGACTGTATGGCTTAGCATAGGTTCACTTTCACTTGTTCCTCCTACAAGGGGAAAAAAAAAATCTAACTTTTATTCTGATTTAGGCAGTATAAAAACAAAGATAAACGGTTTTCTTATTGTCTTATATACTTCTCCAGCTTAATTTCTACCTTTCCCTTATATACACACTTGGGGCTTCCACCTAGGCCTTTTCTCTATCTCAATCTGGAGAAAAGGTAAGTGTCAAATAACACCATAATACCTTCAGTAAAATATCATGGGTGTTTACTTACCTTTGTATCTTATTATAATAAACTCAATGAAGGCAAAGGCTGTATTTTGTTAATTATCACATTTGGACTACTGCAAAGTTTGAATACCAGACAACAGTTAAGTGGTAATAAAACTAATGTTTATATTTATATTTAACCAATGAATACATCATCCATATTATCAATTTAAATTTCACATAAATAATTATCTAATATGTTTATCTATCTCTATATATGCGTTCATATTATGATATATATATTATTATAACCAAAATATTCAAACATACCTAGTTACTGGTAACACAAATGAAAAGATTAACGCATCTTTTAACTGAATCTAACAACCCAGTTACGATGGATTATGAATCACAGCATTAACTGTATGCCCGTAACGCGATACAAATACACTCAAAATGAATTCTTCCTGAGAGCTCGTCAACTATGCTGTGGTTACTTTCTTTGTACTTCTTAGTATCATGACAGCAAAGGCATTTTACAGATGTTCTTTTTCAGGACATTCTATCCAAATACAAGGATGAGTGAACTATTTTACTTGAGTGAATTTATGAAATATCACTTAGATATGAAGGCAGGAGAAGGTATGTGAAGAGAAGCTGGGGAAAACATTCAAATTATTTTAATCATCAAAGTTCACAAGAGAAAAATATTCCTCTACCAGATTTCACCCAAGTACCAAGAAAGAAACCTTGGAATAATCTCTGATTCCTCCTTTGGATTTCTTAGTTCCAAAGTCCTACTAGTTCTTCTTTTGTTCTGGTATTTATCTTCCTGTCCATTTCCACTGTAAAAATCTTACTAAGTCCATTTTCCCTAAGTTGGGATTATTACAATGACTTCTTACATTTTCTGAAAAGTGTTTTCTCTACGTAGCCAATGATAGATTCACTTTCAATTTTTCGTAAAGCAAGAAACAAGTAAAAATCATTTTAATTTCTGCAATCTAAGAATGATAACTTAATATGAGCAGAATAAAATCCAAACACTAAAAACGCTCTTTAAATGTTTAATTTTTCAAGGATCTTCTAGTTCAAGTTTTATCTCCCTTTTACCCACACTGGTATTGCACTGAATGTTCTTTTTTATCCTTAAACCAGACTCACATTCCCCCTTAACTGGGCTAGAGCCTCCTACCTGACATACTCACATTGTGTCTCTCCCCTTCAACCCAACTCACATATCATTCCTCAAGCACATTTTGGATCTTGCCACTCCCTTGTTCAAAACCATCAGCTTACTCTATTCTTTTCACCCACAGAGCAAGTCCCTGAATTAGTTTATTACTCAAGATTCTCTGCACTAAAGTCTCAATTTATACTTTCAGTCTTATTTCAGTAGTCAGACCAAACTTAACTACTGATCATTTCTAACAACATGCTTTGTGTTTTCCTACTTCTAATCCTTAGTTCATGCTATTCTCTCTGTATGAAATGCCCTCCCTAATCTTTACCAGTTGAAATTTTATCCATTCTTAAATCTCTTAAGGCCACGTGCTTTATGAAGCCTTTCTTGATATTCCCAGCTGAACTTCCTTGCCTGAACTCTATGGGCCTCTTTGACCTTTAACACCTGCTGCTTTAAACCATTAATACTTTGGTCCACATGCACAGCCTCTTACCATAATGTTAGTTCCACAAGCCTCTAAGATTTCTCATAGTGGCTTGTGCCACTGTGTTCACTTACAGATTATACAAATGACCAATCCATCCAGTATGACAGTGGCAAAATGACATCAGTGAAAATTGTCTATTTTAGTCTTTCTCCAAATATACACTATTTAGAGATTGTTTCAAATCTGTTTTTATGTGTTTATAAAATAGGCCCTTACCAATAATCTCTTTGCAAGGATTTTCAGGCGTGATGGGGACTCTGCAAGCTGGACACTGGCTATTATTCTTCAACCACAAATCGATACAAATTGAACAAAATACATGGTTGTTGATGCATATGACAGGCTGGCGTACCTTTGAAAAAAGAAACACTACTTTTAGTACAGGGCAATAGTCATAACTGGGAGAATCCCAATAAGTTTAGTTTAGAGCAAACAAACAGTTTCTCTAGAGTACAGTGGAGTGGGTGCTTTAAGAGGAAATTATTCAGGATTTATAAAAACACTGGTTTATAATTTAAACAGCAAACAATGCTGACAGAAATACTAACATGCACTAAATATAAAAATATTTCACTCCGGGCGCCTGGGTGGCTCAGTTGGTTAAGCAACTGCCTTCGGCTCAGGTCATGATCCTGGAGTCCCGGGATCGAGTCCTGCATCGGGCTCCCTGTTCAGCAGGGAGTCTGCTTCTCCCTCTGACCCTCCTCCCTCTCATGCTCTCTGTCTCATTCTCTCTCTCAAATAAATAAATAAAATCTTTAAAAATATATATATATTTGACTCCATTTATACAATATGCACAAATACTAATACTTTACATTTCTATAGTCTTATATTTTACAAAGGGCTTTCACATGTACTTTCTCTGTGTTTTTGTTTTGTTTTAAATAGTCCTGTGAGGTAAACACAGTTAAATATACCTCACAAATAAGGAAACCAAATTGTAAAGAAATTAGGTGGCTCGGTCAGGATTAACTTAGGTGTTCTGAGTGTGTGTCGCTGTTTTAAAAGACAGAAAATAGAAGAAAGAAGTTACGTTAGTTTTCTACCTGATGTTATGTTTGTTTACACATTTAATGTCTATCTCTCCTATTAGAAAGGAAGCTGCATGAGAACAAGAACTTCCCTCATTTCATTCATTCCTAAATTTCTGATGCCTAGAAGACAGCCTAGTACACAGTAGGTACTCAATAAAAACTCGCTGGATTAGTAATTGCTATTAAGACAGTATTTAACATTAATTGGCAAACTGCCAGAGGGAACAATAACTTAATATTCTTCAAGTAGCAAAAATTTTTAAATAAAAACCAAAATAACATGGAAATGCTTAGGCTTTCTCTTGATTCACAAGGTAATGTTACTGTGGGACTCAAAATACTTTATAGCATTTTCAATAGTTTCCTGTTCTAATAATAATAAAAATACCATTTTAGAGTCCTTCTACACTAGAGATCAGAAGATTAAGAGAAAACAGAGAAAGTAGAGGGAGGAGAAGAGAGGAGAAGAGAGAAGAGAGGAGAGGAGAGGAAAAAGAATGAGCCTGATAGGGAAAGAGAAATGACTATGGGATTAAATTACATGGAAATCATTGTGATCTGTTACTGACAAGCGCTGCTTCAGTAAATGGTAAGAATGGAAACTTGACTGAAGATTGAGAGAGACAGCGAAAGGTTAAGTGACAACAGAGAATATAGACAATTCCTTCATGGTTTGCTGTGAAGGAGTGAGCATAAGAATTAAGACCATGGTAAGAGATGCCAATGAGAATGATACAGTAAAGAGGGGATATTAACGATGGAGGAAGAAGAGGAGGGATTAGAGCTATAGGCAGCAAAGTCCCTAAGAAGTCAAGAGGGAATGAAATCCAAAGCACAAAGCAAAGGTTTTGGCTTTTATGGGATTGAGGATCTGTCTTTCATTGTAACAAAAGGGAAGGCCAAGGGTGTGAGAACAAATGCAAAGGGGTTAGAAGATGTGTTGATGGAAAAATGAGAGAACTCATGTTGTAACTATTCCAATTGCTTATATTTTAATCATTAAATATGAGGTGAGGTTACCAGCCGAAAGTGAGATGTGGGTAGGGATATCAACTTGAGAAAACAGAATAAAGCAGTATTTTTTTTTTTTTTGCTCATTTAAAGCAAAAATTTATTATTCTTTCCCATGATTCTGAGGGTTGACTGAGCTCAGCTGCGTAGTTCTTTTATTAAAGCAGTATTTTGAAAAGGGAGAAAGTAAATTTACTAGTAATTTACATATAGCAGGATTGCCAAACATTGCTGAGTTCCTATTTGAGATGTGTAATTTTTACTATAAACAAAAACCAATTAACACAGGTGTTTATTTTTCTTACCAATTTTTACCTGTTCAGTTTCAGGCAGGAAGCAAATAAGTAGATGGGTTTACCCAGAGTTGGATTTGTGCCAAGAAAGAGAGAGACAAGGGACCGATGATAATAAATGACCATGGTTAACAAGGGACATGAGTATATGAATGGTAATGATGACGGTGAAAAAGTGATATTCATAGAGTCAACGAATTGGTCTTGATAAGGCTGAAGTAATGCTGGAGAGTAGGTATGATGAAAAGAGGATCAGAGTGAGATGCTTATATTCAAAATACCAGAGGTGGTACAGCTGCTTTCTTTAATTTTTTTTTTCCTGGGCCATCTTATCTGGCATAGTTCCATTTTCTCTCTTAATCTCATGTATCACATGATGTTAACATCTTTTCTATGACAACTCCTGAGAATCCTCTTGTAACTGGACCTCAGTAAGTGGCAGAGCTTAGGTTTTGAGAGACAAACCTGGGGCTAACTCCAGCTCTGCCATTTGAGCTGTTTGACCTTGGGTAAGCCCTTTAGTTACAATGAGCATAGGTTTCTGTCTCTGAAGATAATGGCTTAACTTATTATACTTTTCATCCAGGCATTAAGATATAATAATGTAAAGATAAACACAGAGGGTTCCAGATAGCAATCCCTCAAAAAAAGAAAAAAAGAGAAAGAAAAGAAAAGGTTAACAGTATTACTGTATCTGTGCCTCGGAGCCAACTCCATGTAAGATCTTGTAGCTGCCTCAATCATAACATGTCCAAACCCAAACTTGGCCTCCTCCACACATTTGCTCCTCCTCCTGCACTCCTTCTTATCTAAGTTAATGGCACCACCACCTCATTACTTGAAGTAAAGTACTCAGAGCTGTCTGTCTCACCCTTTTCACTTAGTCTCACCATCCAGTTGGTCATCAAATCCTGGTATCATATATCAAGTCTAAGTGGCCAGAGATTTTAAGATGCACCAATATTTTCTGTACCACTAAGAAAAAAGTATGAAAAATGCTGCTAATTACAACTGTAAGATGCCATCACTTGATACAGCCAGGTTTCAAAAAAGTTATAGTGTGAAAAAATTATATCCTAGAATTGTCAAAATTTGGCAAATCTACCTTAAAATGTTTTTTGCTTTGTTTTACTTTTACCTATCATCTATCCCTTCTTTTCCATCTTCACCTCAATAATGAGTTCAGGCTCTCATTCTTTTACCCAAGGACCTATTGCAATGACCTCCTCCCACCCAAGCTTCCTGGCTTCCAAATACTCACTTCTGTCCACCTTTTTTTTTTTTTTTAAAGATTTTATTTATTTATCTGAGACAGAGAGCACATGAGAGGGGGGAGGGTCAGAGGGAGAAGCAGGCTCCCTGCTCCGCAGGGAGCCCGATGCGGGACTCGATCCCGGGACTCCAGGATCATGACCTGAGCCGAAGGCAGTCGCTTAACCGACTGAGCCACCCAGGCGCCCCACCTTTTTTTTTTTTTAAAAGATTTTTTACTTACTTGTCCGAGTGAGAGAGCGCGCGTGCGTGAGCGCGTGACTGCGCACGCGCACAAAAGCAGGGGGCGGGGCAGAGGGAGAGGGAGAAGCAGGCTCCCCGCTGAGCAAGGAGCCTGAAGCAGGACCCTGGGATCATGACCTGAGCCAAAGACAGATTGTGCTCTCATTTCTTAGTTTGATATAACCTGCTGGTCTCCAGCTTCCCCAATCAAAATAGAGTCCCTTCCACCTTTTAAGACGAAAATCAAATGCTACCTCTCTCTTCTGCAAGGCCTTCATTAATCCTTTTTAAAATTAACTGGGTCTTTGTCTGATTTTCATAAGGGTACTCCTTATGCATTGATTTAATGTTCATTTCCTTCTGCACTGTACTTAGAAAGTTGTTTACATCCTGCTTCCCAATTAGATTTCAGCCTCCTTAAGGTCAGGGGATGGGCATACTCATCTTTGTATCCACCTACAGCACCTGATATAATGCCTTGCACACTCTAAGATTAATAAAACTGAATTCTGATGTATTAAAAAAAGGCTGAAATCATGTTCCTAAAAGTGTCTCAAGAAGCAAAAGGTCAATGGCCACTAACAAACTGTGTAAAAGCAAAAGTTTAACCTTCCCATTTAATATGCCAAATTCTTTAGAAGAACAATCACAGGCAGACTACTTAGCTCTCTCTGCTAAGACCATTGGCAATGCCACCCACAGGAGAATCATTTTCACTGTTTGATACATGGTATTGTCACTGTCATTGTGTTGGGAGTTTTGAAAGAGTTGACTAATTCATTTCTTTGGAGCAAGTACTTATCAGATGATGATTTCTAAACAATGGTTTAAATTTGGCTTAGGAGAAGCGAGATCTATAAATAAATAACTACTAAAACAAACAACTTGTTATTTATTTGACTGTAATCTACAGGAGCAAAATACAAAGAATGTAGCCCTCCCTCAATTCCTGTCCACCCCTCTTCCTCTACCCAGATCCTGGTATATACAATACCTAAACACGCACATAATTTTCCTTAATATAATCTTACTGAGATATGGAAATAGTCATAAGTTGCCTGTTATTAGGCTTTATATCCAATTTACTCTCAAATGAGATCTGTGGCAATAAAACAGTATTCTTACAAAATAAAAATGCAAGACGACAACAGCAAGTGACATGTACAATGCCAAACTCATCTGGAGTAAGCATGTCAAAATGATATTCTAGGGTAATACACCCTGAGGCTGGGGAGGAAGAGGAGATAAGAGAGAGCAAGGTATAAAAAGTGGGCTCTTATCACTGGAATGGGCCTGAGGGGGACAGTCCTAGGTGCAGAAAGATTAACCCTAAATCTGTAATTCTACTGCATAGTTTTCATTTCTTTTATTTGAAGATGTTTGGTTTTTTTTAAAGATTTTATTTATTTACTTATTTATTTGACAGAGAGAGATACAGCAAGAGAGGGAACACAAACAAGGGCAGTGGGAGAGGGAGAAGCAGGCTTCCCGCTGAGCAGGGAGCCTGATGCAGGACTACTGGTATTTTGGACTGAGGAACTTTTTGTTGTAGGGAGCTCTCCTGTATATTGTAGAATGTTTAGCTAGCAGCATCCCTGGGCTCTACCCACTAGACATAACTAGCACACCCCTGGAGACAATCAGAAACATCTCTAGGCATTGCCAAATATCCCTGGGGGATGAAATCCATCCCACCCCTTTGAGAACCACTGGTCTAGGATATTCACATGAATTTCCCAAATAACCTAATGGCCCTGGTAGTATCAAATTCATTTTCAGCTGTGGAAACTGAGACTCAAGGAAATAATAATACAGGTTATAAGTGGCAGAACCAGTATTTAACCATCATTCAATGTGACTCAGCTGCAAATTGAGTGCTCTTTCAACTAAGAAATAGATTTTTCTTCCTTAGGGCAGAGTTAGTAAACAATAGTCTGAGAGTAAGAAATAGAGGGCACATGCCTGAAAGAAGCAAAAGATTAGGATCAAGACTTTGGGATCAGTAGGGGCTACAGAAAAGGGGCATTGATGGAGGTGATGGGAGGGAAAGACAACCAACAGGCCTGGCAATCACACTTAAAGTCAACTCCTCTGTCTCTTATCACCTTTGTTAGAGACTAGAGCTAATCTTTCTTCAAAGAATATTCTTTCTTGCACCTATGTCAACATTTTATGGGCTTCATGAGACAAGACCTAGAAAGACTGAAAAAGAAGCCTGAGGTATAGAAATGATGCTAATAGCTCCCCTACCATCACCAACTTTGGGAATTTGGAAACTTTTCAAAATTAAAATTTCTGGATTGTTCTTGTTATGTTTCAAGAAATCTTTGGCTCTGGACCAAAATTTCAGTCCTAGAACTTTAAAACTGTGTTATCCTGAGAACTAAGTTGCTTAATGCCTATTGGTCCGGGTCCCCATTTCTGTCCAGGTAAAAGGAAAAGTAATACATTTTTGCCTCCCCTACCTTTATCCCTACTTAGAATGCTTTCAGGAATCTTATTTGTTTAGTACATATGCTAGCTATTACATACCAACCTTAAAATTATTAGGATATAACAACACTTTTTTTCAGTGAATTTTTTGTTATGCTCTAAGTATGTTAAAAAAACCCACAATATTATTATACATTTTTTGAAGTGTCTGCATTCTTTAAACTTAATTTGGAAAAGAGAAAAATGGTAGTCCATATGGCTTTTTTCAAAGCAAATTACTTGTGATAGTTATGTACAAGGCTGGTTCTTAAATCCACTCTTGGGAACTGAGAGGCAATCAGGACTCAAATGTGGGCTCAGTATACTGCGGCTGATAACATGCTGGCCAATCAACAGCCTCTGATGAACACTGATGAATGAATTTAGTCAACCTAGAATGAGGACTCTAAGTTGCATAAAGCTTTGTACCTAGCCTTACCTTGTCAACATTTTTAATCAACAATATGGGTGGAAAGCAAGGCAAGAAGTCCTCCCTGGGAAAAAAAAAAACAAAGGATTCTTCCTCTAGTACTCTAAGCTGGAAACAGTCCACCCTATTACTGGACTCTACAAGAAACAGACACCCCACACCCTAAGGAAGCTGATTTCATCTCAGATTATTTCAGCCAGAGAGCGTGCCATTACATAAGTACAAATCTTAATATCGTAGAGCTACATAAAGCTTGATTCCTTTCCAGATGAAAAAAAGTTTATATTTAAAGATTCAGGGTGCCTGGGTGACTCAGTTGGTTAAGCGACTGCCTTCAGCTCAGGTCATGATCCTGGAGTCCCGGGATCGAGTCCCGCATCGGGCTCCCTGCTCGGCAGGGAGTCTGCTTCTCCCTCTGACCCTCCTCCCTCTCATGCTCTCTGTCTCTCATTCTCTCTCTCGCAAATAAATAAAATCTTTAAAAAAAAAAAAAAAAAAAGATTCAATAACGGGCGCCTGGGTGGCTCAGTTGGTTAAGCAACTGCCTTCGGCTCAGGTCATGATCCTGGAGTCCCTGGATCGAGTCCCGCATCAGGCTCCCCACTTGGCAGGGAGTCTGCTTCTCCCTCTGACCCTCCCCCCTCTCATGTGCTTTCTCTCTCTCTCATTCTCTCTCTCTCAAATAAATAAAATCTTAAAAAAAAAAAAGACTGAGGTAGAGACAGGCAGAAAATGCAAAATGTCTAAACTGTCCAATTTTAAGTACATTTGTATCAAAAAAACAAAGTATTGACAATGTGGGTACTTAGGCTACCTCCACTAGTTCTTTACCTTTCCATTCTTCCCCATCCCAATCAGCATCTACATTATCCATTTAGATTTAAGGTCTCTCCTACCCGAACCTTCTCCTTTAAAGTAATATGCTTTTTTTTTTTTTTACAGTGACCTTTCAGGGGGTAATGGCCCCTAATTCTGTTGAACAAGCAAAAGAAAAGGATCTTGCAGATGGTGAGATTTGGGGACAAATAATGAGGTTGGCAAAAGAATGGTTATCTGGGAGAGGGCTAGGCAAAAAGGACCTTAAAGGTAGATCTCAGAGTTGGCCAGAGATGCTGTGTCCGGGAGGTGGAAGTAACAATGGGAACATGGTACCTACTACCCCAGGTTATGCTATCTCCAGTATCCCACAAATACCAGTATGTGGGGAGGGTAAATGGTCCAAGCAGATCAGATTTGCTTTAACTATACAAAAGGCAACAGTTATATGAAACCAGTTAAAACCTCTGGACGTCCTGTGGCAATTTCTAGAACAAACTCACTCCATTGGGAAAGCAAATCTTCATCAAGTGCACTGCCTCAGTAAGTGCACTGCCTCAGAAAGCCACTGGAAAGCACAAGTTACTTGAAAGGCTGGTGTGCTCATAGGAGGGCCTGTCTCAGCACCCACACTAAAAGTAAACATTTATTGAATATTATTCTGCCCCAGACCTTATGCTAAGCACTACATATGAATTACTTGATTTAATCATCCCAAAATGCAAGGAAGGATGTTGCTACTACTACTATTCCCATCTTACAGATAAGGAAACTGCTCTGAAAGAGGTTAAGTAACTTGTATGAGGTCATATAACTAGTAAACGGAAGAAGCTAGAACTCATGCAGTCTGAACATAGAACTCAGGCCTTCAACCACCACACCTTTATGCCTCCCTAGTAGAAAAAGATGACAGTTTACAAATCGTTAATTTTTTATTAGCAGATTTCATTTTAGAACACAGCCAACAAATACAGGAAAAAAAGAGAGAGAGAAAGTGAGGGAGGGAGGGAAGAAGACCCCCAAGAGTGTCTGCTCACGTCAGTTTTTAGGACCTAATCTACTGAAGACACAAATGATAACGACAGAGGTTCAAACCAGAGATTATAAGCCTTAGTTCTCTTACGTTAAAAAAAAAATGGGACAACCAGCCTATCTCACAGCACTGGTGAGAGAAGTAAATGAAGTAATTAAATACATACAAAAGCATTCTGTAATCTTCAAAGCACTACCCTCTACTAGAATCATTTTTGTTACACACAGAAAGCACAGGTATGGAAAATCAACCAGGCAGAACACATTTTCAACACAACTGCAAAAGGGCCTATTAACTAATGGAAACAGATATAATGCATACAACTAAGACCAAGTGGAAATTATTTCCCAAGGTATCTTTATCAGCTTTTAATGCTATTGCTGGGGGTATATTCACTCAGAATTTAACATATACTTGTGGGAACTTCATGTCAGAAACCAAGTAGAAGAGCAAACACAAACATCTCCTCCTCCCAGCTATGTAAGTAGGCAGTGGCAGCAAATGCCAGCTCAAATACCGCCCTCCGTGCAGCCATCCTTGATCTCTCCAGTCAGAATTGATCAAGCCATCCCCTATATACTCTCACAGCACATTTGCTATTTCCTTGGCATTTCATTCTGAGGGATATCAAGTTATCAGTTGCTTCCAAGCCTGACTTCCTACTTCCTCGAACTCAGTAAATTCACACAGAACCCCAAACACCTAAGGCAAATGATCGTGTTGGCTGGCACTCAAATGTTTGCTCTCTGAAGTCTGTATGTCTCAATTCTAAATATGCGGCTGTAGTTCCAGTCTGCATTTCAGGGTAAATACAGACACACCACAAACGTAAAAACAATTCAGGGTGGAGAAAAATCTGATTGTTCCTGCATAGTATCTTCTCCTCTTCTTGATCTACGCGTTAAAGAAATGCTCTTTTAAACACCGAATGGGAGGCACAAACGGAAACGAAAGAGCAGACAAATGCTTTAGAACCTTCAAAATTCCGTTTCTAATTCAGAACTACTCTCTCCTACCTCATTTCACAAACACATTAGGCACCTTTTGCGACACAAAGAGAGGGTATTCTATCTCCTCGCCGATCCGTTCCTGGAATAAAAGACCATGCCTTTCATTTTTAAACATCACTTAAGGGCGGGTACTATCTACTTTGCCAATTTTGAACCCAGAGCAAAGGACACGGCTGGGTTAAGCAAAGGAAAGGAGGCTGGAAATGGAAAAGACTCTCCCCAACTAGCACTGCAGGCAGGCCCAAGGACAGAAACACTAAACTTGTGCAGGGGACGAAGGACTCTTAGGCAAGGCTCCCAGGAAACGTGCTCCAATGGGCTTCACCACACGCCACACGGGTGGCACAGGGGCGTAAAACACTGTTGGGATTCCTTTCTGACGAGGCCTCCTTCGACGCCGGAGTCGGCCGGGTGAGGCCGCCGGCGGAGGCAGAACCGCCTGGCCGCCCTCCCTTCAGACCCCAGGCCGCTGTCACCCTCCTCCAAAAGGCACACAGATGAACCCAGTAATCACGACGCGATCCCGTCCCCCAGGACGCGGCCTCCCATTGCCAGAGGAGAACGCGGGTTAGCGTCTGCACCCATCTCGGCGCCTCACGCCCCGTCCCCGCCACACACGGAGACCGCCCTCGGCTCCGGAGGGCCACCTCATACCCGACCCTGTTTCGTAGAAGTGCCCAGAATCACCCATTACCTTCCCCAAGCAAATGTGGCACGTGATGGGCAGAGTGAGCGACAATGTAACGTTCTGCACGGTCTGAGCCATGGCAGCGTTCAGAATCCCGCCAACACGGAAGTCCCGCCGACGGCGGCTCCTCGCCGCGTCTGGGGCCGCGCGAGGCCGGCTACGGCAGCCCGGCAGGGCCACAGCCCGCCGGGAGAGGAAACGAAAACGCGCTTTCGAAACGCGCGGTCGCCACGACTTTTTTTCCTTCCTTCCTCCCTCCCTCTCTCCCTCCTTCCTTTCATTAAAAAAAAAAAAAAAAAATTCCCGTGTTGGGGAGCTGCAATATTCTTAAGAAGGAAGGCAGTATACTACAGGCATCGATGGGGGATCCTGAAAGTTTAAATGAAAAAGTGCGGGGCCGAGAGGAAGATGGGGAAGGTGATTTTAAATGCCTTAGTCTTTCCCAGAGGGTGGAGGGGATATTTCCGCCTAAAAATTAAACCCTACACAGTCTGCAAACACATGGCGCTGTCAAAACAGGAAGAGAAAAGATGCTATCTATGCATTTTAATTTTTCAAAACAACTTTCTGCCGCTCTCAGGTCTTTTTCCATTCTGAAATGATGTAATGTCACTTAAAAGCAACAGTGATGGTCTTTGATCTGTTTCCGAGGCAGGTTACATTCTATCGCAACTTTCCCTGAAGACATTCTTTTCGTTGGCCCTTCTGTGGTTTCTAACAGAGACTTAAGGGTCCGAGCCACGGACTCTGATTTACACCCACCGGTGAGAAAGCTGCAGGTCGTGCCCGTCGCCCACACTCCCGGAAAGCACTTGCACAAGCGTTTAAAGCCTTCATTTCAGGTGCGTGTTGGGTAAGACATGTATCATTGTGCTGTAGAACTCGAAGGACAGTGTGTGAGGTTCTAAGTCAGCATTTCCTACCAGTGAAAAAGAAAAACTAAAAGTTCCTACATGAATCTTGAATATAACGGATTTGGAATTTAACAGCAACTAACTTTAAGTGAGAAAGAGCCAATGTAATTAATTTATGCAAACAAACACAAGTTGTGAGCAGGGAGTTTTAGAAACAAAACCAATGGAACGACTTTCGGTAATCTTTCGGAAAAAGAGTATGATCGCGAGAAGCACGTGGTCAAAGGAAAGAGGTTCTGGACCTGTACCCGCAGGGTAGCATTCCCTGCCCCCACAACTTCTAGCTCTCCTGGCTTCAGACAATTTATTTAACCTCTCTGCTTCTTAGCTTCAGTCTTGGTAAAGTGTGTGCGCGTGTGTGTGTTAAATGAGGTCAATGCATGCTTACTATCATGTTTCAAAGAAACAGACAGTAATGGGACTGGACCAGCCAGTAATTCACCTAAAGAAGCCCAAGTCCAGTTCAAAATCGGCTCACACACAACAGTGAGAATTCTTCCAAACAGCTCAAAACTTCATTTCCTGGGAATTGGAGGCCATCATCTGTTTGGAATTGGAGGATTAGGCAAAATAGTCATGTCGCTTGTTTGGTTAATGGCCACTTTTTCAAAATGCCTGGCATAAAGTCACCTGGTTTGGTTATTTTCTGGCTATTTGAAATAATATTTTTACGGGGTTTGGAGTTCACATGTTTTGCTAATGTATCTTTCCTGTCCCTAGATCTCAGACTTCAGAATGAGAAATCTCCAGGTCATTTATTACCCACTGCCATTCAAGTTTCACCTTTTCCCCATCCTGCAGTGTTCTTCCCTACTCTCACCTTGTCCACTCTCTGTTTTTACCTCACTGATATCTAAGATGGTATGTTAGGACCTGTCATTGCCACCCTCTGAGTGGGATGTAGAACTGAGAATGTTCTGCCTCTCACAGCCATCCCTGGAAACAGTGCAACAGGGAGACATGTTGAAGACAGTTTTTTTAAAAATTCTTTTCCGTTGTTAATGGAGAAGATTCATTTCTTGTTAATCACCTTGGTGATTGGTGTTAACAGTCACAAAGTGAGTTTAAAAAATTGTAACCTACATTTTAAGTAGAATGTTAAAATCTAGAGTATTCCCAGCCTCTCTTTCCACATTCACTATCATTGTCACAGCTCCTTAGTGCTGTTGTTGTAGTTTGTCCATATAGTTATTTCTGTGCTGATCACATTGTATTATAGTTGGTTGTTTATGTGTTTGCCCCCACAACAGACTGTTTTTTGAGGTCAGAGATTGTGTCTGATTTATCTCTAGTATCTGGTACTAGGTGACTATTCCACAAAAGATAATATTTTCTTTAGCTACAGACTCAGGCTGTTTTAAACATTGCCTTTACTTGTTTTTCACTGCAAAATGGAAGGCTGTGTTACTTTTTTGCTAATTATAAAAATAATAAGGCTTGTCTTAAGAAAATTAAGCCATTTATAAATATATAAAGTAATAAGCAAAAGTTCCTCTGTACTTATGCCTCACCTTCCTATCCTGTGTGATAATCACTATTAAATTCTAAAGCATATCCTTACAAACAGTTTAATTCATATATTTGTGCATAAGCACAAATAGGATCATACCATAATATACTTGCTTTGTTTACTAATGCTTGTGAATAGGCGTGCACACACACACACACACACACATCTAAATAATATTGTTAGCAATATGGGCTGATGAGGACTATCTCTAGGTCCAAACTGATTCCAGGCCAATTCCCAGGCGTCACTTTTAATAATACAAATGGTTTGGGGCACCTGGGTGGCTCAGTCGGTTAAGCGTCTGCCTTCGGCTCAGGTCATGATCCCAGGGTCCTGGGATCGAGCCCCGCATCGGGCTCCCTGCTCAGCGGGAAGCCTGCTTCTCCCTCTCTCACTCCCTCTGCTTGTGTTCCCTCTCTCGCTGTGTCTCTCTCTGTCAAATAAATAAAATCTTAAAAAAAACAACAACAACAACAAATGGTTTAAAGCCAGGAACTATCCTTTCCCTCTGCTCTATGAACAGCATTTCTTTTTGTTGACAAATCACGTTCTAAACAGATGTCATTTGGCCAAAATTGTTAAATAATGTTGCTATTACTCTAATAGGAAAACAAAGATTATATGGCTCATTGACTTTGTGCTTAATCTGTGTCTTGGCTTCTTAGTAGCCTTATGGAGAGTCCTGTGACCTGAGGGGTACCATCAAATGTAGCACCTGGAATGGGTTAAACCCCCCTAAATTCTTAGAACTATAAACTTTTAGAACTAGAAAGAATCTTAGGGGTTTTTATGCAGGTCTCTCCTGTCACAGATGAAGACATTGAGACCTAGAGAAGGTAAACCACCGGAAAATGGTAGATTTGGAGCTAAATCCTAGATCTTACTTGGATTCTCTGAGATTGTTGGCCCGATGCCTTTGTGTAAATGCAAGATGTATTATTATTAATAAAGGAGTTCAGTAATAAAAAGTCAGTCATAATTGAATTTCTTTGCTAAGAAAACCATCAAATAGCTATGGAACACCTTTTACCCCTTGTTTAAATCAGATTCATTTTTATGATAAATTATTTAAAAGCAAGTTTAAAAAAATATAAAATCTTAAGTGCTATTAAAAATTGATTAGGCATGCATTATTCTTTCATTGACCCAGTTCAGATTGTTTTTTAATTTTTTTGGTCAAAGCTAATAAATTTGAGTAGATGTTTCAGACAGACGTTTTGTAATCATTTGGCCATCAGTCAATTAATCACAACTTCATAAATATTGATTTCAGATTACGTTTATCTTTCATTCCTGAAACACAATCTTTTTTGTTGTTGTTTGTTTTAAATTTATACTCCCCCACTTGGATTGTGGTTAACACTGAGGAAACTCATAAAAGTTGGATTAAAAAAAAATAATCATAGGAGCTGGCCCAGCTTCATGGACGTCAAGCATGGAACAATTTTCTCATAGGCTGGGAATTCTGAGCTAAAATGTCTCAGGATGGTGGCATGAAAGATGCTTGTTACTATAGCCAAAGTTTTTCTTGCAAGTTTTTTTTTTAAATAGACTACTGGAAGTTAACATGAATTTGTATAATGTATTTCTACTAAAAACATTAAGGAACAACTAACTCAGGCAAAGTTCTGTCTCGTGGAGACTTCCTTCCAGTAGGAAAGTTACACTGCATTGGCTTAGAACCAAATCTTGGCCTCTGGAGTAGCAGATGAGGTTTTAGTGCTGAATCTACACATCAAATTTGTTGTAAATCACAATATAAGTGATTGCAGAATGAATGAATGAATGAATGCATGAATGAATGAATTAATGAAGTTATGTATTATTCCACAAATATTTGAAGTTTTTTTTTTTTTAACGTGGCAGGCATTGGTCTAAAAGCCTTATACTCAGCTATGAATCCCTGCCTGCTTTTATTCATTCAACAACCGCTTGGCTGACTACCCTTGAGGTGCCAGCCACTGTACTATTTTTTCTTTTCTTTTCTTTTCTTTTTTTTTCTAAGTAGGCTCCACACCGAAAGTGGGGCTTGAACTCACAACCCTGAGATCAAGAGTCACATGCTCTGCCAACTGAGCCAGCCAACACCCCACCACTGTACTATTAATAAGCCACTTTATCAATGGAACTACGGAGCCCAACTCTTCTATTTCTACAGTAATTTCTCTTCTAGGTGTTCTTATTGTGGGTTAGCCTCTGGCATTGTGACACAGCAAGTTACAGTTTTAAATATTTTAAAATGTTGCAAATTGGGTGATCGTTTTAAATTAGGTAATTTTTAAAAGAATATTTTAGTTCCACCTAAGGCTTAGTGGTACTTCACAAATGTTTGTTGAATGCTAGAGAATAAATAAAGGAAACATTATCTCCGGGAATATTGTAACAGGCACCACAAACACAAAGAAGTTGTGGGCTTTGCCACAGTAACAGAACAGGGAAGCCCGCTCTGAGATCCTGACTGCTTTTGTCTTTAAGCTGCCTGACAGACCATATTCCTTTTTGCCCTGACTTCCAAGGTGAGATCCTCCAGTAAGAATTAAAAGCCAGGGGTGCCTGGGTGGCTCAGTCTGTTAAACATCTGTCTTTGACTCAGGTCATGATCCCGGGGTCTTGGGATTGGGCTCCCCACATGGACTTCCTGCTTGGCAGGGAGCCTGCTTCCCCCTCTCCCTCTGCCTGCCACTCCCCTTGCTTGTGCTCTCTGTCTCTCTCTCTCAAATAAATAAATAAAATCTTAAAAAAAAAAAAAAAAAAGAACCGAAAGCCAGACCCTTGTTTCCATGTTATTTACTCAAGCCCTATAAATAATTGCATTTGGAGGATGCCTCTCCCACAAAGGCATCCTGCAGTTGGCCATAGAGTCCTCAGCAGCTGGCTGCAGTCTTGCCGAGTTGCTTTACCCTTTTTAGGTAAAGCATCTGACACCTCCTTTACACACTCAACACTCCCAGTCATTGTTTTAGCCACTGAATCATTTATTACAAGTGTTATTTAAGATATGGCTTCATTTCCCCATATCTCATCATCCTCAACTCTCTGATCTGTGATTTTTACTTCTTATATTCATTATGACCAAGTGTCAACTTTCATCTCACTCATGATGCTTTTCTTGTCGCCCCAGCCTCCTCATAACCCCCTTGACTTTCAAATTCTGAATCACTACTAATCTATATCAACCAATTTTTTTCTTTTCTTTTTTTTCTCTTTTTTTCTCTCAGGAATTTATTTTACAAGCCTTTATTTAACACCAACTGTGGCTCAAGCACAGTGACAGATGCTAAAGGTAAAAAGTTGAGACTGGCTAGAAGTCTGAGATCAAGGTGTCACTGAGTTGGTTACTTCTGAAGTCTGTGAGGAAGAATCTCTTCCAGGCTTTGCTCATAGCTGGTGGTTTTCTGGCATTCCTTGGAGTTCCTTGCTTGTAGAAACATCACTCAGATCTCTACCTTCATTTTTACATGACATTCTCTCTGTGGGCATGTCTGTGTTCTAATTTTCCCTTTTTATTTTATTTTCCTTTTTTTCTAATTTCCCCTTTTTATAAGGATGGCAGTCGTGGATTAAAGACCCACCCTACTTCAGTATGACCTTATCTTGCTTAATTAATTAAGATGTGATGACCTTATTTCTAAAGAAGATCACATTCTGACATAACAGGGTTGGGACTTCAACACATGAATGGGGCGGGGAGCACAATTCAACTCATAACAGTATCCATGAATACTGTTTAATATGATGTCAGTTTCCTCCCTCCTGAGCACATGATTGGCCTGCTCTGCCTTGCTCTACTGTCTGTGGTGGGACTTTGGGTCTAGTTTAATAAATGAAATGCAAGTAGAAGTAATGTGGTTCCTTCTTGGCTGGGAGCCTTTCATTGTCTGTTTAAGGTTGCTGAGAGCTCTCTTTCCCTCTGCCATGGTGACCAGTAATGTGTAAGATGGAACATATAAGTAAAGCAACATAGAGCAGAGCTTTGAGCCTGATAAGGCAAATAGCCTGAAAGAAAACTAAACCTTTATTGTTACAAGTGACTAAGAGGTGTTACCATAGCATAACCTAGTCTTTCCAGATACAGTAACTTTGGGGGATATGATTTATTTTTATTCTCGCTATGGACTGAATCATGTCTCCCCAAAATTTTTATGTTAAAGCCTGATCCCTCAATGTGCCTGTATCTGGAAATAGGGTCTCTAGGAAGTAATTAAGGTTAAATGAGCTCATGAAAGTGGGACCATAATCCAATTGGACCGTGGCCTTGTAAGAAGAGGAAGATCTGTCTCTATCCCTACTTTTATTTCTTATTCTATCTGCATTTCTCTCTTTCTCTCCTTCCCCCATGTAGGGACACGTAAAGACAAAGGCTGTCTTTGGGGTGCCTGGGTGGCTCTGTTGGTTGAGAGTCTGTCTTTGGCCCCTAGCGATCCTGGAGTTCTGAGATCCAGCCCTCAGTTAGGCTCCCTGCTCGGCAGGGAGTCTGCTTCTCCCTCTCCCACTTCCTCTCCCCCAGCTTGTGCGTTCTCTCTCTCTCTCTCTCACTTGCTCTCTCTCTCTCAAATAAATAAATAAAATATCAAAAAAAAAAAAAAAAAAAAGACAATGGCTATCGGCAAGCCAGGAGGAGAACTCTCATCAGAACCCAACCACATCTGGCACATTCTGATCTGGGACTTCCAGTCTCAGAACTGTGAGAAAATAAATGTCTGCCACTTCAGCTACCCCATCCATGGTATTTTGTTTTGGCAACCTGAGCTAAGACACTTCTTTTACTTAGTTAGACTGATATATAGGTTTTCCTACTTGGACTTATTTAGACTCTTATTATGATTTTTTTTCTTACTTGTGCTTCTTTCTAATCTAAATCTAAAAATTACTAATTTTATAACCAAGAAAGATTTAACATTAAAAAAAAAATCCTTCAAAGCATGCATCATTATGCCATATATTTTAGTAGATGTGCTACCCAGGTTATCTTTACAATGAACCAAAATCAAAGGAAAACTTAAATTCAATTTCATAGAAATGTACTGAGAGCCACAACTCTCACGGCCGCTATCCTTAAGAGCCTCACACAAATCTCCTACCTCTCTTTCTGCAGATATAAACTTTTAATGATAACACACCCCATTTCTGTACTTCATGAACTTCAATGGCCTTTTGTGGTATTGTTCTTCATCTCACTTGAGTGTTCCTTGAGATGAATGTAACTGTGGTAAGTTGTATACCTGTTCACCAAAGTCCGCTTCCTGTCCACGTCCTGGGTGAGGATTCGATTTTAGAGTCCCACTGAAGTTGGGCTTGATCAGGCCAGATTTTCCTTGGCCAATGAAATGTGCGCAGCAGTGACCTAGATCTCTTTCCCACCGAAGCTATAAGAGCCATGCTTTCTTCCGCACACCTCTTCCCCTTGCCCTGGGAACTGGAAGGCTCTCAGGGGCAGGTGTGCCCTGTGCCTGGGTCACAGCAAAGACAACGCAGAGCAGAGCTTCAGGCCTCGTCCAATAGACTTGAAACTTGAACTGGAAAGTCCTTGTTGTGATAAGCCACTGAGATTCTGGAGTGTTTTTTGTTTTGTTTTGTATTTTTTAACGGCTGCAAATCCTAGCCCAAGCTCACTGATACAATGTTATGTAAGACCCGTGTGGTGTGTGTGTCTGTATGGCCCACACAGGCTAGCTTTTTCTTGGGACATGTGTGATGGACACAGAGATAAACCACTCCGTTTTTTTTGAGATTTTACTTATTTATTTATTTGAGAGAGAGAGAGAGAGACAGCATGGGTAGGGGGAGAGGCAGAGGGAAAAGCAGGCTCTCCGCTGAGTATGGAGCCGGAGGGGCGTGGTGGTGAGGTGTCTCTCAAACCCTAGGATCATGACTTGAGCCAAAGGCGGACTTAACCGTCTAAGCCACCCAGGCGCCCCTAGGGGAATCTTGATGCAGTGGTTGAGAGTATTGTCAGCAAACGTTCTTCCATTCTCAGCCCCTTCAGGGTTTGCCACAGCTGCAGAGAAGCGTCTCAACCACATCATATCCATATCCTTCCTAGGCTGGCCCGCATCTGGTAGCTGATGGAGGTAGGGATATAAAGGCTTAGCCAATGAACGACCCCTCTGTTGGGTCATTCAGCTCTAGAGCTCCTTGTGAAATGGATGAGGTGTTGATGGGCCTGCATCCCAGCTTGTCTTCTTCCTTTGCCCAGTCCTACTTCCTTCCCTTCCTGTCCACAGGTGTCCACCACAAGGGCACTTCCTGCAAACATTTTGCACATTCAACACTGTTTCAGACTCTTCTTCCCAAAGAACCCAGTCTGCAATCAACATGCCTACCTTTAAAGAAAATAAGAGAAGTGAGTGAGTGTGTGTGTGTGGGGGGGGTAAGTGTACACACATATGCTCCCAGTGGACCTCTGTGTTGGTTGTCTCCCCACTTTCCTCCTTTGGTGACCCATTTGCTCGTAAATATGCCATTATTACTAATTAGCTGCAGCCAACCTCTGCTCCTATGGGCCTTGGAGACCGTTTACCTTCTTCTAGCAGATATGTCAAATGTGCAAGCATAACTTTCAGCGTGTGACCTAGTTTCTTTGCTTAAAGTCACTGGGAATAAGAAGGACCATTCAGAGGTCGAGAGGCTGGGCCACTTTAATTTTTGCTTTTTATTTATTTTTAAGATTCTTCAGTATATTAAAAAATGAAAAAATGCCAAGAGAGTATCACAAATTTTGTGGTGGATTTTGAATGTTTACATTTAACAGATTAATTTCTTTAGCCCAAAATACAGTGCAATGTAATTACTTCCACATTGCCCAAAATAATTATAGGATTTACATAGAATATGAATTCCTGGTGCTACAGGTAATATTGTCTTGTAAAATTTTTGTTTTTGTTTTTGTTTTCTTCAATCCATGGGTCACATCCCCATTAGTGGGTCATGAAATCAATTAGTCTGTGAAGAACAGGGCAACCAAAGTGTAAAAAACTGATTCACCCTCTCTCCCTTCAGCCAGGGTAAATTAACTGAAAATTTTTATGTGGGATTTGTGATTACCCCTTCTAGCCAAAACAGGCTCAGTAATTTATCCTGACTTTCTCCACTTTTCCCATTCCTTCCCCTTCATCAACATCTGTCCTCGGTGTAACCAACAGTTTAAGAAACTTTCAGTTGCACACAATGGGACAAAAATACACACTATATTGCATGTGATAATGGTAAAAGTGGTTTGTTTTTTGGGGTTTTTTTTGCTTTGTTTTTTTAGTAGTTTCCATGCTGAGCATGGAGCCTTAACGCAGGGCTTGAACTCATGACCCGGAGATTAAGAACTGAGGTGATATCAAGAGTCAGACACTTAACCAACTGAGCCACTCAGGCACCCCAATGGTAAAAGTATTTTTTGTGCTGGGTTGTGATGTAAAATAGATTTCTTACTGAGGTGTGTATTAAAACATTTGAGAACTAGTATCTTAGTGTATATATTTGGGTTGAATGACGGATGTCTCCTTTTAATATCATCAGTGTCTCTATGATGGAATATTATTTACATTCTTTTTGAGATAATGTTAAATGTCAAAATTTGAGTCATCTTGATAAAGGAACTCTTGGGGCAAATGAATCTTCTAGTCCTCTCCCAAAAGGGGCTTCTTTGCTCCTATTGTCTCCTCTTCTTACCCCTTCTTAAAAACATAAGGTTAGACATTATATGTTTTCTGGAAATAGTCTCAACCTCATTGCTGTGGCTTTACAAAAACTGAGGAGAAGCAAAAGGAAAGGGTCTTTTATTTATTTTTTATTTTTTTGCTGTATTTATTTGAGAGAGAGAGAGAGTGCAAAGAGCACAGAAGTGGGGGGAGGGGCACAGGAGGGAGAAAGAGAAGCAGGCTCCCCGCTGAGCAGAAGCCTGACATGGGGCTCAATCCCAGGACCCCAGAGTTATAACCTGAGCCGAAGGCAGATGCTTAACCAACTGAGCCACCCAGGCGCCCTGGAAAGGATCTTTTATTACAGTTTTTTCCTCAGACACATAACTCCAGCAGAGCTGCAAAAGGTAACTCAATGAGGATGGTGGTTCAGTCCAGCAGACATTTCTGGTGTACATACTATGTGTTCCTTACAACAACCCACATACTATGTATTCCTTACAACAACCCTGGTAGATAGCCTGCCATTATTCCTGTTTTATAGTCAGAAAACTGAGGTTCGGAGAGGTGGCAAAACCACATAGATAATAAATGCCATAAATAGATTTTCTGATTTGTATTCCAGTTACTGCTTATTCAACAATAATTTGTCAAAGATGCACCGTGTTCTAGAATATATGTGTTATACCTGGAGGATATGAAACTCAGAGAGACATGGTGTCTGCCTTCAAGGAGCTTGAATCACTCTGGTGCTAGAAATACGTTTAAAACTCGATCAAAATAAAGTAAGATAATACAGCCATAACAGCTACTCTGACAGAGCACTAGTTCTGGGGCAGGTGTGAGATCTAGACAGTGCTGTGGAGACCCTGAGGAGAAAAGTTGTTTCAGGGTAGGGATCAGGTAAGCTTTTGCCTCCCTGGGAAAGGATATCCAGTAGCCAGAGGGGAGAGCAAGACCCCTCAGAACAGCAGGAATTGTGTGTACAGAAGAACTGGATGGGTGAGAGAGAGCCTTCTGTTATCAGGATGCATGTAAGACTTGAGCTGTGCGATAGGGGAAGGAGATCAGGAATATTCTAGAATTTCTACTTGGACAGCAAGGTGGAAAGTGGGATAGAGGTAATTACTGAATTTTAGAAGTTTGCTCGATTCAGTATTGTGATCTTAACATGGATATTCACTGTCTAGAAGAATCAGCACTTTTGAAACTGTTAGGTTTATATTTGCCATAAATAACTAAGTTGTGGGAAAAGCTGGTTAAAATCAGGGGTTTTCGTTGTTATTGTTGTTGCAGAACTTACTTGGAAAAGAAGAATGTATCTTGGTACACTCGAATATGCAAACTTTTCAATGAATGGCTCTTGTCTCTTAATTTAAAGTCTATATCTAAAAGATTAATGAAATAAGAGAACTCAGTTTTATATATGTTTATGTTTATATAGACTTGAGAAAACCAATGCAGTAGGTGGATAATGGACAGGGAATTACCAGAAGACATAGTCTTGTTGAATGAAAACAAGATCCGGTTAAAAATAAAATTTGAATTCAATGATATTTGAATAGCCCTGTGATTCCTTTGTTATTTGAGTCATTTTTTGGATGGATCTACAAAGGATAAGACATCATCATTTAAAAATAAACTTGTATTTTATTTTTTTAAAGATTTTATTTTTAAGCAATCTCTACACCCAATGCGGGGTTTGAACTTACAACCCTGAGATCAAGAGTTACATGCTCCACCAACTGAGCCAGCCCAGCTAAGTGCCCCTAATAATAAACTTTTAAAAGTATGAAAGCATAAGTCTGTAGGAGTCAAAGCATGTGCTAAATGGAAAAAAAAATTGAAAAGATTTTATTTATATATTTTAGAGAGAAAGGGATAGAGAGCATGCAGGGGGAGGGACAGAGGGAGAGGGGGAGAACGACAAACAGACACCCCACTGAGTGCAGAGCCCCAGGTGTTGGGGGGGACCCTGAGATCCTGACCCCAGCCAAAATCAAGAGCTGGATGTTCAACCAGCTGCGCCACCCAGGTGCCCCAGAAAACATTTTTAATGACTGACTAAAGCCCTTTTTTAAACCAGTGAAAATAGAGTATGCTGTGTCAAGATCAATATCAGTGTTAATTATATTTTATCATATTATTTCAATATTGGTCATCCAATATTCAAGGTGGAAAAAGGTGGTTTTTTTGGCTTACAAAAAAAAAATCAAGATATAATGTTAGTGTATGGCATCAGCGAGCCCTTGTCATTCTCCGGTTTACTGTTTTGTTCTCTAAGTTTTGTTCTGTAGCTCTGTCTCTAGTAGTTACAAGTTCTGATCTTCGGTGATAATGCTTGATTTGTTAGAGACATCTTGGGGCAATCAACATTTGCCAGAATGTGCTTTCTAATTCTCCTAGATTTGCAAACATAATAACCAAGATTGGGTGTTCAGGTTCGAGAACCCATTCTTTTGGCGCACTCTCCTCTAGCCCAGCTCTAATTTGAAGGAATGGTAAGAGGTTTGTTTTCAGGACAGTAATAATGGCCAACGGGCTGGATTCCACTTAACTGGATTTCAGTCACTGTTAAGAGCTCAAAGTGCTTCTGTTCCTTTAATTCACAATACAACTCTATGAGATTGTTAGTGTTTTACTTTTGAGAAAGCTGAGGTGCATTCATTCATTTAACCAGTGTATATTAAACACACACTATGTGCCAGGCACAGATCTAGGTTTGGGTCCACAGCAAAGAATAAAGTAGATACAAAATTGCCACCCTCTTAGAGTTTACATTTGCTGTAGCCTCCAAAAAGGTTTTGAGAACTTGGGAACATCAATCTATAGTGCCTTTTGAACTTTAAGCCAAAATATCACAGAATCTATATGGCTCAGCAAGTTATTTCTGAGTGTCTACTGTGCTGTGTGTAGTTCAATGGAAATAGCACAAGACCGAGAGTCAGACATCCTCATGGTTGTGTCCTTGACATTAGTTAGGGGCAAGTGCCCGAGCTTTTCTGACTTTATGGGTTCTAGATGAGATGTCACTGAGTTACTCTAATTTTATGGTTCTATGTGTCCAAAACTTTTTAGATACAGTGTATAAAAATGTATATCCTCAGGAAGCATATGCCAGACGCTGATTTGGGGAATGTAAGCCTTCTATAGGATTATGCAGTTTCAAAGCTCATTATTATGACTCAGTGAGCAGATTGGGAAGATGCTATTATTTCAGTTTTACATTTGTAAAAACTGAGACCCAGCAGCTTGCCCCAGGACACGGAACTAACGAACATTGGGACAAAGATTCAAATTCCTCTCTTCTCACAAATGCTGGCCCAGCTCTGTCCCCTATTTGGAAGATAAGATTGAGCTTGTCTTGGAAAGAATTATGAATCTTTTACTATATTCAAGACACTATGAACAAAGACAAACGGAATATGGACTCTACTTTCTAGCACCTGTAGTTCAGCAGAGGGGAAAACAGTTAACATAAAAACTCCTGAAAAGGAATAAAATGGTAAGAGTTTTAAGGAAGATTAAATGAGAATTGGTTGGTGGGATAAATTATCTTAAGTGGGCATAAAAGGAAAATTACATAGAAAAACACCGTTCAAGCTCATCATATATGGACATATGGAGTAAAGGGAAAATATTCTAAGTGAATGTGATAGCATAAGGTAAATTATGGAAATAGGAAAGGATTAAGGAACAGCCCAGAATTCAGTTTAGCTGGAGCATAAACTGGGTAAAGGCAGCAGCAGAGAGGCTGGTGAGATGGGCTTGAGGCCAGTGGTGGAGGTCTCCCAGGACTTTGGACTTGGCTTTGTAAGCTCTTGGGAGCCAAAAGACATTTCTGAGCAAGGGAGTGTATGATCAGAGTTATGCTTCAGGAAATCCAACCCATCAACAGTATATAAAATAGATTGGATTGTGGAATAAAAAGGCAGAATATTATGCAGTGTGTATGTTGCCAGGAATAAGAAAAATGGATCTGTATAGGCTAGAATATTGAAGGATTTCCTGGAGCAGGGATAACTTGGTCTGGGCTTAGAAAAATGGTTAGATTTGCTAAAGAGAGGTCTTGGTGGATAAGGATGAGGATAAGTGAGATTATAGCATTCATTCTCATGAGGATTCCGGTCGTTTTAGGAATCAAAAGATATATGCCCTTTGAACAGCAAAGTAAATAAACAGAAGTGCCCCCAGAGTGAATCTGAGGGTTCAGAAAGTTCTGGAATCAACCTGGATGCAGAATTAGGGGCCAGATCTGCCTCCTGGGCTGCATGACCTAATCCAAGGGTAAGTTTAGGCCAAGAAAATGCCTACCAAGCACCCTCGGGGCCACAAAACTGTAATGCAACTCTTAAGGAGAATATCAGGCTTTATGGTATTCTCAGTAGCATCAAAACTTAATCATCCTTAGATTTGCAGAGGATGGATGGACAAAATTAGACCAGGTGGCTGGACAAAGCACAGAAGCTCAGCCTGAAGCAATGTAGCTCTGCTGTAAACAGCTGGGAAAACAGCAGCAACTGACAGCCCCTACTGGCAAGCTGCTGCTAGAGACAGGCATGCTCCCTACCGGGAGAAGTGACAGGAAATCTGCAAGGCTGAGCACTGGGCATCAGGCGTTCCAGGCCAAACCTGAAACACACATTAGGAGGCAGGCCCCTTTCTGCTAGTTGACTTAATGTATTTCACTTGCCCAGGAAGGAAAAATGCCAGCAGATTATCCTTCTTGCTTCAAAGGGAGGTCAGGAACTTCCTTGTGAGTTTCTTGGGTCTTACATGCCATCCTTGTCTACACTGCAAGCCTTCTGCAATTGACAGACTTTGGTTTGTCAGTATGTTTGTGTTTAAGAAATTGTCAAGATGTTTGTCCGAGAATGGGGCGCCTGGGTGGCTCGGTCGGTTAAGCGTCTGCCTTTGGCTCAGGTCATGATCCCAGGGAGACCCGCATCAGGCTCCTTGCTCAGTAGGGAGCCTGCTTCTCCCTCTGCCTCTGCCCCTCCCCCTGCTTGTGCTCTCTCTCTTTGTCAGATAAATAAATAAAATATATATTAAAAAAAAGATGTTGCCGCAGGTGATTCATCATTTTCCATTACACCCACCAGTGTATGGAAATTCCAATTGCTCCACATCCTTTCCAACAGTTGGTATGGTTAGGC
Organism: Mirounga angustirostris; assembly: GCF_029215605.1. Classification (NCBI taxonomy): domain Eukaryota; kingdom Metazoa; phylum Chordata; class Mammalia; order Carnivora; family Phocidae; genus Mirounga; species Mirounga angustirostris. Next base: position 28,894,331 of record NW_026991711.1, on the reverse strand, counting down.
TTGACACATTTAGTCATTCTAATAGATGTGTACTGATACCGTTATTGTGTTAATTCACATTTCCCTAAAGGATCTTTTCATGTGCTTATTTGCCATCGTTTATCTTTGCTGAGGTGTCTGCTCAAATCTTTTGCCCATTTTAAAAAATTGGAAGCTCGGCACGCCTGGGTGGCTCAGTCGGTTAAGCGTCTGCCTTCGGCTCAGGTCATGATCCCAGGGTCCTGGGATTGAGTCCCGCATTGGGCTCTCTGCTCTGTGGAGAGCCTGCTTCTCCCTCTCCTCCCCACTTGTGCTTTCTATCTCACTATCTCTGTCTCTCTCTCTCAAATAAATAAAATCTAAAAAAAAAAAATTAATAAAAAAAAATTGGAAGCTCATCTTCTTTTGAGTTGTAGAGGTTCCATGTATGTTTTAGATACAAGTCTTGATCAGACCTATACTTCGCAAATATTTTTTTCCCAGTTTGTGGCTTCTCTTTTTATTTTCTTAACAGTATCTTTTAAGAGCAAAAGCTTTTAATTGTGATGAAGTTTTTGCTTTCTCTTTCCCCCATCTCTCTGATTCTTTCCAATGCAGGAGTAAGGCAGATTCTTCCGGCTCACCGTGGCTGATGTTTGGGCAGGGTCATGTTGGGGTCAAATTGCTCCTGAGTTTAGTTCAGGCATCCCCCTTTCTATATGTTTGTGATTCCATGGTTTTTGTGGCAAAGAGTAGAGGAATAGAATGAGGACAGGGTAAGGTGGAGGTTTTATGGGAACTATCATGAGATCTTCAGTTCACCCAAGAATGGCACTCAAACCATTCCAAAGGATTTTGAGGGAGTTTCTCTTCTATTCATTAAAAGCAGATTCCTTCTTTTTTATTTTTTAAATCGGAAGGGGAGACGAACCATGAGAGACTATGGACTCTGAGAAACAAACTGAGGATTTTAGAGGGGAAGGGGGCGGGGGAATGGGTTAGCTCGGTGATGGGTATTAAGGAAGGCACGTATTGCATGGAGCACTGGGTGTTATATGCAAACGATGGATCAGGGAACACTACATCAAAAACTCATGATGTAATGTATGGTGATTAACATAATATAATAAAATAAAGTTAATTAAAAAAATTTAAAAATCAGTTAAAAAAAATAAAGATTCCTTGACAGCTATCTTCTTGGACTCCCTTGCATCCCTTGCAAAATGTGACTTAGGTAGGAAGGGAAGATTTGTCTGGACCTGGTGACTTGTGGTGGTAGATTTCCTTGAAGGCCGCCTCAAGTGACTTCAAAGTATTGACTACTCCTGATATATTTCAGTCATCGTCCAAACACTTCAGAGGCAACAAGGTAACTTTTTGTCTAATAAATTTATTTACTTGGAGAGGATTGAAAGCCAAGGTTAAGAATAGCTAGTCTTGGGGCGCCTGGGTGGCTCAGATGGTTAAGCGTCTGCCTTCAGCTCAGGTCATGATCCTAGGGTCCTGGGATCAAGCCCCACATCGGGCTCCTGGCTCAGCGGGGAGCCTGCTTCTCCCTCTCCCTCTGCCTCTCTCCCTGCTCATGCTCTCTCTCTCTGTGTATCTGTGTCTCAAATGAATAAATAAAATCTTTAAAAAAAAAAAAAGAATAGCTAGTCTTAATTTCCAGAAAGATACCTGGAATATTCTTTAAAAACTGTACTTCATGATCCTCTAAAAACTGTTTCTAAAAATGTGTTCCTCTAATAGAACCATCTAAGTAAAAGCAGATCATTGTTTCCAACCCCACACTTCCACACTTAATGAATCAGAATTTCTAGTCTGTGGGTCTCCATGTGATTCTTATGTACACCCAAATTTTAGAAACTGGGGAGAAATGTCTTTACTTGTGTGTTTGGTCAGTTATATGATATGAATGCTGGCCTTTGTGCTGGAGAGAAAGAGTCATAGGAAGGGAGAATTTATAACCAGTGTCATGCCTTTTATAATCAAAATTATGTGCTTCTAGAGAAAGTGTAGGAAAGCAGGATGAGAGTCCCATACCCACCTCTGGACGAGAAGGAGTTAACTTGCAGGATGTTAACTAGCATGGCTGGATTATTACCTGCTCTAGGCAGGAATGCACCTAAGTCTATGGCTGCAGGCAACAGAGTCCCTAAGGGGCATGGAGCAGAGGCATCTGTGGTTGGGAGGCATTATTTACTGCCTATTCTGTGGGGCTGAGAAAAATGGATGTCATTTTATTGAAGTCCGAAGGAGTGAAGGAGAATGGCAAAAGTCATTTCCTAGAGGTTTGGCATTTGGTTGCTGAGGTATAATACATGTCAAAGAATGGCTTTTTTTTTTTCTTACTAACAAGGTACAAACCTTCTTGTAATGCTAAAAAAGAAATGGCGTTTATCACGAGATACAAAAAACTGCAGACAAGGGAGACATCCCATTTATCCACCATGTGAGACCATCCAAGCCAATAATAGAGGTTTTCAGCCATATTGGATATACACTGTACTTTCCCACCTCCTCATGACTGTCTATGCATTTTCTCCTAACATTTATCAACATTCTATCCATCTTCCAAGGATAGACTTAAATGCCAAGCACCCCCTAACTGTACTCCCATCCCCCACCCCCATCCTCCACATCTTGCTGCTGTATGCTTTCACTCTTCCTTCCTCTGCGAACTCATTGCCTTGCCCAGATTAAGTCTCCTCACTGTCTTCACAGCACTAGGCACAGGATCTGTTCCATCGTACTTGTCATATTTTCCCCATTGTCTAAAACATCTTTCCCCTTTCTGCTCTTTTAATACCACCCAATTTTAAGACCAGAATAAATCCCACATATTTCTCAAGTTCTTGCCTGACCTTGGAAGACTACCATTATTTCTGCCTCCTCTGCTACTCTAAGGATCTGTACCTCTTCTTTGGTATTTTTTCATGATTTGTATGATTCATTATCTTTTCATGAGTTTTATCTTTCCGACCAAATTGTAAGTTTCTTGTAGGCTGTATGTCTTCGGCTTCTTCACGTTCCTCCATAAGGTTGTCATAGAAATCTGGCAATTGTAATGTTTCCTGGTGGAATTCAGTATTCAAAAGGAAGATTCTAGAGGCTGGAGTAACACACACAGAGTATATTCTAATCTGTGGTTTAGAACATATCTGAGTCATGCCTGTCCTTCTCATATCTCACTAGATGGTGAGCAGCTAGATGGCAAGGAGTCTCATGTATATCTCTGAATTCCTAGTTGACAGTAAATTCATGTTTGTTGAATTGATGATTAGGAAGAACTTTCTTCTAACACCAAAACACATGATACACTCTACTCCCTCTCAGCATCCTTTCTTTTCTTCCTTCCTTTCTTCTTCTTCTTCTTCTTTTTTTTTGATGTGCTTTTAAAACTGTAATATCAATGAACAGAACTGCTTAGGATTCGATATAATACCTCGCATAAACCCTACTGTTTCATACCTCTGTGTCTTTACTCATACAGTGAGTGCCCTCTGGAATGCTCTTTCTATCTTTCTTTATTTGGCTAGCTTTGAATTGTTCTTCAAGTCCCAGCTCAGAGTCTCTTCTAGGAAATCTCATCAGAACCCTCAGGAGTTAAGTTGCCTTTCCTCTGTATTTCCAGAGCACCATGTACACACTTCTATTTTTACCCTATCACGTATTGTGGAAATATTCTGTTCGTGTGGCTGTCTCGCTGGTTAAACTATACTGCTCCAGGTCACAGCTGTGTCATGTTTTGACACAGGTTATTTCTCAACCTGTTACCCATCCCCCACCCCTCGCGCAGAGTCTGGTGTAATATCAAGGAAATTCCATAAATGTTTGTTGGACCGTTGGCCAGTAATTCTCCACTGGGAGGAGAGTGATTTTACCCTTCAGAGTTTGGCAGTGCCTGAAGATATTTTTGATTGTCACAACTGGGGGGAGGGGGTGTCCCTACTGGCATCTACTAGGTAGAGGATGGGGATACTGATAAACATCTTACAGCACATAGTACAGACTATTGACTCCCCCACCCTGCCCTTCCCCAACCCCAGGAATTATCCAGTTCAGAATGTCAATAGTGCGGAAGCTAAGAAATCCTGACGTTCACATTGTGATAGGAACAAGTGTTGTTCACTAAAAACAATGCTTTGGAAATTTTAGAGGCTGCGCTGTCATCTCTATATTATTTGGTTTTCAGGAAGATTTTTAGATTTGCATTCACAGATGGGAATGAACTTACAAGAACAGCAACTTGTGATATGCTAGTGAAACGGCTTGGTTTCTAAGGGTGATCAATGTTGGAAATTAGAAGTTAAAAGCTTTTGTTCACGCAGGGTTCTGTGGGTTTACTAAAAAACTCTCTGTGCAACTATTTGAATTAGTATCGGGAATTTTAAAAGATCAAACCTTTGTGTGTGAAAAATCAATCCCACAGGGATTCAGAATAGCTTCTCCTGGTCGTTTATGAATTGAACTGGGGAACTTTTTTAATTTTATGTACTACATGTAACCATACTCCCACATAAAACTGCAGGGGGAACTGTACTTACGCAGGAGAGCCTCTGGTATGTAACTGCACGCAAACATGGCTTTCAAATGACTTCAACTCACCTACTTAGACCAAAGAGGCTGTCAGTTAATTTAACAAACTATCCCTGTTCCCTGATCTTTGGGCCATAAAAATTGTTCATCTGCTCAGTCACAGGCCATTTAATTTTGGATGCATCGTTGCCAGTTGGTTACAGTAATTAGCATTCCCTATATTGTGGCAGCTTCCCTGAAGCTATGCTAAGTAGGGTTGCACTTTTGTGTGGAAACATAAGCTGGGTTGTGCAAATGAGCCTGGCCACCCATCTTAGAGACAGAAGCCCTAACTACCATCTTCTTGGCTCGGGGTGCCTTCCAGGCCCACCTGCAGATCTTATTTACTGATTATTAATGACAAGAACTGTAGGCAGCTGTGAAAGGCACAGCATGGCAACTCAAAGCTGCAACTCAAAACTATCCTCCGTGGGACTGTAATTTTCTTGAATGACACCTGACTTCATTTTAATTTCTTTCTTTGCTCCAAATGCACTTGTGCTGGAGAAATGCAATAGAAATTCAATGAGCTCCATGTTTAATAGGCAGACTTGCAACATTTGTTGGTGCATCTGTTAGTTTCCTGGCAGAAGTGGGGCATTTGGAAATATACATTTGTGTTTGTTCCAGAATTGGCACACAACCTGTAAGGAGATGATTCAGCAGGGCCCCTGGTGAGATACCAAAGAACAAGGTTACCTAGTGATTCACTAGTGGCCAGTCTGTGGAGATCACATATTATATGGGCTTAAAAATCAAATTTGATTGAATAAATGTTAATTTTCAAATCGCGTCAATGTTCATGCTTAGGAAATCAGATTTTTATTCCAATTTAGAGGGACGTGGTATTCTATGTATAACTGAAAATGAATTGGCTTCATTAGGAATGAAAACGGGATAGAGTTCTTTCAAATGCACACATCTGCATTTTAGTTTGTACATCTGCAGAGTTTCGGTTTCCTGGGAAACCACAATGCAAGAGTTTGCAAGAAGGTTCACCCACTGCACATTGCTTTATATCCAGAGTGATTTTATTTCTTTTTCTAATATGCTAGAAAGTAATATTTCATCAATGGAATTCATTTTCGCATGTTTAATTTTCAGATTAATAGGATGAACACCTTGAATGTAATTAAAAATAGGTTATGTTGTTTTCCTCCATTGACTGATGCTAATGCAAATATGGGGCTTTAGCTCACATTTGTTGCCTTCTTGTTTTTTACTGCAAGGCTGAATTGTTCAAATGAATAAAGGCACCTGAAGTTGAAATTTTGAGGGGTAAGGAACTTATAAATTTTATGATGGATTGGCCATTTTGCTGTCCTCTTTAATCACCATATTCTCTAAGCACAGTGAACTCTGCTAATTAAAAAATGATCTACGTAGTCTGGGTACAATTAATCTTTATTTGCATAAGTTCTGAGGAAAAATCAAGTAAATATTACAAGTAGAGGAAAGAGCTACTTTCAGTATTTGGCAACTGTGCATGTGGTGGAAACAGTGATGAGGACTGACAAGATGAAGACAAGGAATGAGCTCGTTAGTGTCGCTGTTTCTCGCTACCTTTTAAAACTGGAGTCCACAAAGGATCATTTTCATAAATGCCAAGACAAGTTTCAGAACCCAATAAGAACAACGGATGTTTGGGGAAAAAACAGAGCCCAAGTCCAGTAATTTCTCATTTTGTTACCAACAAAACAAAACAAAAAACAAAAAACGAAAAAGCCCACGGAATGCTCAACAGAATAGCCACAGCAGGGGAAGCAAGGAGCAAAAGGACTTCAGGACCCCGTTTTAGAAATTCCTTTAGACCACATCACAAGAGCTACAGTAGGAGGAAAAAGTGGGACAAGTTCTCATTGTCCATGATGTATTTCTGTTAGAGCAGGTAGCTTTTAAAACCATCGCAGGATAGAAAAGCTAAGGTCTGCTTCTACTCCTATTCATTTTTTAAGGTAACAAAAGTAGTCTTGCTTTTGATAGGGGAGGAGGAAAGAATGTAAATACTCGTCTGAGAGTATTGTGGTGAATGGCCTTTGGAAAGCTTTATTGACAAGAGCAACCTCAATTATAAATGAAGGGAAAGGCAAAGTGTTTGTAAAGGCAGTCTTTTTATTGGGGTCTCTTAGCAGGTTATTCTGGTCAATGTCCAGGATGAATCAAGAAAGGGAAGAATTCAGAGCCACTAAAATTCTGTGCTCCATTTTACCTCCTCAATGGCTGTGGGAAGGTGGGGAGACTCTCTTGAGGGTGAGCAATTTCTTAGGTGGTTGCGAGGAACTTTTACTTTGGTCAAGAAGACTTTTTCCTAGGGGACCCATGGATACAGGATAAAACAAGGCCCTAAGTTTTTGAACTTCACCAAGTTATTTCTTGTATGGAACAAATACAACTATTTTGCTCAGTCCCATTTGTCAGTTCATACCTCCTCATAGTATGTCAGCAAATTATAAAAAGTGGTGAGAAAATAGAATGATGGTAATAGGCATCAAATCATGTAACTTAAAAACTGAAAGGAACCTTGAACATCATCAAAGCATAGAAAATAAATTAATGAGAAAGTGAGTCTCCACCTAGGAGTATCCTCCCAGAAAAAAACATGATTTTTGCTCCATTGTGGTTTATATTTAAAGCAGTGGCCAGGCTTCTTAAGTCTCTGTATGCTGTTTGTTCTGCATTGCCATTGACTGACTGCAGGAAAATAAAGGGACAATTGTAAGATCGGTGAGGCCTGGGGTTCCAAAGCTCTCTGAAGGGAATATCCTCTCACTACAGTTCAGAGGTGGTATTAGGAGTTAGTTGGACAGTTAGGTAGTCAGGGTCAGGGTCCCCAACAAGAAAACAGGGAGTCAGGACAGCTAAAATAAAACAGCACCGACATCCTGTTGTGTAGCTTAGACAGGACCGCACTGACATTCTGCTTTGCAGCCTTTGCAGAAATGACTTCTGCACAAGGTCCTAAAATAAAACAATCACAAAGCATTTGTCACCATCATGGGCAAGGGGCAGTTAAGACATAAGCCCCCACATGTCAGCCAAAAAAGACCATCAGCACGTGGACATTAACCTAATAGATAGATGGATACGTGACCAAAGCCCTGATTGGCATGACTCAGCACACCTTGATTGCTTAAGAAAGTTCTGCAAAAGAGCTCATAAAACTCCCTAAACTTAGAAATTCCGGGACAACCCACTCGGGTCCCCTCCCTCTCCAGGAGCTTAGTACTCTTGCTCAATAAACTTTGCGTTGCTGCCCATCACTCTTCGTCTGGTCTACCTCTTCATTCTTCCAAGTGGCTTGACCAAGAACTGCGGGCACTCAAGGCAGAGAAATCCTGCAACAGTGGGTGTGAACCTGGCCCAACTTTCCGTGTAGATGATATTCAATCCTGGAAGTTATCTTTGGGAAGCCAAATCAATCCTCTAGTAATTGTAGATACTCATGTCTAGTACCAAGTAGATTTGGAGTGGAGGTGGGGAGATGTTTATCATTAAGGAATGCATTTGTACTCTGATGGTGACACTTTGGTTTATGGAAACTTAAGGGGGTATTCAGCCAAAACAAAAAAAGTCATCTGAGACAGTTTTAATTTGCTGATTGCATTAAAGTGTAGCCTAGATTTATTTTAATCAGGTATGGCGAGGCCAACAGATTGGGAGACAGCTACCATCGAGGAAGAAGCATTTACTCACAGTTTCCTAGAAACAGGAGGCGTGGCACATAGGGCCACATGGGGAAGTACACCAGGCCCTGTAGGTCAGGAGGCAGAAGGGGCAAAGGGAGAGCATGGCCACAAGCCTTTATTGGGTTTCTGCAGGAAAAGCAAGGCAGGGCAGGGTAAACAGTTTAGGATGAAATAGTTTAAATAATTTCAGTGAGCTCTGGCCTATGGGGGTGGCTTCTAATTGCCTGATACCTGGCCCTGAGGTGATTTAGGGCAAGAGAAATACTGGCTTGGTGTTTGAGAGTTCGTTTAAAGAGGTGATTGGGGTTATGGGTTTTGGATCCTTTGGTTTGTGTGTCAAAAGCAAATTCCCAGGCAAATCATATGCTATCTCTAGGAATTAGCTAACCCTGGGAGGAGCAGTCCTTTGTCTGCTCCACAGGGCCCCCAAGATGCCAAAGAATCATAAAATATAGAAAATAAAAAACATGATTAACGCACTGGCCCTACTTCAATCCTAAAGCCCTGTCCTGGAGGACTGACCAGCAATCAAAGATGAAATCTTGAAATTGACCAGATGCTGGTCTTCCTCTCTGGAAAAGAAAGTGGGACCTTGACAACAGATGGCAGTTTGTTTTGAATGTTTGGCCAAATAATTCTCAAGGAAGTGTAAGAATCATCGTAATTACTATTTATTGATTCATTACTTTGTGCCAGTTACTATGTTATGCACTTGGCATATATTATCTTATTTATTTCATTTTTGACAAAATAGGTACTGTCATGTCCACTGTAATATGAATGTACTGAAAGCTTAAGAGAGGTTTAACAACTTGCCTCTTGTTACATCCTCAGTAGAGAGCAGAGCAGGGAATCTTACCCAGCTCTGATTACAGAGCTCAAGATGTGTGCTCTTACCCTCTACACTCAGGTGCTGAGATTTCACAGAGCAGTGAAAAGGAAACAGTAACAAAGATGAAGAAACTGACTTGCCAGCATTTTAGTTTTGCAAAGTAAGACCATGTAATAAGGGGCAGGGGAGATGTTATTGTACTATTCCAACAAAAGAAAAAATATTTGAAATACCAGAAATAAGAAAGATGTAATCTCAGAACACAAAGGAACTGTTTCCATGGAAATAAATGCAGTTTTATGAAAACTCACTGTCGTGCACTCATTTTTCTCCTGTCACTGTGGCTGGTGCTGATGGGCACGGATCTGGGATTGGTGTGAGTCAGCACAGTAGTCCTGACCAGTGACAAAGGCCTTCGTACCTGTTGGCACTGTGAAGGATCTGGTATTAGGCCCTACAGGGGAGCATCCCCCAATGTTGTGAAGAGAGGCATGAGGTTAGAATGGCAGGTGAGAGCTAGACAGCTCTTTCTAGAAACACCATTTTTAGAAAAGCAGAGCAGAGTCTTGACAAAGGATGGAAGGGATGGAAGGCAAATACAAAGAGAAAGGGATGCATTTAGGATCTTATTTGAGTGAAAGGCAAAAGGAAAAATGGCTTATGCTGAGATAAAATTTAGCAAAGCTGATGCAAAGGTGAAGGATTATTGAATAAGGACATGAGAACTTTGTGCAAAGATGACTGGTGACTGAATGTCCTAAATCCTCATTAAGGACAAAAAAGGGACATTGCTAAAATAGCAACTGGAAGGTAATAAATCAGATATAAAGAGCACATGATGACTGTAAGTTTCCTGAAATATTGGAATTAAGAGAAAGAAGTCCTGTTCCAACCCCTTAGCCTCATTAATTCTTAGCTGTTGATCTATATGAACGATGAAATTCATTCTTTTGATCCTCTCATTTCTATTTACAGCTGAAATGAATTCTAGGACAGGTCTTTCCCACTTGCCACTTTGCATTTCTTTCACTCTGATAAAATAGTTTTACATTTCTTTTTAGAGCTGTTGTTGGAGGAGGTCATCAAGAGGACATGATCACAGGTTGACCCAGAGCTGGCTGGGGCAATCGGAGTCTTCTCCTCCCCATCCTTAGAGCGTATGCCCTGCCCACCGTTTCCACCCTAGGAGCTGTTTTGGGGACAGCCTTGAGAGAGTAAGGTGTTGTTGAGACTTTCCGGACTGTTTACGTTTCTGACCCTAAATAGGGTTACGTTTCTGACCCTAAATAGGGTTACGTTTCTGACCCTAAATAGGGTTACGTTTCTGACCTTAAAACTTTTAAGATTCTGGCGGGCAGGTGTGGAGATCTACTCATCTTGCCGCCGTCCAAGACAAGCGTCACAGTAAGTCCCCTTGCTTATGTAAGCTGCCACCTACCAGTCTAGAATGGTCTGCTGCTTTTTTCAGTCTCTCCTTGCCCTCTGTGTATGGCGGCCAATTTGCAAACCAATAGCTATCGACAAGATTGAAATAAAGAATTTCTTTTTCAAAGTTTGGAAAGACAAATAAGGTAGATTGAAGAGAGAGGTGTCCTACCTAGGTCTCACTTTGGCCTTTAGAAAGGACAGCAATACTATGTCTCTATACACATAGACTAATATGACCTATGACTGTGATCTTATGTCCAGGAATATATAACTTGGCAATTCAGGAAGCAGCTTGGGGCTGGGAAGGAGTATGAGCTTTGAGATAAGGGCCCAGCAAAGTCAAACACAGTGTGTAATAGTCTGGCACTCAGGAGACCTGAGTTCTTGTTTTTGCTTTTTCTCTATCAGTTTTAGGAATGTTACTTTCTCAGCACATTTATGCCTTTGCACTTGTTACCCGCTAGCAAGCTATGGTTATTATAAAGAAAATGACAGATATGTCTTGAGCTTCTTGGAAGAATAGTCTTAACACTAGCACCTTTTGGAGCATGATTTTACCAGGTCCCTTGTCTCTGTCCTCATGATCACCTGGCAAGGGAGGTATCATTTTCTGTATTTTGTAGATGATGAATCAGAGACCCTGAAAGACTAGGTGACTTGCCCATAGCCACACAGTAGGGGAATGAGACAAAACTCAAGACTGTCTCGTTCCAAAACATGTCTAGTATAACCCTTAAGGGCTTCTCCACCTGTAGCGTGCGTACGGACTGCCCGAGACCTTGGGAAATGCAGGCTCTGGCACATAAGGTCTAGGTCACGGCCTGAAACTCTGCATTTCTGATGTACGCCCTGGGGTTGCCCATGCTATGGCCCCTGGACCACACTTAGAACAGCAAGGTATTATACTGCCTCTTGTTAACAAATACAGTAGAAATCTGAATTTGCCTTCTTCCTTAGGGGAAAGTATTTTCAGTCTTTCACCATGAATGTGATGTTTCTTGGAGTGTTTTGTAAACGTTTCCTATCAAGTGGAGGAAGTTCCCTTCTATTCATAGTTTGCTGAGAGTTTTTAATCATGAAGAGATACTGAATTTTGGCGAATACATTTTCTGCATGAATTGATATAAGCACGTGGTTATTTTTTGAAGACTATAGTTACATTGATTTTTGAATATTGAGCTAGCCTTGAGTAATAATTTTTAAAAATATTTGTTTTGTGTCTAAATTCTGTATGTAAGGTACACCTATTGAAGGACATTCAGCAAATAGAAAAAGAAAAAAAGTAAATAAAAATCACCTCAAATTTCACCATCCAGAGATACTATGCTAATGTATTAGTGAACTGCCATACAGTTTTGAAGACATATTTATGTATTTATATTTTTACAGAGTTAAGAGTAAAACCACGTACATATGCTATGTACATCTTCCTTTGTTTATGTGACATTTTATCTTGAGCATTTATTTTTTTCATTTTTTTTTTAAAGATTTATTTATTATAGAGAGAGAAGGAGAGAGAGAGAGCACGTGTGGGAGCAGGGGGAGTGGCAGAGGGAGAGGGAGAGAGAGAATCTCAAGCAGACTCCCTGCTGAGTATGGAGCCAGACTCAGGGCTCAATCTCACAACACTGAGATCATGGCCTGAACTGAAACCAAGAGTTGGACGCTTAACCGACTAAGCCACCCAGGTGCCCCTATCTCAAGCATCTAAAATTTTAAATATTGCAGGCATGCTTTTGTCTCAGTGACAATGCACTTCCTTTAATCTGGATTCTTTATTGACAATTAGGTTCTGTTCTGTTTATTTGTTGTTTGTTTTTAATCATTATAAATTTTTTGTTTTATCATTATATATTATAAATATCTGTATCTATAAATCTTTGCTAATTCTTAACAAATTAAATTCATTTCTGGAAGCAAAATTTTAGGCTCCAATATCTTAAAATATTCTTAATGCCAAATTACTTTTGAATAGCAGTGTACAAAATTGTTTTGTTCATTACCTTTTTTTAATTAATAAACTGTTTTTAGATTCACACCAAAACTGAACAGAAAGCACAGAATTTCCATTTAGTACCCCTTGTCCCCACACACATGTACAATCCCCTCCCCATCAACATACGGCACCACAGGGGTATAGTTTTTAAAATGGATGACCGTATATTGACACATCATTATCACACAAATTCCATTACATTAGGGTTTGTTTTTAGTGTTGTATGTTCTATAGATGTTGACAAATGTTATGATCTCTCAAAATATTTTTTAGGGGTGCCTAGGTGGCTCAGGAGGTTAAGCGTCTGCCTTCGGCCCAGGTCATGATCCTGGCGTCCTTGGATCCAGAGCCCTGTGTGGGGCTCCCTGCTCAGTGGGAAGCCTGCTTGTCCCTCTCTCTGCCCTGCCCCCTACCCCAGCTCTCTTGCGTGCATGTTCTCATTCAAATAAATACATAAAATCTTTTTATTAAATTAGCATTACTGTTTTATATTTTAAAATTTAGATTTTTATTTCTATTTAGGAGATTCTTATATACTCAATTGCATTGTTTATGTTTGCTTACTTTGCTTATGCTATTAACATGCTCTTGTTTGTTATTCGTTCGTAAAATCTTCTCATGTATAAAGGTTTGTAATACTTCTTCGGTTCTTACTTATGTTTCCCCCTAATTTGTCATTTTATTTTATAGTTTGCAGCATACAGAGATTTGAAATTTTTATTTAGTTAAATATATTAATTTACTGGAATATCCTAATAGTTTCAACAGTTTTTCTATTGATTTATATTTTTTTAATTTAACATTTTTTTAATTTTGTTACATTAATCACCATACATTACATCATTAGTTTTTGATGTAGTGTTCCATGATTCATTGTTTGCGTATAACACCCAGTGCTCCATTCAGTACGTGCCCTCTTTAATACCCATCACCAGGCTAACCCATCCCCCCACCCCCTCCCCTCTAGAACCCTCAGTTTGTTCCTCAGAGTCATAGTCTCTCCTGGTGCGTCTCCCTCTCTGATTTCCCTCCCTTCATTCTTCCCGTCCTGCTATCTTCTTCCTTTTTTTTAACATATAATGTATTATTTGTTTCAGAGGTACAGGTCTGTGATTCAACAGTCTTACACAATTCACAGCGCTCACCATAGCACATACCTTCCCCAGTGTCTATCACCCAGCCACCCCATCCCTCCCACCCCCCACCTTCTTTCTGATCATCTTATCTTCAAATAAGGACAGTTTTCTCTTTCCTATTCCTTCCCTTTGCAATATGTATGCACATGTTGTTTCTTTTCTATTTTTAAGAATTTTATTTTAATTTATTCATTTGAGACAGAAACAGAGAGAGAGAAAGAAAGAGAGAGCACAGGAGCAGTGGGGAGAGACAGAGGGAGAGGGAGAAGCAGGCTTCCCGCTGAGCAGGGAGCCCGATGCGGGGCTCGATCCCAGGACCTGGAGATCATGACCTGAGCCAAAGGCAGACACTTAACCATCTGAGCCACCCAGGCGCCCCTGCACATGTTGTTTCTTATTCTTGTCTTTTTGCGTTGGCTAAGATTTCCAGAACACTGTTAAAAATAGCAATGATAGTGGCCCCTGGACCACACTTAGAACAGTAAGGTATTATACTACCTGTTGTTAACAAATACGGTAGAAATCTTGTTTCTGTCTCTAATTATCAGGAGCCTGGTGTTTTACCATTTAGAATGATCTTTATCATGAGCTCCTAAAATAAACTTTGAACACAGTGAGAATGCTTTCTATATCTAGGTTACAACGAGTTATTATCAGCAATGGCTGATTCCTGATTTCAATGGGAATACCATAGATCTTTGACTCTGATACTCTCAGCACCTACACACCAGCATGCGGCCTTGAACCATAGCTTAGCTTCCTAGGCATGTCCTAGAATTCTTTCTGGGAGCAGCCATTAACTTGGCATCTCTGTGTGGTAATTTTCTACCCTTCCATAGTATCTCCAGACCACAAAAAGCAATGCAGACTTTAGCTGCTGAGAGTTCCACATGCAGCAGATGCTCCAGAGAAAACTAAGCCCCTCAGTTATCAGATGTGTCTCCTGTTTCCATCATTTGGCAGAACTCCTCAGGAACAAGGTCTCCTCTTTTTATTCTCTTCTCTCGGATCAGAAGTCCTTCAAAACAACAGTTCCTACCTTCTGCTTCTCAGGGCCCAAGAGCCACTCCTCTGCTCACTCTCAGGCTGTCTGAGAACTGCTGGCTCCAATGCTTTAGGAATCCTGTGGCCAACCGACTGCTCTCTGACTCTTATCCACTTGGAATTGAAGTTTTGTAAGGGAATTAGAAACACTGGAGGTGGAGAAGCATGTAAGCCATTTGACCATCTCAAAAAGCATCCCTTGTACCTAGGGAGACAACTCCTCAGAATTCTGGAAATTACGGAACCTGCTTTACTGAGTGAGGGGTAGAGGGCGGAGGAGTGATTGGGTTATCTTCCAGTCTTCTTTCAGATGAAGGGGTTTGCTCTCCTTCTTGAAAAGCATTACAACAGAGTGGTTAAAAATAAAGATCTGGATCCTGAAAATCTGGACTTGACTCATCGCTCCAATACTTTTAACTCTTTGATCTATGTAAATTACTTAACTTCTCTGTATCTCAATCTTTTCAGATATAAAATGGGGATAATAAAGATATCTCTCTTGTAGGATTCCTTTGAGAGTTTAGAGTATACATCTATCTGTATCTGTACCTATCGATACATAGATATATAGATAAATAGTGTTTAAAACAAATGCATGGGTGCACCTCGGTGGCTCAGTCAGTTGAGAGTCCAGCTCTTGGTTTCAGCTCAGGTCATGATCTCAGGGTTGTGAGATCGAGCCCCACGTTGGGCTCACACTCAGCGGGGAGTCTGCTTGAGATTCTCTCTCTCTCCCTCTGCCCCTGTCCCCACTTGCTCCCTCTCTCTCTAAAATAAATAAATAAATCTTTAAAACAAGAACAGATGCATGGCACATAGTAAGCCATCATTTTTGAGGAGAAGCGTGGTAGCCCTCTACTTATTGTCTTAACCCAACTCCTTTGACCTTTTAGTTAGGAGAAAAATCTCCCCAATTACTAGCATAAACTGCCACTTTTAGATCTTAGTAGTGGTGTGAATTTTTATGTTTTTAAAAGTACTTTATATATTTTCATAGATATAAAATATTCTAGATATATTTTAGTGTTAAGGTGGGAGAAACTCTCAGAGTCTGATAGGCAGATGCCATTTAAAAACCTGCTTGCAATCTTGTAATGTGGGGATAAAGTAACGGGGGATAAAAGATAAAATGGGTTTGGTGATTTTATTGAATTTATTGTACATATAAGCACAACATGAAGAATTCGAAAAGTACTATGATAGCTATACAACCACCTAACTAATACCTTTGAATGTGTGACTACTGTCAGCATTTTTTTAGATTCAGCCTAAAGTTTTGGTTTGGTAGACCTTTAATGTAAAACATCTGCTTGGCATAAAAAGAAATATTTTTGTATGTTAAGTTGGATGTAGAACATAATCATATTTGGCATCAGATGATACTCCAGTGCCAGATCTAGAGGCTGACAATTATAATCCAGTATCTTTTTCAACTACACGCAAATATAAATACATATCATTTGCATACACCATTATACATTCACCAGAATTGGTCACTACTGTGATTAATGGTAAGGATTCTAGTTATTGATAAAGAGGATTTATTATCTCATTGCCTGCATTACCAATTTGGTAATGTAAGTACCTTGCTGCTTAAAGCTTGGTCTGCAGATCAGGAGCACTGGGAGCATTGGGCAACTTGTCAGAAAAGTGGAATCTCAGACCTCTACCAAGACCTAATGAATCAAATCTGCATTTTAATAAGACCCCCAGGTGATGCACATGCACATTACCTTTTGAGAACCACCGGTCCATTGCCGTAGTTTTTGAACTTCTCTGTATGATCGAATCATCTAGTAAGCCTTCGTCCTGGCACCCCATACCAAGAAAACCAGAATCTCTGAAGGTGGAAGCCAAGCCTCAGCATTTTTGAAAACTCCCCATGTGATTCCAAGTATGCAGTCAACGTTGAGAACCAGTGGTTAAGAACCAGCTGAGAAGTCTTCAAAAAGGACCCTCCTTTTTTTTAACTCTCTGATTTCAAGTTGGAGTTTGGGAGCAAGGGCCATCTAGTTACCTGGAAGCCACTGAGACTAGAAAAAGGAGGTTATATTCTGTATGGCTCTTAAGACCCAGGTTCTCCAGAGACTCAAGCATTCATCTCTATATTCCCCATGACTTTAAAGCGCTCATAAGATAGGGTAAGTTAGGGGTAGCGATTCATTTTTGACAGTTTCTAGTGAATGTTAACTCAAGGTAGAAGAGTGACTAGTGATGTCATTTCCATACTGGATAGTGTAGCCTGGGCCTCTCACTGAGAAACCTTATTACTTTCATTTACAATGATGGCAGCCCAGAGTCCATGAAAGGCACCACGTGAGCAGTCTACTGGGAGAAACTTCACTCTCAGTAATCAGTCTGGAGGCCTTGGCTCGGCATCTGGGTGATGGGGCTACATCCTAAAGAGCACCACTGGTGTTGCTTTGAGAAAGACCTATGCCCACAAAGTTGCCTAAGTTAATTTTTTCCCCTGCTGGGGAGCTGCCTTCATTTGCATTGACTCTCAATGACCTACCTTCCTTCAGGCAAACACCGGCCTGCAGTCAGAAGTGTGGTTTAAAACAGAACGGCGTATTTAATGAATAACAATCTTCACATGTGGGTCTTGGTGATCTCTCATGCCAGCAGCATCTACAAGCTTGGGGTCCTGGATCAAGCCGGCTGCAGGTAGGAGACTGGCAGAGATAAGGAGCAGAAGAGGTAGTGCAAAGGATAACGGGCTACTACTCAAAGCCTTGTAGACTTTCTACCTAAAACCTCCCTTGTTCATTTCATTAAAGTGATTATAGCCTTTTCATTTTTCTTTTATACACTCACTTGTGACTTGGATCATTAGCACATGCCCTTTGCAACAGGGGAGGCTGACTTGAGGTGAGAGGGAAACAGCAGGAGAATATGAACTCGTAAAGATTCAGCTTTCATGGCAGCCTCGCTGCTTGAAAATAGACATAGAAAAATAGAGACAGTATTACACATGAGCAAAAGTATTGTTGATTCGAGTTTTTGCGAATAACTGCCTGGATGCAGGCAATTTTTAATGTAGAAAAATGCCCTTAGGGGCTTGGGGACTAAAGGAGAGGCACCTGAGGTATTTAAGTTTTGGAAAAACAACTATTTAGCATGCACAGTGGCTACTTTTTCTGCCGTATTTTAATGTATGCAAATGTAGTTCATACTGTAACGATAATCTCATGGCGGGTCTGAGTGAAGCCAATGTAGGTGGCACTTTGACGCAATTTTAATTTGAAATTACTCTTAGAAAGTGATGAGTGTGTCGTGATGGTAGCATGCAGATAGTGCAGGGAGAGCATATTGATTTTTTTCACGCTCATTTTAAAGTAGAGAAAGTGTTGTATTCCAAATGATGTGATTAGGCAAACTATTAACATCATAAAGCTCTCCATAAGATTTGCTTTTTATGTGTTTTGGACAAACAAATCAATATTGAATTCTCTTGTTAGTCTACTTGTATGCTTGTATATTTGGGTGTTATTTAACTTAGATATGAGGGGAGGAGAAGCTCTTGATCTTATATCACCAGTTCAAAGATTTTTTTTCTACAACCATTAAAATTTATTTTCATATAAGCCATAAATATCTACTGCTCTTTAATTCGATCGTTAATCCTTTTTGGGGATCTGTAGTTGTAATTATGTTGTAGAAATCCAGTTTACATAGAGTTAGTGGTGATTATAATCTGCATATTTGCAGTCTTGCTGAGATATTTTGATGTTATCATTCAGCAGTTATTGAGTGTTCATTGTATATAGAATTCTTTACTTTGCGGAGGAATCATAAAAGTTATAGAAACCTTGATCCCTAGCCCGAGGGGAAACAGGAGGGAACTATCAGTTACGGAGTATTTACTTTCCACCAACCGCTAGGTTATTTTCATGTTTTCCCAAGTAAACCATACACGAGCCTCTGGGACAGGTATTATTATCCTTGTTTACAGATGGGAAAATTGAAACTCAGAAAAGTCACTCATTCAATATCACACAGCTTTTAGAGGCAAATAAGGATTCAAGCTCTCATGTCTCTTACATCAAAATCTTGCCTTTTCCATCAGAAAGAAATAAGCATAGATTTAAACATTTTGCTATGATCACAGCTTTTACAGACAAACATGTAAATGTTGAGGGAATACTAGAAAAATTAACCTGAGACTTCTCGGAGAGGGTTTTGTTTTTTGTTTTTTTTAAAGCATCTTGTATGTAAGTGTTACCATCACCCTCCTCTGCTTGGTTGTTTTTCTACTACTATCTTCTGCCTCGCAGAATCTTTTTTTAAAATAATTTATTTGAGAGAGAGAGAGAGAGAGCATGAGCCGCTGAGGCAGAGGGAGAAGCAGACTCCCCGCTGAGCAGGGAGCCCGATGCGGGACTCGATCCCAGGACCCTGGGATCATGACCTGAGCCAAAGGCAGACGCTTAACTGAATGAGCCACCCAGGCGCCCCTGCCTTATAGAATCTTGGGGCTAATTTACTAACAAAGCTGAAATATGTCCATTTTCCTGAAATTACAGATGTGAAAAAATCCTTTCTTTTTCTAGCTGTTCCTATGTACCCATATTTTAAAATTCACATTACAACTTTGCCAAATGTGGACTTTTAAAGTAGAATATCACTAAGAAGTAGATCATTTCCCAATAATCGTAAGAAATCGGTTATTCACTCTTACGGCGAAATGGGCTAGCATTGAATTGATTCACATCTATACTAGTGATACCCTGATATTATAACTCCTACTTTTCTTCCTAAATTACCCACATCAGCAACTTTGATGGATTTATATACTTTATTGATATTCTGTGGATTTCTCACAAATGCTAGTAAATCAACTTCTGGATGATAACTCTTAATACTTACTGCGTTTACAGATAAGAGAGAAAGATAGGGACCCATAGAGACAGATGAAATGAACCTGGGCAAGACTTCTCATGCAGTGGCATCTTCCCCGGTAAACCGGTTTCAAAATTACACCACTATCATTTCAGGTTGGCAGAGCATTTGACAAGGACCAGAATTCTGTTCAGTCATATGAGCGGTACCACACTCAATATCGCAGGTTGTGCTACTTTCCTATATTCTTGTAATGCTTGTTTCCTGCTAAATTAAATAATCTCATCTTTGGCTTATATGAAATATTGAGTTTATTAAGGCAAGCTTTCTGTCCCTATTTAGGGCATGGTCTCCTGCTGGGCATGAACGAGTGGATTCTAAAGAAACCGACAGTTTGCCTTCTACAGAATGATTTGGGGGTCTCTGAGCTCTTTGGGTGATTATCTACAGCAACTAATCCATAAATCAATACTGATATTATGATCTGAGAATGGCTTTATTGTATTTTACATATTAAAACATAAGCTTCTGATTTTTTTTCTTTAGAAAATAATATGCTGATTTATCCTTTTTGAATTCATGGCATGGATCCTAACAACACAGAATTATTTTAAAAATTCGATATTAAATAATCTTGGAGTCAGATGAGAAATAAGCAACAAAGAATAAGCATATATTGCTTAGAAGAGCTGCTAGTTTGATACAATGGGAAACGATATTTAAGCTGCTGTTAGCTAGAGGTGATTCATGAAATAATTTAGAGAACTCTTAAATGTAGGGGTATCTCTTATAGTACAAGGTATATTTCTTTGGTCTGGAGCCAGGCCATTACACCAAGAGCTGGAAAATCTAGGTCTTATTCACAATTCAGTTACTGTGTAAACATCAAAGCAAGTCATTAAGACCTTGTGCCACTTTCTTTTTTTAAAAAAAGAATTTGACAGAGAGAGACACAGTGAGAGAGGGAACACAAGCAGGGGGAGTGGGAGAGGGAGAAGCAGGCTTCCCACGGAGCAGGGAGCCTGATGCAGGGCTTGATCCCAGGACCCTGGGACCATGACCTGAGCCAAAGGCAGACGCTTAACGACTGAGCCAGCCAGGCGCCCCTTCTGTGCCACTTTCTATGAGAATTCTTACCTCCCAAATATGTGAATAAGCAAAGTATTAAGAAGCTACTGTTTATAATAATGTCTTGGCATGTTTCATTTCCTGAAACTTTAATTATATCTGATTTCACATCTACCCTTTGAAATTACTGATAATACTAGGCTCATATTTTCCATTGGCACCTTTTTTGTTGTTGTGAAATATTATCCTTGCTTTTATTTTTTTAAGTAGGCTCCACACCCAGTGTGGAGCCCAACGTGGGGCCCCAAACCACAATCCTGAGATCAGGACCTGAGCTGAGATAAAGGGTCAGATGCTTAGCCGACTGAGCCAACCAGCGACGCTTGCTTTTAAAATTTAGAATTATTCCATGCTGTGTGAATGTATTGTTCTTGCTATAACTCTAGTCCATGACTTACTGTTTGTAGTGATATTAACAGTTTTACCCTTTTTAGCTTCTCATGTTAAACTTCTTAAAAAATATTTTTATTTATTTATTTGTTAGAGAGCACAGGCAGGTGGAGCGGCAGGCAGAGAAAGAAGCAGGCTCCCCACTGAGCAGGGAGCCTGATGCAGGACTTGATCCGAGGACCCTGGGATCATGACCAGAGCTGAAGGGAGACACTTAACCGACTGAGCCACCCAGGTGTCCCCTCATGTTAAACTTTGACAGAAGATCACCATTTCTCCTTATCTATGCTTTCCTTGATTTGTCTTATTTTTTTTAAAGATTTTATTTATTTATTTGACAGAGAGAGGGGGAACACAAGCAGAGGGAGTGGGAGGGGAGAGGGAGAAGCAGGCTCCCCACTGAGCAGGGAGCCCAGTTCAGGACTCGATCCTAGGACCCCGGGATCATGACCTGAGCTGAAGGCAGACGTTTAACCAACTGAGCCACCGAGGCGCCCAGCCACTGATTTGTCTTATTTTTAAAAATATGTATTTATATTGTCTTTTCATGTTAGGACCCTACCCGTATGAGTTAATCTATTAGGAAAATGTATTGATATATCAGTGCTTCCTTTTAGAGGAAAGGACATTTACAGCTTTAAATACGATATTGTTTTATGATATTTAAAATATTTTAAGTGCAAGTTAGGAAATGAGAGGCTGGAGCAAACTGGTTTTGGAAAGGAAGAAAAATCAAAAGAGAACAATGAAAGGGAAACAAAAGGAGGAGAGAGGAGAAGAGGCAAAGAAGCTTTTGAAAACTTTCTCCTGTCTTTCTATCTCAGGACTGGGCAGTTTGACATTCTCCAACCCCTGGAGCCCTGGGCAGAATCTCTGTTGTGTTTTTAAGCAGCCACAGGGCGAGTGGAGATGCTCAGCCATTGCACTTAATGACATGTGTCTAGTTAGTCACTAGTCACACAAAAAGGAAATGAGGCAACCTGTGTGTGTTCTGCCCCTATTGCTGCTCTTTTGACATTTGCAGTCTCTTTCCGGGCCTGGGAGGATGACATGAGTCAGGATAGCTAGGACACTGGTCCAGAACAAGTTCTCATTCCAGATTCCACCAATCTTGAAGTGTTGGGGGAGGGAAGAACATGCCTACAGTAGTGCCAGGCACATAGTAGGGATTCAAGAAATATTTAGTGAGGGAATAAATAAGTCAAAGGCTGTGAGATGAATCTGGATTTATCTGAATTTAATCGGAGGCTTGCAAAGGCCACAACCCTAGACCGTGGAAATGCCAGGGGGACATCATAGAGAGATCACCTTCGATCAAATCTCATCATCACTTACATTTTTAAATGGTGGATCGATCGATTAGGCATCTGACTCTTGATTTCAGCTCAGGTCATCATCTCAGGGTCCTGAGATTGAGCTCCGTGTCGCTCTGAGCTGGGTGTGGAGCCTGCTTAAGATTTCCTCTCTCCCTCTCCCACTGCCCCTTCTTCTTGCTCGTTTACTCTCCTCCCTTCCTAAAAAAATTTAAAAATAAATAAATAAAAGTAAACAAAAATGGCTTTATAACTAATGTGATATAATAGGCACAGATTTGGGGTACAGTTCAATGAGATCTGACATTGTGTGGACCTATGTAACCAACTGCCTCAAAAAGATGCAGATAATTCCAATCATTCTGGAAAGTTCCCACATTCCCTTTCTCCTTCGTCTCCCTTACCCCACGCTCACTCTGGGCTCTTCTGTAGATTTTTTTTGCCTCTATTTGGATTTCCTATAAATGGAACCTGGTTTCCATTTCATATAAATGAATGTGTAACTTCTTTCACTTAACAGTGTTTTTGGGGTCCATTATTGTGGAGTAATATTCTATCTGTATGGATATACCTCAATTTGCTCATCTATTCTCCTATTGATAGACATTTGAGTTTTTTTCAAGTTTTGAGTATATAAAGTTGTCATAAACATTAAAAATACTATCCCTAACCACTAGCAATCATTCATCTGTTCTTCATTTCTGTTATTTGGTCATTTTAAGAATGTTATATAAGTGAAATCATACAGTATGTGACCCTTTGGGGTGGTCTTCCTTCACTCAGCATAATGATCTGGAGATTCAGTCAAGTTGTTGCAAGTTATGTATAAATGATCAGTTCCTTTTTGTTGCTGAGTAGTATTCCAGGTGTGGATGTATCACGGCTCATTTAACCATTCACCAGTTGTAGGACATCTGAGCTGATTCCAGTTTTCAGCTATTATAAATAAAGCTGCTATAAATATTGTGCATAGGTTTTTGTGTGAGCATAAGTTTTCATTTCTCTGGGATAAATGCCCAAGGGTGTAATTGCCAGGTTGTATGCAAAGTTGCATTACAGGTTTCATGTTCTAGAAAACTGCCAGACCATTTTTCAAAGCAGTTGTATCATGTTACCTTCCCACTAGCAATGTGAATAATCCAGTTTTTCCACATCCTCTTCAGCATTTGGTGTTGTCATTATTTTTTTATTTTAGACATTCTGATAGGTGTGCAGTGGTATCTCATTGTTGTTTTAATTTGTACTTCCCTAGTGGTTAATGATGTTGAACTTCTTTTCATGTATTTATTTCCCATGTATACTCTCTTCGGTGAAATGTTTGTCCATGTTTTTTGCTCATTTTTTTCATTGGATTGTTTGTTTTTTTTACTGTTAAGTTTTGAGAGTTCCTTATATATTCTAGATACGGGTTCTTTGTAGGCTTTGTGTTTTGTAGATATTTTCTCCCAATTTTCTCCCAGCTTGTTTTTTCATCCTCTTAACAGGGCTTTTCACAGAGCAAAGTTTAATTTTGAGGAGGTGTAACATCAACTTTTCCTTGTAGGGATCATGGCTTGGTGTTAAATTTAAATCTTTGCCCAGCCCTAGATCCTAATGACTTTATTGTATGTTTTTTCTAAAGTTTTATAGTTTTATATTATACATTTAAATTTATGATTCATTTTGAGTTAATTTTTTCAAAAGGTATGAGATTTAGGTTGAGGTTCTTTGTTTCTTAGTTTCTTTCTTTCTTTTTTTTTTTTTGTTTATGGATGTTCAGTTGCTCTAGCACCTTTTGTTAAAAGACTATTCTTCCATGGAATTGCTTTTGTGTCTTTGTCAAAAATCATTTGGGGATATTTGTGTGGATCTATTTCTAAGTTCCTTATTCTGCTCTTTTGATGTCTATGTCTACCCTTCTGTCAATACCATACTATCTTGATTATATGGCTGTATCGTAAGCCATAATATTGGGTAGAGTGATTCCTCCCATTTTCTTATTATATTTCAAGAATGTATTAGCTATTTGAGGACCTGTGCCTCTCCATGTAAATTTTAGAATAAGTTTGTCTATGTCCACAAAAACATAGACAAAATCTCCTTGCTGGGATTTTGATAGGAGCGTTAAACTTACAGATCAATTTGGGGAGAATTGACATCTTTTCTATATTTAGTCTTTCAATCCATGAACATGGTCTGTCTCTCTGTTTATTTACGTCTCCTTTGATTTTTGTCATGAGCATTTTAATTTTCAGCATATGGATTGTATACATGTTTTGTTAAGTTTATACCTAAGTATTTTATTTTCTTTGGAGCAATTGTATGAATGGGAATTTTTAATGCAATTGTCCTGTTTCTATCCAACCATTATATATTATGCGTATTGGGTGGAGGGGGAGATAGATTGTCTTTTATTTTGCAGGATGTCAGACCAAGAGGAACCACATCTTGATCTGATAGAGGGGACTGGGCATCTCTCAGAATTCCTAGACTTTAAGCTCATTTAATAACTAGATGAAATTTTTGGGTTGTCTTTTTTGAGAAGTGGGTGAACATATTCTATGTATGTGAAAAAAAGAGCACATGGACCTTTGCATGGCCAAAGAGGTGGATTGTGGCAGAGATTGTCTCCTAATATTCTGTTATTCCTGTTTACACAGTAATAGAATTTTTAGAATTTTTCACAAAATCACCCAGTTTATGACTTCATTTTTCAGCCTTATTTACACTGCAGTGTAACCATGTGATTAAGCTCTGGCCAATGGGATAGAAGTGCACATGATGTATGGAATTTCGGAGTTGTATCTTTAAAGAGGAGGAATGTAGCCATCGTGATTTCTCTTCCTTCCTTTTTGCTATCTGGAATGTGAATGCAGGGCTGAGCCCTTCTTGATGTGAATGAAGTCAACACTCTCCATTCACATCAAGAAGATCGGAACAGTAGTAAACAAGATGGAAAGAGCTGGAGTCCCTGAAGTGTGAAGCCATGATATTAGCCAAAAACTGTTTATGCTCAGTTTTGGGCCCTTATGCAGAAGTTGAACATGGATCCTAACCTAATATTTACCAATCAAGAAGTAAGAACCATTCATATTTTGGGGTAGAGCTTAGCAGTCATTTTTCTATGTGAATATATGATTGCGATTATATTCTACTTTCATTTCTCTATACTTACTTTTATTAAACAATATATTATGATTGTCTTTTTTGTCAAAAGATGTACAACTATGATTATACTTTTAAACAATGACTAGCATTACAGTTTACATCTACCATAATTTAATTAGCCATTTTCTTGTTGTTGGACAGTTTTTGCTATGATGGATAGTACTATAATGAACATAATCCTTGACCACATTTCTGACCATTTTCTTGGATAGATTATTAGAATTAGTTATTGAGCAAGAGAATAAGGCTCTTTAAAACTGACAAATCACTTCCAGAAAGGCGTATTAGTTTATTTGCCCCAAAACACTATAGGACAATGTGTGTTTTCCTGTTCCCTTACCTAGATAAATAACATTTAAAAGATGCTTTTGCTACTTGGATATGTGAAAACAGTATTTCCTTGTTATTTCAATTTGCATTTTAAAAATGACCAATGAAGTTTAATTATTTTTCTCATTTTTATTAGACCCATGAAATTCTTCTTCCATAAATTAGCCATTCACATTGTGAACAGATAAACTGAGGCACCTTACATTTTTGAAATTTATTTGAACAAATACCGGTTCAAATCAGGGAGTGCCAAACTGAAAGTGGTTAGCAGAGCTCCACCAGCAGGAGCCAAGGAAAAGGATTTTATTTTATTTTATTTATTTATTTTTTTAAAGATTTTATTTAATTATTTGAGAGAGAGAGAGAATGAGAGAGAGCACATGAGAGGGGTTAGGGTCAGAGGGAGAAGCAGACTCCCTGCCGAGCAGGGAGCCCAATGCGGGACTCAATCCAGGGACTCCAGGATCATGACCTGAGCCGAAGGCAGTCACTTAACCAACTGAGCCACCCAGGCACCCAGAAAAAGGATTTTAAGAAGCAGACACAGAAGCAAGCAAAGGAATAATTTAATTGGGTGTAGCTTCAGCAGTTACTTTATTTGGGAAGGTCCACCTGGCTGTTTTTGATTGTTTTTTCCTAAGTTTGATTTCCTAACCTTGAGGCATTTTCAGAAATTCACTCTGGCTTCAGTTTCTTTTTGCTCTGGTCCATAGGCCGCCAAGACCATAGGACCACCTCCATCTTGTTTAATTACTTCACAATATTCATTTCTCATATTACTGTTGATCCCTAGATGATAATTTCATTATCCAATTTCCATGAATTCCTTCTGTATTCAGAATACTCATTCTTTACAATATAGCCTGTGTTTTCCTCATTTGTTCTACTTCTTTTAACTTTATGATATTTTTGATTAACAAAAGTTCTGAATGTGAAATGATTTAAGATATATGGACATTTTCCTTAATTCTTCAATTAGTTTTATGATGAGGAAGCATTTCTTTCTTCAGAAATAGGATCTGTTTTTAAATTTTCTTATATGTTAAAACATTCTTATTTTTACATGGATTTCTGAAAACAACTTAAAAACAACTTAGTGTTTGGTATGAAGAATCTAGATAATTGTTTCTTCATACATAGTTTTTTCAGTGACATGATTTGAACATTTTCTCCCTTTTCCATTGTTTATGATTCTTGCATGATCACATATTACATTTTTACAATATTACATTTTACTATAGTTAACACTGCTGTTTAATGTATAGAAACTTGTTAAGAGAGAAGATCCTAAGGGTTCTCATCACAAGGAGAAATTTTCTTTTCTTTTTATTATATCTAGATGAGATAGATGATGGATGTTAATTATACTTATTGAGGTAATCCATTTCACAATATATGTAAAGCAAACCATCATGCTGTATACCTTAAACCTACACAGTCATGTATGTTAATTACTTCTCAGTAAAACTGGGAACAATTTTATTTTACATATACTAAGGTTTATATGGCTATCTATATTAATTCTTCCATTTCTCTTCAAATAGTAACTATATTTTTATTGGCTCTTTTAAATTATATATGAAAAAAATTTAATATGAAAAAACCCCAAAGAATAATATAATAATCATTCATATTCCAACTACCCAGAATTAATATTGATTAACATTTTTCACATTTTTTTGGTACCCAATTATTTTAGTGATTTTGGCTATGTAATATTTTATTGTAACTGGTAGGGCAACTTCCACCTAACTCTTTTTTTTCAGAAGTTTCTTTTCTATTTTTGCTTATTTATTCTTTAAGTGAACTTTCAAACCATTTTATTAAGTTCTCCTAAATATTCATTGAGAGTTTAGTTTTTAGAATTTTGCTGATCCAAAGAATAATTTACAAGGAATTGATATTCCCAACCAGAAAAATCACATTCTCTTATTTTCTTGTATTTTCTTTCCATTTCTCAATAGATTCTCATAGTTTTTGTTAACACGAATATCACATTTTTTGAGTTAAATTATTTCTTAGTATCCAATGGTTTTTAAAGTTTTGGTATCTTTTTTCCCCATTGTATCTTCAAATTGGTTACATGCTCTTGCATGGATTTGAAGAACCTAGTTTGGAATGGTTAAACACCTTTCCTAAATTCTACAGGAGAGTGGAAGAATGAGATTTGTATCTATGTTTTTTTTAAAAATTACATATTTCTAATTGAAGTATAGTTGACAGACAATATTATATTGGTTTCAGGTGTACAACATAGTGATAGCACAATTATATACATTACAAAATGCTCACCACGAAAAATCTAGTCACCATCTGTCACCATACAGTGATGCTATGAGAGTCTTTTTACTGACGGTACAAGTACTCCTTCCATTCTGTTCCATTCTATCACATGTCGACATTTGGCAAAGAGCCTAAAAACTGCTGATAGGAACCAGAATACAAAACACCGTGTCAAGTGCTGAAGTGGAGAAACAATACTGTGAGAACCGGCCTTTGCATTCAAGATGCATTTTCTGGAAGACAAAAGGAGAAGTTAAAGACGCACGCAGTTAATTAAAAAACAATGAAAGAGATCAGCACAATTGTTTTGCAATAGTGATTGCTCCATGGACCTCTGTGAACCGAATGAATGCAAGAGTTCACTAGATTTCCCGTTTTTGTTGTTGCCCACTCAGCCCCTTTTTTGGCTGCTGCACTTTTTACTGCTCCTGCTTATTTTTGTTCTGGCTTCTAGATGCCTGTGGCTGTGTATTCACCAATGTTAAATAAACAGTCTGCATCCTCCAGCTGGATGCCCTGCTTTTTGAGAAATGTCTGTGGTTTTATTGCAACAAGTCCTAGTGAAACTTGATCCAATTACATAAACTTATTAAATATTATATGAATAACATTGCCACCACCACGGATGTATGTTGTGATTCACTCCCGACTCCACTGACAATAAATAGCCATTCCCCCAGACAGATAAGCTTTTGCAGATGGCTACCTCAGCTCCTCAGCTGGCTGCTCATCCCTCAGAAAGCTGACTTGGTTCCACAGCTGCAGAAACTACAGTATAACCAGGATGCTGATGAAGAGCAATCCTGGAGCGGGGCAGAAAGGGGGTCATTTATCACGGGATAAAATTCTTCCCATCTACAGGTGTAGAAAGGAGAGGCGGGATGGTATCAGGAGCAGAATTCATCTGGCAGTTTTATTTATTTTTTAAACAAATACTCTAGAACTTATTCAATCAAGAATTATGCCCTTGAAGGTAGTCAGTCATCTCAGGAGAATTTCCATGGCTTTCTAACCTTTCTTGAGAGATTTCTTTGAGAACATGCCTTCATGATATTATTTCGCAGGTCTTTGGTGGAGTCTCATCTTGTTTCTTTGAGGATGGCTTTCACTTCTGGAGATAGCCAAAATTTTGGAAATTAAGTCTCCTGGATAAAGCTGGTGAATAAATTAGATACCCAGATGTTTGATGATGACTGACATATGATTGTGCTGTGATAAAGTTGATTTTTATTTGGATTTGAACTGGTTTTAATGACTGGGGAGTTAAACATAATGGCAGCCTCATTGATTTATGTAGATTTATAGGTTTATAATTCCTGAGGTTTCTCTTTTTTTTGAGGTCAAACTCATTTGTAAAAATACATTCTAGGTTGCCTAGTTAAATGCCAATCATATGATCTGATACCTCTTTCGTGTCTTGTCAGGAAATTGTGGGATTAACCAGAGCTTCACTATGTCCTTCTGCAGCCAAATTCAGATTGCTTCTCATTTAGTTTGTTCCCTGTCCAAGGGCCTGATAAAATCCATTTATAGCACAGTCTCACCCAGTCCCTGATGGAAGAGATAATTTCTGAGTATTAAAACAATGGATTGGATTAATTGTTGGACCACTTGGCTATTTCAGTGGTTTTCTTTTTCTGGAAAATTGTAGCCATTTTATAACTTATTTTGTTATAGTTTGACAAAATCCAAACCTAAATTTATTCTCTTAGGCGATATCTCTTAACCTTATTCATAAGGAAATAGACCTTCTAAAGTGACTTTGATAAAATATGAATGGGCTTACTCAACCTTTTAAAAAAGCAAACTGGATGCTTAGATCATGAAATTCAATGATCCAATGATAATCATGGGAAAAGCAAGAACAGCCTTGAAAAGAGGAAGAAGAGGTGGACCAAAGAGGAATAAAGAAAAAACCTTCTGGAAGCACCAACAGTAGGATAGCTGTCACCACATAGTAACCAAGTGCCACTTGCCGTGCACTGTGTTTGGGACATTACCTGTATTACCTCGTTCAATTCTTGCTTCTACTGTATTCCATAGCTATCTTCCTCCCATTTTATGGATTAGTGCTCAAGATCACACAGTAATACGTAGTAGCACTTGGCTTTAAAACCACATTTTCCTAATTACAAAGCCCATTTCTTTGTTCTATGCCTTACTTGATTTGCACTGACTAGGGCTGGAAAAGGTGTGTTGACCATTATGGTAGAAGAAAGAAAGGAGGTCCTTATTTTCTTCATTGAAACTCTTACGGATAGTGTAGAACTTGGCTGAAAATGTAGAAGACACAAAATGGGATACAGAAACAAAACATAAGATCGCAGTAATAGCCAGGTTTGGGCCCCTGGAAAAGTCATCTAATGAAAAAAGATGGACTTGGCCTGCACATGCACTAGCATGTGGAGTGGGTTTCCTTATTAAAGAATAAAAGCATTTTGTAGTCACTATTTTGCATAATCGAAAATGTGTAAGAGAGGTTACCTTTATACAACATTATACACTTTGATGTTTCCATTCGCTATGCCAATTTGGCTTCCTGATACAACACTCACTATATAGTCGGTCTCCCCCTGAGAACTTTCTTCCAGATCAAAACAAAGATGGAGTGGCTTGGATTATTTTGGTATGTGCATTGCTCCTTCTCTGAGGCGGAAATGTTTGCATTTCTGCTGTAAGGTCACTGGGAGACTACCTCTGCACATAAAATTTCAAATATAGCCTTTGTACTCCATTTCTCTTGGTTAATTTACATATTGTTGCTGTCTCACCTGTTAGCTTTGCAGAGAACATACATTCAAGAAGAGTAGGAAGTTTGCTGTTGCCCAAGGACGAGGTTGAGATATTTACAGTAGTTGGAAAACTAGATCCAGGTGAGAAGGATTTCTTATAACATTCTTGTCCCCTTTCTCTCCCACTGAAACAGATTTTGAAACTATCAAGAGAGATTCTCTGTTTTGCTTCAGTTGACTGTTTTACATCATCTTTTATAATACTGTTCATCCCCTTCCATTCCTTTCCACTTTTTAAGCTTATTTTGTAATCTTTTTGCCACACTTTATTGTTAAATTGATTGTTTAGTCGTTGATCTCCCCCATTAGACCATAAACTCTCTCTGTCTTGTTCAAAATTGTACACTCAGCACATAGCCAAGCACTTGACACTCATGGGTTATTTGTAGAATGAATGAGTGTTAATTGAGTGGTTGGCTTCAATAATTTTTTTTACAGGCTCATTAACATGTTTCCCTCAATATTCAACTAGATTTTTTTTTGTTATGAATACATGGTATCTTATTTAAGCAATATAATAGTCTTAACACATAAATATATTTTTCAAAGAGTGTACAAAAAAACTCAGATAAGCTGACAAATTGGGCAGAAAAGGAGCTCCCATGTGTATAGAGTTATCAGCTCCTTTTTTTTCCTTCCAGGCTGCGGAGAGCTTGAATCTTCTCCAGCTTACACTTCCCTCTGCAGCTGCTCGCCCATGGGGACTCCGCAAGCTTCCAAAGCTGAGCAGCCACAAAGGCTGCTGGGAGATTGTTGCCCATGGGGTAGTGTGACTTTGGCTGCCAGTGCCACTAGAATTTATTTAGATTTTAGCATGATAATCCAGACAGTGCCCACCTTCCCAGAAAGACACAAGTTTAAGAGAAGTTATTTACCAATACAATGAGTAAATCTACTTTTTTTCCTTTTGAATTAGAAGAAGATGAGTCATACTGAAAACAATGTAGATTCCTAGGTGTTCATCTTTATGAGCTTTTAATTTAGTTTTCTTTTTACATATTTCCTCCTTTGTTTGAAATTTTTTTTGGTGGAAGAGGAAGGAATGCAGAAAACACAGAAAAATTATTTGTTGTAATTTTTTATTCTTACTCAAAATTAATATGAAGTATCCATCTACTTCTAATAAAAGACTCATGTAGATGAGTTAACCTAATTTAGGTCAAGTTTATTCCTCAATACCAACATTATAAGCCCATTTAATTCAATTCAACAAATACTTATTGGCCATTTTCTCTCTGGGTAAAGAATGTGAGTATGTGATCCATATAATATATAATAAATATATAAATGAACCTAAAAATAAGACCGATTGTTCAAGCTATGACACACAAAAATGAACACGACAAAAATGTAGACAACATTTCCAAAAAAAACTCCAATCTAAGTAGAAAACCAAAATGATTTTATGGGAGTTTTCCCTTTTTATTTAAATTTTTCTCTGATTCGGTTCCTGTAATTACTATTTTTCTTCCAGAGTCTGTAGGCTGAGTCCATAAGCTGCCAACCCTGGGGGCCTGAGATACTTGGAAAATAACTAGGATGTTAAAATTTCAAATAGAGTTTGGACCTTCCATTTCCTTAGGCAAATAATTGTTCTTGTGTTGCCAACTCTACTGATGATCTTTTGCTTCTAGAAAAATTTGAAAAAGAAATCCTTGGAGTTTTTTGTTTTTCAAAAATCAACTTATAAAACCAAAACAAGCTTGCCTGGTGTACTATAATAGTTTCTTCCTGAATATTTCTCAGTAGAGTGAAGTGATCAGAAAGAAAAGCGATAGGAAATATTTGCCTTTCTTCACTTAAAAGACAAAAACAAAGCAAAAGAATAACAAACATTTGCTATTCTGAGGAAGTGGAAGGAAGGTACAAATCGTAAAACTTCATTAGTATTGTAAAGCTTGTTAATATCATGTGGCCTTCATAAGTTCCTGTTATTTGATATGCTTGCAGGATAGAAAGATCCAAAGACGAACACATTGGAAAGTAGTAACTTTATGTGGATGTATATTGCTGTCATGGAATTTTGGGGACACATGTCTAGGTGCTCCCATTATGATGGTTTGTGCTTTAAGAGTGTCATAGTCTGCTACTTTTGCCTACTGCTGTTGGGTTTACTTAGGGGGGATCAAGCAGAAATATGACCCTTCATCCTGTGAGTACATGGTTAGCCCACTTTAGGTAGAACACCTCGAGCACAGTGGGACAAAGGATTAAGGTGCTTATGCAAAGGCCTCATGGTGCCTGCATGGCTGAATTGAGAATGAATTTGGTTAGAAGAGAATGGCCGTAATACAGAAATGAAAGAGTGAAGCTAGCTTCATCCAGAAGAAATTGAACAGGGTAGAAGGAGCTGCGACTTACATGTTGCGGTTTGAAGTCCACGGAATTTTTGTTCAGAACTGTTAGTTGGAACTTCTTTTCCTGGCTAGTTTTGCTGGTGTGATGGATCTGAATCCGATGGTGCTATGAGGGCAGGCAAACCTGGATGGAACTGGCAGCAGGTGAGGATGAGGGTCCATCAGGTGGACTTCCAAAAGGGCAGAGGGTCCTGCCAAAGATCCTGAGGGGAGGGGGCAAATTTGGACTTGAACAAGCCATTTTAGTTCTACTCTTTAGACTCCGCAAACCCTTTAAAACCAGTCTTGTTTTCAACACCTATGTGATATCCTCCTTGGACTAAACAAGTAACATTTTAGTTTGGCTTCTGTTTTCCTTTAAAAAATTGGTATGGCTGAATATTTTATCATAGGCTAAAACTGAATTATTTTCTTTAAATAGCACCTTGAAAATAGATCACATAAAACCAAAATAAAGCCAGATAGTTTTAGCAAATGTATATTGGCCTTTAGAGAACTTATTTTGGTAACCAGTTGAGTTTCTTTTTAATCACATATTTCTGCTCCCCTGGAAAATCTGCCGATTTTAGGGTTCTAAGCAACACTAGCCCCATGAAGTTTTTATCCACCAGATCTGTTCCTTACCATCTTGTCTTGTGTAAGAGACTTCCGGAACATGTAAACCAATGATGAGGTACAGATAGATCTTTCTCTTTCTCCCCTTAGTTCCTAATTAATAGATCCAGTTCTGGGTATAAATAGTTACATAGGAAATATTTTCTTACCTTTTCTAACAAATTATTTTTTCAAGTTTTTATTTAAATTCCAGTTAGTTAACATACAGTGTAATATTAGTTTCAAGTGTATACAATATAGTGATTCAACAATTCTATACATCACTGGGTGCTTATCACAGCAAAGTGCACTGCTTAATCCTCATCACCTATTTAACACCCCCCCCCACCTCCCCTCTGGTAACCATGTTTTTTTTCTAGATAAAATTCTGTTTCTTGGTTTGCCTTTCTCTTTTATTCCCTATGCTCATTTGTTTTGTTTCTTAAATTCCACATATGAGTGAAATCAGATGGTATTTGCCTTTCTCTGACTGACTTATTTCACTTAGCCTTATACTCTCTAGCTCCATCCATGTCGCTGTTAGTGGCAAGATTTCATTCTTTTTATGGCTGAGCAATATTCCATTATATTTATACACCATCTCTTCTTTATCCATTCATCAGTCGATGAACGCTTGGGCTGTTTCCATAATTTGGCTTGTAAATAATGCTGCTATAATCATCAGGGTGCATGTATCCCTTTGTATTATTATTTTTATATTCTTTGGGTAAATCCCATAGATTCTTTAGGTAAATACAATTGCTGGATCGTAGGGTAGTTTTATTTTTAACTTTCTGAGGAACTCTAACACATTATTTTTAATTAATTAATTAATTAGTTTGTTTAAAGATTTTACTTATTTGAGAGAGAGAGACACAGAGGGAGAGAGAGAGAGAGCATGAGCAGGGGGAGAGGGGCAGAGGAAAGGGAGAAGCAGACTCCACGCTGAGCAGGGAGCCTGATGTGGGACTCGATCCCAGGACCTTGGGATCATGACCTAAGCTGAAGGCAGATGCTTAATTGCCTGAGCCACCCAGGTGCCCCTAACAAATTATTGTTAATGTAGAAGTAGGTGGTGTGTTTTTCTTCTACCAATCTAAGTCCTATCCTGGAAACTCAGTCTCTTAATCATATGCTAAACAAGCATTGATTGAACATCTACAGTGCAGCAAGCATTGTGCTAGACATAGGAGGTATAGACATGAAAAATCCTCTCTGTGCTCACAGAACTCATGGTCAAGTGGGGAATATGCACAAGAAACTAGGAATGCCAATTCAGTATGGTAAATGCTATGCCGGGGTGCCCTATGAACATAGGGTAGAGCCCTATAACGTAGCTGAGGGAGGAAGTGGATTAAAAAAGAAAGATCATAATTAAACTGTGTTCTTAAAGGATGAGGGAGATTTAGTTAAGGTGGAGAAGTCTATACAGGTATTTTAGGTCAGTAGTAGAGGACTGGCAAAGGACTAGAGGCAAGTGACATGAGGGAAGGTCATTATGTGTGGTCGAAGCACTGGCAGAACATGGGGTCATGGAACATGAGACAGAAAGGAGCCCCAATCGTGGCCTTGCATGTCAAGAGCACAGACTTTAAT
This sequence comes from Mirounga angustirostris, assembly GCF_029215605.1. NCBI lineage: Eukaryota > Metazoa > Chordata > Mammalia > Carnivora > Phocidae > Mirounga > Mirounga angustirostris. The sequence continues at coordinate 28,858,901 of NW_026991711.1, read as the reverse complement.
ACAAAGCAAGGAAGACTTTAAACTCGTGGGCACAGAAGCATTTTAAGCAGGTGAGTGAGGAGATTTTGCATTTTCAAAAGGCCACTCAGGTGAGGTTGAGGAGAATGTGTTGGTTGAGGCGGGAGGAAGCTCTTTGAGAAAATCAGTTAGGTGATATGTACCAATTCAGCTGCGATAGGAAGAGTTTTTGAGCCAAGGTACTAGTGAGCTGTAGGTGAGGGGATAGGCATACGAGTTACTTAGGAGGAAGATTCTTTAGGACATGGGATGATATTGTGGGGGAGAGAAGTTGAGAGATGGTGCAATAAAAGTGTCAATTGTAGGCTTCTGGCTTGGGTAGCCAGGGGTTCTGTTTACTAAATAAGAATATAAAAAAAAAAGAGGATGTGGGGGACAAAATTATGAGTAGGTGAAATTTGAAGGTCTATGGAACACAACTGGAGATGTCCAGAAGGCAGTCTATGTGGAGCTCAGAAGAGTCACGTGAGCTGGAGGGGGTGCGCACCTCAGTAGAGAGGAACGATTTACAGCCACGGGTGTGGTTAAGACATCCAGAAAGGATAGGGGGAATTCAGTTACAACACCAATATGGACATTTAGGTTATTGTCATTCACTGGGAGCCTTGGTATCATGTGTGAATATTTTAGTCCCCTTAGAATAACAGATTTCTACCTGATATTTAAATTAATTCATTTCTTCTTCACTATACCTCTGTGCTCCTACTCTCTTTTGTGTTGTTCTCTGCAATGATGGGATCAGCTGATCTGTACTTTCCTGATAATATCAAGGCCCATATTACTGAATTGGCTTAATGGTTTCTCTTTACTGCTACAAACTCTGCTTTCAAATTTTACTTACCTGCTGTAGGTTTTTTTCTACCCCTAATAAATGTGAGCATTGTGATCGTGAAGACCCAGGTCAATGCCCAACGTAACTGAAGACTTTCTTCCCAGGAATACATAGTTGTTGAGTGCCTATATTTTCCAGACTCTTTCCAGGATCCAGGGATTCAGCAGTGAACATCTTCAGCATTTACCCAGAGGTCATGGTGGGAAAGTCTCAGCCTTCAGTTCTAGACAACAGAATAAGAGACAGTGGGAGCAATTGCAGGGCTGGAGGTGGGGAAAACCTGTGCATTCGGCAGAGGTCAAGGAAGAGCATGATATTACAACTTTTTTCCATTGTAGTGCATTAGTTGTAACTTATCTCGCTTTGTCATCTGAACATTCTCCCCCAACTTTGGGCTGTACTTGAGTCATCCTTTTTTTATGTCAGTGTGTCTCGCATTTCTCTGTCACTGTTACCTGATTATTTTCCCTAGCCCGCCCCCCCCATCCTGTCTCCAGTGATCCATTTTCCTAATTCTGTGGAGAGTGCAATGTTCTTTTAATTCATTTTCTATGACATTGCAGCATTTGACCTCTCCAAGCAGCATCTACCCAGGAGCCTCATGTGATTTGCTACCTGTGTGTATCCAGCTCTACACACTCAACACATGGATACAAAGGAGTAAGATCACTTTCGTAAGAGTGACGTAGGTGTGTTTTCTTTCCTAAGTGAAAATGATCCCAATGTGAGCCTCCCATCAGTAAGGCAAGGGCTTTGCCGAGTTGTAACGCACAGTTCTCTGTAAGCTTGCCTTGTTTTCTCTTTGGACCAACGGTGTTCATCTCCGGGCTGGACGGCTGTGTGTAGTGAGCTTCAGGCAGCGTCACGCTAAATGCCACGCGGTGGTGTATGCCCGGCCGCACTTTGCTGCTCTCTGGCCATCTGTAAGCGTGCTGGGTGGTTCTCCTCCTTCCGTGGCTATTTTATTACTCCCTGGGGCAGAGAAGATCTTCCTACTGTTGTTCTTTTATCCTAATGGGAATCCAAGTCAATTCACAGTAAGTGGTAGAACATCTACTCTGGATATAAGACACTGTGCCAAGTGCCAGAGATAATATCTAAAGAAGTTGCCATCTCTGCTTTAGAGGGGCTTATAATTTCTTGGGGGGATACAGATCTTTACTGAAATAATGAAAGGATCAGCATTTTGAGTCTTTGCTTTCCTTGCCTTTTTCTTGGATTCTTACTGGGAACCTGTTCAATTGTACCTAGTGGAAAGAACTAGTCTGTTTTACAGTTTCATTCCAGGGGAGGTGTCCTCTCGCCCCCCTTTCTAAGATAGCAGCCTCCCCCCCAGACGCACTCTCTGTCCCCTTTCCCTGCTAAACTTTTCTTTTTCGTATTTATTTTCATCTAACGCAATATACATTTTACTTATTTTTCATATCTATTATCTCTTTCCTATGCCATGAAGACAGGGATTTTCATCAGCTTTATTCATTGCTGTATCCCTAGTGCCTCAGTAAATATTTGTTGAATGAATGAATAAATAATTCAACGCATGCACTTATTCTTTCCACAAATACCTACCATGTGCCATGCACTTGGGATGAAATGGTGAGTAAAATTTCTGTGATCCTGCCCTCATGTAGTTTACATTTGGTGGGAGAGACTGACATTAATTAAACAGGCATATAAATATGTAATTACAAACCCCATTTGTATATCCTGTCCTCATAAGTGATCAACAGCTACTAAAAACCTGCTTTACACTGTAAACTTTCAACTGTCTAAACCTGTCTCTTAATCTGCAGAGAGATTTATCATCACCATATTGGTAAAGACAGTAAAATCAAACATTTCCTGGCAAACAGACTTGTTTAAGAGCTAATATAACACTATACTGCCCTCTTCCAGTCTGTCTAGTATTTGGAAAATTAATTTGACAGAGAAAGCTAATATCATATATATAGAATGTCTGTTCGGAATATTTATCCAGTGGGATGCAGGTAGCTGTGTGTGGCTGCAGACATATTCTGGATTAATTTGTTTTCAGAGGAGTCTCTTGTTTCAGCAAATGAAGTTTGGGAACTTTTAGCGCTGTTACAAGGGTAGCAGATTTTTTAACGTTAATCATAGAATATTCTAAGCCCATTGAGTGTCATAGGCTTTTAAAATGAATTACAACCCAATCTGAACTTTGAGTTTCAAAACATAAATGTTTTGTTCAAGAAGTGCTTTTGAAGCTTAACCATATTACTTTAAAGGTTGATATAATTTCTTTGACTTGAGATTGAATCTTTAGGGGCAGATACAAAACATTAGTTTTTGTGGGATTATTTAAAAAGAATGTTAATCACAGCAACTGCTCAAGTTTTTCTCATATCCACTTGCCCAGGAGGAAAAATAATATTTGTTTGAAAGTTTCATCCACAATTAGCCTCAGTACTGTAATACTGCTTTTTCTTGTTCAATTCCTGTAATAAGCCATCTTCTGAGTAATAGTTGGTAAATAAAGTTGTCATATATATTGACAGTAATAACCAAACTATCACTGCCCACAGGCCCCCCTCCCTCCCCAAATTTTAGGATTGCAGAATTAACGTAGTATTTTTTTTTTTAGATCTAAATACATACCAGCTGCTGTCTTTTAAAGTCTCATATCATTTTGTTAGCACAATGCCTGCCTACGTGAGCAAAAACATGGGAACTGCATCCTAATGCAGTTGACAAGATTTTTTATTTTCATGATTACTTCTCTGCCTTTTTTTATTTTGCCTGCAGGCAAAGGTTGGCATACATGTCAAGAGAATGTTCTCCAGCTGGGGCCTGCAGTACAGAGAATTGTATATACCAGAGGGCTCATGGGACTCTAGGCAGATTATTATGGTAATATTGGACGTTGCTGTCCTCTCTCTCCCACAGCTGGGCCGCCTCTCTCATTGTAAGTATTGAAGCAATATGTTTTGCAAATTATACGTTGGGAACAACAGGGACCCAGTAAAGTGAAGAAAAAGAGAAACATTGCAAAATGTTGCCTTTAATATTATATTTTTCTTGTTCATCAAGCAAAATAAATTAAAACTTTAATTTTTTTTAATTAAATGAGGATCGTATATTGAAAAAAGAGCTATAAGAGTAAAACTTAATATTGATTTTATTGAGTGAGAGTTTCAAGAAAATATCGTTACAGAGAAATTAGAGAGTAGCCTGATTCAAGAGAATCATGGTAAGATTACATAATAGCCTTTATTATGGATTTCAGAAATCCTTTTGAGTCCAATGAAGCTGGGTTAGCAAAAACTGCACAAAAAATATCATTTTAATTAGAGCTAATGTGATCTCGTCATGGTCCCGCTGTTTCACACAGGATGAAAATGCGTGTTACTTTATTAGTAATGCATCTTAGGAAAAAAATGTCACTTCTGATTTCAAACATTTGTTATTAAAGTACATTTTAATACAATAGTAGAGCAACATGATTGATTTGGTGAAATGAGGCATTAGTGAAATTCAGGCAAAAAGGCTTAAAAGCCTTCTTAATTGAGGAAGAAATGTTTCCTTCTGTCTGGCCTTCCTTTCTGGAAACATTAATAACAAAACAAGAGTCATATTTCTATTGCAAATTTCGAAGACGTGTCATATGAGAGAGAGTAAAAATGCCAATAATCCAGAAATTAGCATTTTTTCCCCGTATAGAGCGCAAAGTTTCCCCCCAAATTTAAAGTTGTAGGCTAATTTTAACAAATGCTCTGCTGTTTCCGTTTTCGGTAATGAATTTAAATTTATTCGTCAGCAAACATTTCCATGTCTGTCTCGACAGAGAATCTACAACTTATTCTTTGGGATTCAGCTTTCATTATTTCAGGGAGTCTTAACTTCTTCATTCGGAAATGAAATCCTGCATCCTTAGAATAAGACCCTCTGATTTAAAAACTTAGGAGCATGCTTCAAATCCTCCTCTTCGGTTCTTGGTTTAGCCAGCCAGACCCTCCTCACACGAGACAATCATATTAAGCACAGCACATTAATTTGTCATGTGTCTCCTCTTCCTTCGCCACAAACCCATAAAACGGCTCACCATGTGCCATCTTGTGCCTAATATATTTATCCAGTCTATTTATTTGATATCATGCCAATATATTTTAGCTTGCTATTGATAGGGGTGTCCTCACACAATTTATTCCTCTCTGCTAGATATTCATTTAGGAGGAATTGAGTAAATAAAAGCCTGGTAGGAAGTGATGTTCAATGTAATTGCCAGCCTCTGTGATCTTTACTGAATTACAGTTATCATTTGGAGGTGGTAGTAGTGGGGGAAAAAGCAGTGATTCTCTATTGTTTTTCAGCATTGTTTCTCATTATTCCAATCGCTGTCTCAGTGTTTGGTCAAAGAGAGCGTAAATCCTCGGTTTGATTGATGTGACCAGGGAACTTACTTGTTTATTTCCAGCCTCCACGGCTTGATGGAGGACAGAGCTGTTTTATCGTCCTTTTCAGTCTTCTTGTCACGTGAGGGATGCCTGGGTGGCTCAGTCAGTTAAGCGTCAGACTGTTGATTCAGCTCAGGTCATGATCTCGGGGTCATGATTTCAAGGTTACGATCTCAGGGTGGAGAGACTGAGCCCCGTGTCAAGCCCAGTGTCAGGCTCTACGCTGGGTGTGAAGCCTGATTAAGATTCTCTCTCTCCCTCTGCCCCTCCCCTCCTCTCTCTCTACAATAATAATAATAATTAATAATAATTCTTGTCACGTAGACTCTAGCAAGTTTATTCCTTTTAAAGTCTTAGAGGCTGAACATAAAGCAACTTTTGATTTTATAAAATAGGCACTTTTCTCAGTGATTCCTTCCTGTGCTTTCTTGGTGTGGGAGAGCCTTTGTAGGCAAAAAAGTTTTATAATAAGTGCCCGTTTAAAGATTTTGTTTTTATGTATTTGAAAGAGAGGGCAAGTGAGAGCGAGAACGAGAGCACGAGTGGAGGAAGGGGCAGAACGAGAAGCAGGCTCTCCACAGAGCAGGAAGCCCGATGCAGGGCTTGATCCCGGGACTCTGGGATCATGACTTGAACTGAAGGCAGACGCTTAACTGACTGAGCTACCCCGGCGCCCCAGTCAGCCCCCATTTAATGTTAAGCAACCAATCCTTTCAAATGGGGACCCAACACACACACACACGCTCTATTTTCCTACACATAATGTCATGCTCTAGTGGCTGGTGGTAATACAACGTTCTCTTGTGGGGTTTTGCTGGTGAGAATATAGGCACCATGAAGACCTGGGAGAGGAGTAGAGACTTGCTTTTCTGTTTCTCTGGTCATACCGATTCTCATATTATGGACCCAGCATGTGATTCACTAATGATGAGTGGATGAAATAATATTCCATATTAGATCTATTCTCCTTATTTTTACTTGAATTTTTATTAGCAAAAAACATGCTTTTTTTGGTGATGTTTTTCATGTATTGAAATGTAGGTGTCAGTCCGCTTGGCAGCCCTTCTAGCCTATTACCTGATGGGAGCCAAGTCAGAGAAAATAAAGACACAGCAGTGGCTACAACATCTTTTTCTCTCTTTCTTCCTACTCTCTAGAGATATGTATGGAGAATATTGGGGTCCAGACCCAGATTTGGATTTCTATTGTGCAAAAGATAGGATTCCCATCATGCCAAGCCACTAGACAGAGCGTAGCAGTAGAGGAGGTCATGGTGGCTCTCAGTGCTAACTAGTGAAAGGGGTTGGTGGCTTTCAGGAACAGAGTGGCACTTTTGGGGATACTCATCATATCAGTATGTTCAATTGCCATCATTTAATCTTTACTGAGTGCCTACTATGTGCAAAGGTGTGGGCTAGGCTTTGCAGGGGATTCAGAAGAAAATGCAGATACAATTGCTGCCCTCAGAGGAGTTTACAGTTTTGGTAGGGAGACAAATAAGGATAAAGCTTAGGCTACAAATGGCCAGGAGGAGGGGCACAGACATCATGGGCTACAGTAGATCAGAGTGATCAACACGGGTTAGAATATCAGGACAAATTTCAGATGGCAGATTTGGATATGAATGTCAACTTCTGGGGGAGAGTGAACAATCTAAAACAAGGGATGAAAGGTGAAAGCGTTTCAGTGGAGAGTTTCTGAGCCCCACATGAAGACTGTCTACCCACTCTGTATTTTCGGGGACAACTTTGTGCTAAGGTTTAGTGGGGACATTCTCCCAGAAGGTCATGTCTGTAGGAATCTTGAAACAGGTCCAGATGGGATGAACGTTGACTTTTCAGGCCTAGGAAATGAGCAACTCACTTATATGAACTCCATTTAAATTTCAAATTATCTTAAAGTCTTGGGACACTTCCTACCCATGGCCAAATTCTTCTGGAAGTGTTGCTTACGTACCTGGCTGCATGCAGGCAGATTCAGCTAGTGGGACTTGACACTTTCCCCATCATTCATTGAATATGATTTCCTTTGACCAATGTAAAGTTTTTCTTAATGAACACTGGTGACTTTCACATAGATATATCCTTTCACAGTCCAAAGAAAATTGGAAACTGCTAAAGGAGTGCAGAGAAACACTAAATGCTAACAAATTTTGCCAGTTCTCCTTGCAAGTGAAGGGTTATATATATATATATATATATATATATATATATATATATATATATATATATATACACACACATATACATATGCTCAAAATGTGTTTTTCTGGGCATACTAGCTACAAGTTTAAGTGCCTGGGCCCTGCCATAAACATTCTGAATGTGCATCTCTGTGATCAGAGTTAAGAGAATCTGTACTTTTAACAATATCCCTAGTTGATATTTAACGTACAGTAAACTATGAGATCTACCAGTACAGAATTTGCACAATGCAGTCTTTGCATTTAATTTACAAGGAAACTGGACTGGCCAACTGGCAGTAAAATACCAGATTAGCATCTATGAAATTCAAGCTAACATGCTCATAACATCAGAAGATGCCAGGTGTGGCTCGAGGCTCTTTAATAGATATCGTGCCTTTTAGTTCTCACAATACTGTTATGGAGGCAGGTGTCTTATTTTTCCATTGTACAGATGGGGGTAAATAAGCTCAGAGAGGTTTGTGACTATCTGGAGATCACCCAGGAGTTAAGTGACAGAACCTGGATTCAAGCCACAACATCCCAGTTACCTCCATAGTGCCCTACGCTGGTTTCTCTCTGCTGCCCAGCGGGGTCCTCACGCTAACCATCTACTGTAGTATTAGGAAACCAATTTCTTTTTACCAGTAACATAAGTAATACCCAATTAGGAGGAAAACCCTACTAATGCCATATTGTGTAATAACCTCACATCCCTTTTTCTGAACTGCCTCTGCCATCATTAGCATGGATATGTGAAGGTGCAGTGGGTGTGTGCCAACAGATACAAGTAGGAAAAACTTAATTCTACATTAAAGACATTGAATTTGGCCCACATTTATTTTATGAAGGAAAATGAGAAGGGCAGTGTAAAGGTAAGGTATGTGCATGAGGGATGATGTCCATACTAGCCATCCAAATTTTCCAAACCGTATCAAACTCTACAATAAAGCATTAGTTTGCAATAAAGCGTGGTGGATAAAGACAGGACTTTGGAGTCAGCTTATCTGGGTATAAGTCTGCTTTCTGTCCCTAAAAGCTGTGGGACATCAGGCAGGTTGCTTATAGTTCTTGGGCCTTAGTTCTATAAAATGGGAATAATGGCAGAGCTTTCCTCACAGAGCTGCTGGTGAGAGTAGATGAGATGGTTCATGAAAAACTTGTAGGACCATGCCCGACATGTGCTAGCCTGTGTTATCAGTGTTAGTCATGTTAAAAAAAAAATCAGGCTCAGGGTCTGGACACAGTAAACCCTCAAAAGTGTTTGGTCAATATAAGGCTATATCATGAATGTTTCCCTACCTTTAGGGGCACAGTGTCCTTTGATAGCTTCCCTTTCTTTTTTTTTTTTCATTTGTTTAAAGACTGACCTGATATTCGTCACTTTCCTAAATAGAGATCCTCGTTTAGAACCCGGATAGATTCTGCCCTATTCTTGGAAATGCTGGTATTTTGAAGATAAGAGAATAGGTTGGGTGAAGGAAGACGGAGAGGTGGAAGATTCCTTCAGTCATAGTTCTAATACCTGAGCATGGGCTGTCGTACCTGACTGGTCTCTTTCCCCTTCACTCTTGTTCTGTCTTTGGCATTCTCTTTCCGCTTCAAGACACCCAGACGCTGGGGATCACCGTCCTTTGTCTCCTACTCTTGGAGTTGAGTTGTGCTTGCACAGAATTGCAGCTCACCCTCAGTCCGCCACCCCCACCCACGTCCCTCCAGCCCATAACTGCTGCTTTTCCTTGGAAGTGGGGTGTGTGTGTGCGGGGGGGGGGGGGGGGGAGGTTAGGAGGTAGGTTCCTTTTTTAACCTGGAAACTTTCAAAGCCAAGGTGTAAATAACTGATGTGACTAAAGCAATTAAATTAGCAGTAAAATTAGCAGTAACTTAGCCAAAAACTATGTATATGGAAATGAGGACCTTTTGAATAAGTTTGGTTATTTTCCTTTGAAAAGTAGAAACTTGAGCAAAGCTGCTCGGTGTTTGGGTGCTCACCAGAATCCACTTGGGAACCTGTTCAAACCACATAGCCTTTGACCACCCAGTTTCCTCCCCAAATTCTGATATTCCTCCTCTCTGCCCCCCAAAGAGAACCAGCCCTAAAAGAATAAGAAGTAGAAATGATGGTGTGTGTATGTGTATGTGTGCACGTGTGTGTATTTTTAACACAAATTTTTTAATTCTCTCTGTAAATTATTGAAACATGATCAAGTGTTTTTTTTTTTCTTTAAAACCTCTGAATGAATCTAACTTTATATAACTAGGTTTATTGTGTCAGAGGCTTTTCTCTTTTTTTGCAAGAATGAGTAGCAGACTATCTCAATACCTTAAAATTATATTTTGAAACTGGTATCTGTACTATTCGGTACATTTGGGTTATTTTATTCTGTGACTGCTATTGTAAAAGAAAAAAACTGTTTGTTCTTTCACATTCATGACAATTCTGAGTGTAAGTCAGCATGGGATTAAATGAAAGATTTCTAACTGCTCCAGAATTCCCGTTTATGTGTACGCTATGAAAAGGTTTCTTGAGGGACTTTTATTTTCTGATTCTTTATCAATTTTATTTCTCTATGTATTATGTGGTGCATTGCTGCTATTATTATTGTTTATCTCTACATCACTACCAAAGACAGTATTGCATTTTCCTTCCCTAGATTTTTTTTTTTTTTTTTGTCTACCATGAACAACATCAAAGTTTAAATATTTATGGTAGGGATCATTTTAAGAGATATTTTTCTTTCCCTCCTAACCACTTCTAATATGAGATGTTATAAGAGAACAATATGAGAAAGTTAAGATAATATTTGTCTTTATTGGTGTTTTCATGCTGTTTTCTAGTTGATTTACGTCATTATTTAATGCCAAAATGTGAGATCTGATAAAATAATAATGCAAAATGCTGTATGCTTGCTTGGTTTTTATTGTGTCAATTTGTATTGAAAATACATAAGATATTTAAAAAATAATAATGCAAAAATTAATTAGTTCTGATGAACACTGGGGTGTTCATCTTGACAGTCCTTGAGTAACTGTGTTTTGGTTCTGGGGAGAATGCACTGTTGCTTTGGAAGAAATGAGGACTTGGTTGGAGGGAGGCTATAATATCAACTGTCACCTCTCACCCCCAAGTGTTTTCATTTTGTTCAAGAATCCCACAGAGGTTTTATGGGTTGTCAACAGTGCTTGTTACTAGGCAGGGATTAATCAACAAGTATTTATTACAGACAAACAGACGATTTACCAAGTGCTTTTCACCTGCATTATTCAATATCATCCTCACACTAGCTCTGTGAAGTAGGAACAAAACCTCATGTTGAAATGACTAACCATTAACCCCATAACTGATCAACAGTGGAGCCTGATTCCAGTTTCTGAAATGCATCCTCCTACAAGGTGGAGGGCCTGTGCTCAGTGTTTTATGAATAATCTCTATGATTCTCACACCAATTCTACAATGGGGTATTACTGTGCTTAGAAATGATCAGGTCAAAGCCTAGTGAGATGAAGAGGCTTGCCCAACACCATGTAGTTTGGGGCACCAGGATTGGAACCGAGGCACGCCTGATCCCGAGACTGCATTAAAACTCCATGCTGCCTCAGTGTCTTTTCTACTGGCTTCCACAAGAAAACTCGCCATATGTTATCCATTAGTAATTCTTCCAATTAGCTATGATATACCAACATTTCTCAGCTCAACTGTAAGAGTTATTCAAGGCATGTGATGTACCTCCTGTCCTTTCAGATGGATTAAAAAGGAACCTGACTTAGGATCTTTTATTAACATTTATTTTTGCCTATTAAAAAAAATGCTAAAGAAGAAGTTCTTTCAAGATCTCTGTAAGAAGGCATATTAGTGAGCATTTGTGCTGGTATATTGTCTCAGCCAAGGGAAAAGAAACAGACTTAAGCTGTGAAAGGAGAATGCAGATTAGTAATTACCACCATTTATCCTGCTTCTGCAGGGTGCAGGCGAGGGACATGGAAGGACCCATGAAGAATGTGAGACAAAATCCTCATCACTGTGGTACTTACAATCCAGCTGAGTAGACCAAATTTACATGTGTGTTCACTGCCTGTGTTGTAAACCACAAGAGGAATCCTGCTCTCGTTTGGCATTTTGTGTTTGCCCTCTCCTTGCTGCAGTTCTAGCTCCGTGATGGTACTGAACATCTATAATTAGGGAATTTTAAATAACCAGAAAATACTTCTGCTTCCAGCCAACGTAGAGGAACAGGATCAGGTTTATTCCCCCACCTGAAATCAAATAAACCCAGAAAAAATATTTTAAACAACAAAGGACAAGGACCCCCAAGGAATAGGAAACAAATAAGGTCAGGTCTATGATTGCTCCAACTAACTGCATAGAGTGTTGGTGTGGCAGCTCAGAAAAGAGGAATCCAGGCTATGAAGGTCAGACTCCCTGAATTGAGGAGACAGAGATGTGAGTCTGGGGAGAGAGATGAAGGTGGCTGAAGTTCACAGGAGAAAGTATTTGAAAAAGAACCCCAAAGATCTGCAGAGGCCCTCCTTGAATATCTGAGTACTGATTCTTGCACACCTGTGCAGAAACTAACCATAATTGGAGAAAGGACTATCTGAATGGAGTATAGAGAAAAATGCCTCACACACCCACAGGGATAGGCGTAGGGTCTGTTCCCAACAGCCAGCCTGGAAAGCATTAGCCCTGATAGCATATCAATAGGTTACTCAGAAGGGATTTAGCCCAGTGGTGGGGAAGAATTAGCCCTACACTAAACAGAGCTCTGATCTCAATGAACAAAGTGAGACCTGAAAAGATCAGACTGTTTTCATGTGACTTAACTTCATCCCAGAATAAAGCTCAAGAATATTTAGTATTTATAGAGATACCAAGTATCCAGAATCCAAAAAGGGAAAATTCACAATGTCTGGCTTCCAATCAAAGATCACCAAGCAGGTAAAGAAGCAGGAAAATACAACCAGGAAGAAGGAGAAAAATCAATGAATCAAAACCAACCCAGAACTCCTATAAATGTTAGGATAATAGATAAGGACATTAAAATAAACCTTTACGGTTTTTCATCTGTTAAGAAAGTCACGTCAGTTAGCCATATCAATCGGTGGCATGGATGTGGAAAAACAGAAACTTTCTCATACGCTGCTGGTGAAAATGTAGAATGGTACATCCATTTTGGAAGAGTTTGACAGTCTTTAAAGAAGTTGAACATAGACTTCCTGTATAATCTAGCCATTCACCTCTCCTATTAAAAGAAATCATGCGTCTATACAAAGACTTGTGTACAAATATGGTATATTCATAGCAACTTTATCTGTAATTGCAAAAACCTCAAAACAATCCAAATGTCCATCAACAGATAAAGGATAAACAAGTTGTGGTATGTCCATATAATAGGCTACTACTCAGCAAAGAATAGCAATAAGCTATAATATATATGCACCAAAATGGATGAATCTCAAAATAGTTATGCTGAATAAAAGAACTAAAAACAAACAAAAAAAGAGAGTACATACTTGATGATTCCATATAGCACATCATACTGTATGATTTCATTTATTTAAAACTTTAGAAATTACAAAATAATCTACAATGATAGAAATCACATCAGTGGTTGTCTGCGGGTAGGGAGAGGATTATAAGGCCTGAGGAAACTTCTGGAGATAACTAACTTGACTGTTGTTACTGTTTCGTGGTTATATGGATATATCAAAACATGAAGTTATAAATTTTAACTATGTGCTTTTTATTATATGTCACTTATGCCTCGATAAAGCGATTAAAAAACTCTAAAACAAAAGTAACAAGACTAAAACAAAATAAAGAAGGCTAAAAAATAGTAAGAAAATAATCATTTGAAAAAAATCAGTATTTTCAGCTGTTTAGCTCTTTATAAATTCGTTCATATTTTTCCACTTGAGAATCTTGTCCCCCTCTTAGAATTCCTTTTTGTTATGTTTTCCATTTATAAGAGTGCCTTAAATGACTGTCAGTGTGCCTGGCCCTCTAGGAGGGCCTCCAGATATGTGACATTTGCCTTTTCTTTATTTTTCTGCTTTTAGGTTTCTCATTGATGCTAATCATTCCTCCTCTCATTTCTAGAAATTATTTAGGCCTAGGCTAAACCTTTTTTTTTTTTTTTTTAGTTACAGACTTGTATATTGCCAAAAAAAAAAAAAATCCACCAGCGGAATATTTATGTTATAAGCTTCTAGATTTTGAGGCACTTTCTGATGTTTGGGTATATGTATTATATTGGGTGTATTCAATATATACTCATTATTAAAGTCATTGATCATATTAATTAGCATATGGAGGTCAAGAACTCTAAATACATTCCCTTAGGGGAAGAAAAGACCAATGGGAAAGCATGTAGAAATATAGATTGGTTTAAGAAAGCCTTCAAGGTACGCAGGAAAATAAATATAACAATTTTTTTTTATTATTAAGCCAATAAGAATAATATGAAGCAATGGTTCTCAAACCTGGCTACATATTAAAATAGCATGGGAAGATTTTTAAAAATACCCCTGGCTAAGCTCCAATTTATACCAATAAACTCAATCTTTGAGAATAGGGTCTATGCTGGTAATTTTATAAATTTCCCCAGATAATTCTTGTACTGCCAGGGTTTCAAGAACCTTGAGTATAGTTGTATGGATTACAGGCATTGGACTAGAAAGACTATCCTCTACCATTTTCAACCTGAATGACCGTGGCTGAGGAATTACAAAACTGGTGTCAACTCTGTACATTGGAGTGGCTTGCAGAGTTTTCAAACTCCTGATGGCTAGGTCCCTCCCCCAGTGATTTTGCTTTCAGTGGCCTGAGGTATAGGCTGGGCGTGGGGTTAGTTGAAGAAGCTACTCAGGTGATTGTAATGTGCAGCCCAAAGGATGAACCACTGATCCAAAGATGAGCTTCCTCTGTGATGTGGGGTCAGTAGCTTGTGTGTGTGTGTGTGTGTGTGTGTGTGTGTGTGTGTGTGTAGCTTTAATGAACTAATGTATGCTAAGCACTTAGTATTGCTGTTCGGTTTATAGTAAGCATTTGGTGAAAAGTAATCATTATTTTTGCGTTTTCTGAAATACCTAAACTCTAGAAAAGTGAGATCCATCCAAAAGAATGCCACACCCATGAAGGTTTTGCCAGACTCTGGACAAGTAGGATCTATATTTTTTTAAAAACCTCTAACCCCATGAAGACTGTATGAAGGGATGTTATTTCATATAGAATAGGGCTAAGGCACAATGAGGCTTTGCGATAGTTTCACAAGTAAATTTTATTCCCTTTGAGGGAGAAATGTATCTTATGAGAAAAACATTGGCTTGAAATGGTGCAAATACAAGGGTTGAGGAAGATGGTGAGTTTGCACTCTTGCTCAGACTCACTCAGGAGCTGGTTGAAATGGGTTAGTTGATGAAAAAACCTGATTTTTTTTTTTTTTAAATCAGGCTTCCTGTTGGTCAGTGATTTTATTTTGGCTGTCAAATATGATGTGTTCCTATTGTGAGAGTGAAGTCACTGAGAGCTAAAAGGTAAACAGTGCCTCGTAAGCGCCCAAACTTGAGCACATAAATAAAAGCCATTGCAGAGACTCCCCGGGACTTCCTCGGATTGGCTGCTCGGTGACACTGTCACATCAATAGCCACGTGCCATTAGTCATGAGCTATTGCTGTCCCTCCTCATTTATGTACCTAGCCCTTCACTACCACCGTCTCAGTCCCTTCCCCTCACTGTCGATCCTCCTCAGCCTCTCCGATGGCCAAAGTGTTACCTTCTCAAGGGATTGCTGTGATTCTCCTAAGATCCTACATTACCTTGCAGTCCCGTCAGATACATTTTCCATGTTGGAGTGTAAAGCTAGCTTCCCACTCACTCATTAGCTCATTGCTCTGCTTCCCAGGCCAGTGGGATCCCGCCCGGCATACCTACTACTTGTTATCCTGTGTGTGAGCTCTCTCCTCACATACCTGTGAAGGCCCCTCATGTCTTTCGAGCCCCCACTCCGTTCGGTCATGGTGTCAGGTACAGAGTGTCATCATCCCCATGTGATTAACGAGGAACTTGAGGATCAGAAATATGAAATAGTTCGGCCGAGGGCACACGGCCAGTCCGTGGTACCACTCTGGCTTCTACCTGGATTTGATTCCGAAGTCCATGGTTTTCCACTGTTGGCGTATCACAGACCGTGACTTAAATTTTTTCTGGTGCTCTTAAGAATGTGTTCTGTACTGCCCCGATAAATCTCCCTGATTCTGGCCCCCAGAACAGGTATAGTTGAGATGAGCTCCTTCATTCTAGCTTGCTACTTCCCCGAGTATAATAATTAGAACTTGTGGAAATGTCTTTTTTTTCAGGGGGTTTGAGGGTGATTTCTGTATTATCATCATGCCTTTTTCAGTTTCGTTTACTGGACTCTGTCTCAAGGAGAAGGATTGCTCTGTTGCCCTTCTTAGAGCTTCGTAAAGATTTCATAACAAAAACATGTCAGCGACCTTCAGAGCAGTGTGTTGTCGGTAAATATCAGACTACTTCTAGAATCCTGTCAAATCAGTATATGTGCTCTATTACGTTTTCTATGAACGCATAGTGTCTGAGTTATGGATGGTCTCTGCCTTCAAGGAGTTTATAATCTGGTGGTAACAAAAACATGTTGAAAATAACAGCAATGATAATTTCCCTTAAATTAATTCTTTATTAATTGAATTTGTTAAGACTCTTTAGGTTGTGTAATTTACCCAAATATACACAAAACAAGGGCAGGTGCTTTATTTTCAATTTCTCCAGTGCGAAACCTGAGCCACAAAGTAGATGGGTGACTTGCTTCTAGTATTCTGGTGGGAACAGGCTGACTCACAGCTTCTGGCAAGCTGTGCAGCGAGGCTGATACTTGTGTCTTTAGCCATGGCCCCGTTGTGAGTGAGACCCAGGATGAAATCGTGAAATTTTTATTTTTAGGAGTGTTTATTGAGGATTGGTGGACTTCTTGGGAATTTTCCCAAGTTTGATAATTAGGAAAAAAGAACTCGTATATTAGGTAAAATTTTATTTGTTTATTTACTAACTTAGTTTTTAAGATTGTATTTTTAAGTAATCTCTACACCCAGTGTGGGGCTTGAACTCACAACCCTGAGATCGAGAGTCACATGCTCTACCGATGCAGGCAGCCAGGTGCCCCAAATTAGGGAAAATTTTCAAGGAACTGTAATACCCTGCATTTATAGTTAGGCAACCGGGTTTTCTTTGTCCTTATACCCCAGACCAGCTATGCTCTGTGGACACGTGTTTCAGATTAGTTACATAATAAGGCATCATGGAGGAGTTCAGCAAGTATTTACTGAAGGCCCATGATGTGCTGGGTACAGTGGTGAACAAGACAGGCAAGATCTCTGATCTCATGGAGAGTGTATTCTAGTGGAGGGGAGCAAGGAGATGGCAATAACCAAGTAAATCATTAAGTAAAGATGTGCTATAAAGAAAAATTAGATTGATGTAATAAAGGATGAGTAGAGATGAATGTAGACAGAGGATCAGGGAAGTTCTCACTTAGAGATGACTTTTGAGTTAAAATCTGAGGGGAAAAAGGAACCAGCCATGTTAAGATTTCTAGGAAGGCTCTTCTAGGTATTCAGAACAGTGAGTGCAAAGGCCCTGTGGCAGGAAAAAACTTAGTGTATACAGAACGAAAAACCAGTGTGACTGGAGCAGAGTGAGAGAGAGGGAGAGTATTAGAATAAGAGGGAAAGGGCCCATTCATGGCAGGACTATGAGAATTTTGGCTCTCACTCTGAGTGAAATAAAGAATAGGGTTTTGAGTAGAGGAGTGTTTTTTTTTTTTTTTTTAAGATTTTATTTATTGATTTGACACAGAGAGACAGCGAGAGAGGGAATACAAGCAGGGGGAGTGGGAGAGGGAGAAGCAGGCCTCCCACTGAGTAGGGAGCCCGATGTGGGGCTCGATCCCAGGGCCCTGGGATCATGACCCGAGCCAAAGGCAGATGCCTAACGACTGAGCCACCCAGGCACCCCGAGGAGTGCTTTGTTTTGAAAGTAGTTATGTCTTGGGAGGATCACTCTGTTTTCTGCGTTGAGAATAGACTGTGGAGAGTCAAGAGTAGCAACAAGGAGAACATTTATGAAACTTTGAATAACACAAGAGAGAGAGGTGGATGTGACTCTGTGGTAACTATGCTAAGAAGTGGTCAGAATCTGGATATGTCCAAATGATAACTTGATGTGGGAGACAGAAGTCAAACAGGGCTCCAGGGTTTCTGGTCTGAACAACGAGAAGTTTGGGATTTGCCGTTAACTGAGATGGGGAAGGCTGCAGGCAGAGCAGTTTTGGGAGGAAGATCAGGGATTCAGTCTGGGGCATGTGAAGGATGAGGTGCGCCAGTGGAGATGGCAAGTAAGCCATGAGATATACAAGCCTGGAGTTCGGGGAGAGGTCAGTCCTGGGGACACACATTTCACATTGATAGCATATTGGTGGTGTTTCAAGCTACAGGATTGAGCGCGTTCTCTAAGGGAGTGTTAGGTCCTGGGGAAGGGATCCAGGGCAGGTGAGGAGTGGGTCTTCATGGAGTTTGCTTTCCAGAATGTGTTGAAGAAGACTCTTAAGAGTTTCTGTCTTGTGAGTCCCTCCTTTCCTCTGGGCTGGTTTGATTGGTTTTTATCCGTTGTTTTTTTTTTTTTTCCTTGAACCAATCTCTGGCTTAGCATCAGCTGACAGGATTCACTGATTCCTGAGACTGCATGAGTATTTAACACCAGGATAAAAATTGATCTGAAGTGATTTGGACCCATCTATGAATTTGGGAAAAATCACCTAAACTGAGTAAGATATATATACAATATCCAATGGAGCCAGAGTGTCTCTTCCACTGTGTTGTTCATGTAACATTTTGAATTAGCAGAATTTAGGAGTGAAGAGGATTCTGTCAGAACATGTCTTCTTTGGCTTTGCAGTTGGTTTCTTGGTCCTTTCAGGCATGGAGTCTCTAAATCCAATCTTTGTTTAGGCTTGGAAGATGACAGCCACACCCATGGAGAATTTTTTATTAAGAATTTGAATACTTCGCCTGGTGATGGGTATTAAAGAGGGCACGTTCTGCATGGAGCACTGGGTGTTATGCACAAACAATGAATCATGGAACACTACATCAAAAACTAATGATGTGGGCGCCTGGGTGGCTCAGTTGGTTAAGCGACTGCCTTCGGCTCAGGTCATGATCCTGGAGTCCTGGGATTGAGTCCCACATCGGGCTCCCTGCTCGGCAGGGAGTCTGCCTCTCCCTCTGATCCTCCCCCCTCTCATGCTCTCTCTATCTCATTCTCTCTCTCAAATAAATAAATAAAATCTTTAAAAAAAAAAAACTAATGATGTGATGTATGGTGATTAACATAACAATAAAAAAGAAAAAGAAAGAGTTTGAATATTTCTATGCATTAAAAATTGTGCTTTTCGGGAGTCAATGAAAACGTGAGTTATTTTTTTCTGTTTTAACTCTCAAGTGATAGTGTAAGGACAAATACAAATTAAATAAAGAGGCTTAATTTTCCCTGCTGAAAAATGAGGCAAGAGATACCCTGTCTCTTTTCCTTTGAGCATTTACTTTAGAGAACTTGTAATTGTACGTACTTTCTCCTCTCTTTCAAATGTCTATAAATCCTTTTGAAGACTACATTGGCATTTTGTCAGCTTTAGGACTTGGAAATATCTTTCTCCAGGACCTGAGAACTGTCTCTTTAAAATGTAAACATCAAGGGAGATAGTGTCCCACTGTCATGGTTTCTGTCGGGGCGAGGGAGCTGGACTTCAGGCGGGAGCATCGCTCCACCTTGAAACACGAACTCCTGCCATCAAGGTATGAGAAGTTCCTTCTTCCTCTGGATGAAGCCAATTAGCCAACACAGATGATTACCCAAATTACCTGGTAAAGTTAGAATAGTTTATGTATGGCAAATGGTACTATCCAGTCCTCTGATTTGAGGACTAGCTATTTATCTTGAGAGTATGTGTACAATGGGTTGTATGTGCACAGTGATAGGAAAGGGTGAGATTTCCTTCTGTCTTTGTAATCTCTTAGCAGACTGCCTGTGATACCCATCACATTCTGGTTGAATGCTTATTTAATAAGGGAAGTGTTTTCTTTGTCTACTACCTTTGTGAAGAGGATTTCCGGGTTGGGAGAATATTCTGTTTTTAATTATAACTCCCCAACATTGGTTTCTAGTGGGTAAACCAAATTACTGACATGCTTTGGTTCTCTAAAATCTCCTTTCAAACACTCATGGGGGGTTCACTTCTGTTGGGTATTTTAAATGACCTCTTGGTCTTAAAAGTAGAGTTGACATTTGAAGATTAGACTCTTCCACTCTTAGAGATAATTCTAATCAATGTATTCTTGATATAATCAATTTTGGGGTTTTTAAAAATGGTGTGCCTGCATTCTAAAGATAATCATAAGAGATTTAGAGCCCTATGAAAGTTCTGTTGGTGTAAGTATTAATTTGCTAGGGCTGCCATAACAAAGCAGTAGGTGGTCTAGATAACGGGAATTAATTTTCTTACAATTCTGGAGCCTTGAAGTCCAAGATTAAGGTGTTGTTGGGGTCGGTTTCTTCTTAGGTCTCTCTCCTAGGCTTGCAGATGGCCACCTTCTCCTTGTGTCCTCACATGGCTTCCCTCTGTGCGTGTCTGTGTCCTAATCTCCTCTTCTTATAAGGACACCAAATTGGATCAGGCCCACCCTGATGACCTGATTTTAACTCAGTTATTCTTTAAACACTCAATCTCCAAATATAGTCCATTCTGAGGTACCAGGGGTTAGAACTCCAACATGTGAATTTTAGGCAGACACAATTCAATCCATAACAGTTGTACATATTCCAGTTGCTATTCAAGTATGTGCAAAGGCAGTTTGATCAAAGTGCCTGAGAGACCAGAATGTGACTGTTATTTAAAATAATTTTTATGGGGTTACCATTCAGCATTCTACTTGTCTTAGTCAGTAGAACCAATATCTCCAGATTTATACTATATATATATATATTTTTTTTTTCCCCCCTGAGAAAACAGGATTGTTTTTGAATGACTATTAGTTCTTTCAAAGGAGGGACAAAATGTTTTATGGAAAATGTACCCAAGCCTTATTTGCAGGCGAAGTACATTACCTCTTCAACATGGCAGTATAAAATGTCTTTATTGTCAGCCCCACCCTAAATCCCATGCGTGTGAATTTAGCCCCCCAATGGCACTTACGGCCACTAATTAAAACTCAGTTCTCTCAATGTTCACTATTGTATGTCTGGGGGAAGAGAGAACACATTTTTTGACCCTCTCATATTCTTGCATTCATTAGGAAATCAGTGCTTTTCCAACGTACATTCTGGCGACCCATAAATTGACTTGCTACCCAGCCTGACCCTTCAAGGAAAGAGGGGAAGGATGAAGAAATGCAAAAAGGTGGCCATATTTTCTCCTCAGACATTATATTTGCCTCCTTCTATTAGATTTATTTTTGGCACATAGAAGAGCACATCCATATGGGGAACATTTTAAAATTGCTTGTGAAGAGTAGGCATATTTCCAAGAGGAAATGTAACCTTGCCTTCATCTGGCGTATCAGATCAATGCACTGTAAAAGATCATGTTCAGTCACCTCATTTTTTTTGAATTAGAATTAATGGCTCATTAGTCTTGATCATATCAATATTATAACACCACTTACACTTGATAGAAAAGGGAAGAAGGCTGATGGAGTGCACTTATTCCCTTTTACTCTTAGCGAATACACCATGTGCCAGCCTCAGGGAAAACCGGCAAGATCACGGAGGTGGCCCTTTTCAAACAGGCCCCATTTAGGGCAATTGCGGACTCTCTTGTAAGAGGCTCTTGGAAGAAGAGTTAAAAGGTTCTGAAGGTTTTGGTCACTTGGGACATAGAGCAGTGTTTTCCCTCACTTTAGGCAGCAGGCCAGAGTGGGGGAACCAGACACCCTCAGCATTTCTTTGGCCACATGTTGGACCATATGTTGGAAACTGGAATAGCAGACATTAAGAATCTTCTCTTGACCATTCCTCCCGGGAGGAATTCCATCTACAAAGGAGCATATATTTCTGCAGGGCTCAGAGAGATAGGCAGGTTGACTCTTTTGAAATAAAAATAGGAAATATTGCAAGGCACCAGATGATATTATTGAAGATAATAGGCCTCTTTCCCAATCCCTAAATTATGCCAAAACAAACAGGAACCAAGTGGGCTCTAAAATTAAAGCAAAGAAAAACAAAGCAAAATAAAACAAAAACTACCTTTCTGGAAGGAAACACCAGACCAGGAGTCAAGAACTCTGGCTGTATTATTGACTCTGTCACTAGCTAACCGTGAGGCTGTAGGTAGTGGATATTTTGGTTCTGTTTTTTGCCTGCATGGCACCTATTTCCTTTGGAAATTGTCCCCCATCCCCACCCCTGCACCCGGCTGGGCTGTAAACCTTTGGCACATGAGTTATATCTTACCTCCCAGGCCACAGTGATTGGCTCAAGGGTGAATACAAGGAAACCAGGGCAGTTGGGGTCTTCTTGGGATTTTGCTGGAACTATCAGGAAAGAAACATTTACTTCTCACTGTTGCTATGAGTTGAAGGGATAATTTAAGCCAATAGCTGCCGGTCTCCACCCAGAGAGAGGCAGATGTGAGAAATGCTCAGAGAGAAGCAGAGCTGGGTGACACATATCTCAATCCCTCAACCTCACTAGGCCTGGAGTTGGTCACTCTTGGAATTCCTTTGTATGCGAGGAAATTCATCCCCCTCCTTTCGGTTGGGACTTGGCTTCTTGGAACCTGGTTATTAAACTTTGTATATTTGGATCTACCTCTCTGAGCTTCCGTTTCCCCTCTGTGAAGGAACATAGTCAGTATAGTGGAGTCCCATGTTTCATTCCATCTCTGAGCTTTGTATGACTCTAACTCTAAGTCTCTTGACAGAGGGGCACCTGCTGGCTCAGACAGTAGAGCATGTGACTCTTGATCTCAGGGTCACGAGTTCAAGCCCCACGTTCAGTGTGGAGCTTACTTAAAATAAAAATAAAATAAAATATTTTTAAAAATCAATCCATCAATCTCTTCACTCATCTTACCTAATAATTTGTCGTGGTATTTATCCTCCTAGACAGTAAGTCTCTTAGTAATCTCTAAAATTTCCCTCGAAAATTTCTTCCAATTATTTGGAAGTTATGACGATCGCACTGGGGGTTAAATTTATCTTTATATTAACAATGAATGAAGTGTTTGATAAGAAAATTGATAGTATAAATAGGATCAGAGAGTACCATTTAAAACCCTTTTAAGAATACAGACAGCTTTTAGAAGAGAAGGAGACATGATGAAAACCCAACATCTATTCATTAAAGTCCATCTGAGTGTTAAATATAGCTACTGCATCTACTTGAAAGCAATAAAACGAAATAATTTTCCTAAAAACTTAATTAATAATTAAGACTGGGCAATCCCACCAATGATTTTAATTCTCTACACCAGTCAGAAAAATAGAGACAGAGTTCCATTATGCAAATATCCTTAACAAAATCTCCCTAGACCACCGCCTTCGGTAGCATGACTGCAAGCTGGCAAAGAAACAGAACTTGAGGGGAGAGCAGTTTGCCTTGAGAAAAGGCACTCAAAGACTTGGGGGTATTAGTAAAGATTAACCGATAAGATTTTTAAAAAAATGAAAGGACAGGGTCCTGTGTTCAGGTTTCTTTCACTGCCCCCTGGCCAGACTTATTACCCTTCTATTAATAAATAGGTACAGAGGACTGAATTAAGAGGACACTAATAGGGACACCTGGGTCGCTTAGTCGTTAAGCGGCTGCCTTTGGCTCAGGTCATGATCCTGGAGTCCTGGGATCGAGTCCCGCATCGGGCTCCCTGCTCAGTGAGGAACTTGCTTCTTCCTCTGCCTGCCACCCCTCCTGTTTGTGTTTTCTCTCTCTCTACAAATAAATAAATAAATAAAATATTTTAAAAATTGACAAAAAAGAGGGGACTAATGAATATTCTTTCCTCTCTTCCCCCCTTGAAGAGGCTCACCAAGTGTAACTAAGCTAGTTTCTCAATGGACTCTAGTATAATGGAAACATCCTTTTGACAGGTCTGAGAATTTGACATGTCTCTGCAGAACAGGCACAAAAGTACAGTAGCACTTAGCATTCACAGCACTGGAAAGAGATTAATTAGCTCACTTCACATCCTTTCACGATATTCAAGTGTTGATCATAAAACGATACAGAGCACCAAAGTTGGGGAAATGAGGGCTTCGATCAACAGTAGGGGTTTAGAACTCACAGCTTTTGACTAAGCCATTGTGGCGTCATCCGGTGCTTCGCCTGACTACGAGCTCTCTCTCTCGGGAGGGGCCTCCCCTTCACCCGCCTCATCGTCCCCCGGGGGTGCCTGCTTTCCTGCCCAGCAAGGGGGTGACTCAGTGTTTTGTGTGGTGCCCTCAGAGTGGTTTGGCTGAGGTTTTGGAAGAATGGCTGCACTTTAGTTGCAGAGTCTCTAATGTATCATCGGGAGCCAGAGGGAAAAAGATAATCTATTTTCTAAAGCAGAAGTGACTTAGGAAATCCCTGATGGGGGAGCTCATCTCTGACTATTTTGGAAAGTGTTTTCCAGCGCTCATTTCTAAGAGTAGATTGTGCGGTTTGAGGGCCTCGGCTGAAGGAATCACAGATGCAGCATCTGAGCAGTGAATGGATGCTCACGTGTCAGCCACTTTGTGTGGCTCTGAGTAAGCAGACACAAAGTCAAGTGACCAGGTTCCGTTCTCACCATCGTATCTGGCAGGCTTCCTCTTGATACGCGGAGGATGGACCCATCCCACAAACACTTGCAAATTCCCCGTGGGGTGTGTGGCCTCGTGTCAGTCACTAGGTATGCAACTTTGGAGTGAATCACCTGGGAGCTTATTAAATTACGAATTTCTAGGCCCCGTCCCCAGAAATACTGATTCAGCAAATCCAGAACAGGGTTTAGGAATCTGATTCCCATTTGAGGGGTTCACAAACACCTTTGTATCCCTAACACCACTATTCAAAGTGCGGTGGGGCTAGTACAGATTCTTCACTGACAATCACTCAGTCACAATGGCAGGATGGGGCCCACTGGCCCAGACACGTAACAGATGATGGCAAAACCCCACAGAAACCCAGACAGAGCGGTACGGCTTAGGGATCCACAGCCACAGGAACTTGAGAGTATTGTGGGCTAGATTTAGACATGAAGGAATTTTACAAAGGATTTTAAAAGTAATTTGGGTTTTAAAGAAAATCAAATCTGATCCAACTATTTCTTTTCTTTTCTTTTCTTTTCTTTTCTTTTTTCTTTTCTTTTCTTTTCTTTTCTTTTCTTTGTTTTGGATGAGTCGAATGAGATCCAGAGAGGTTAAATGACTGGCCTATATGCACTCAGCTAAGACTTGAAAAGCAGGGAATGGAAGCAGAGACTTGTAATTGTGTCTACAACAACCTTTGGAGAATCTGCTCTGGATGCACTGGAAGTGGGTATACAGACCAGGATTCTATAAAAATGACATGGGGGTAACATGGCTAAATACTAATGCTGTTTTTAGATTTAGGTTGACAAAGCAGAGGATGATACATCAATAATTTTCAGTGATATGCAGAGAATATTCCATATGGAAGGAAGGCTCTGCCAGGATTCTAATCTATACATCTTCATCACTGGCTTAGATGTACACACACAATATTATATTAGCTAAGAATTACTGAATTTGAATTATGTGCTTTGCTTTTTACATGAATTAACTCATTTAATCTCTTTAAAAAAATCTTACAAGGCAGGTAATATTATCTTTAATTTATAGATGGGAAAACTGAGACACAGAAGGATTAAGAAACTTGCCCAGATTTGCAGAACTAGCAATCAGTGAAGTGTGGATGCAAACCAAGGCTGTCTGCCTCTCCCACCCTCTTTAGATCACCGCCC
Source organism: Mirounga angustirostris (assembly GCF_029215605.1). Taxonomy (NCBI): domain Eukaryota; kingdom Metazoa; phylum Chordata; class Mammalia; order Carnivora; family Phocidae; genus Mirounga; species Mirounga angustirostris. The sequence goes on along the minus strand of NW_026991711.1, from coordinate 28,833,448 downwards.
AACAGAGAAGCTCATGAATAGGCAGATGGCTCCACACTTGAAGGGGCGGCAGAGTATTGGATGACAGGATTAGGATTTTGAAAAAGTCCTGGTGGAATGAAACTAGTGATGTCCCTTAATAGGCATAAATGTAAAGTTCCACATTTAAGTTAAGGAATCAGTTGCACACATATAAGGATGCTAGCAAGCCCTGGCTTAACTACAGTTCACAAGAAAAGGACTTAGGGGCTTCAGTGGACTTTGCACTCATATGAATGAATAATGCGAAGTGGCTGCCAAAAAGCTTATGCAATTTTAGGCACAAGTCAGAACAGGGTAGATGAGTCTTACTGTGTGTGTGTATGTAAATTTAGGCTCCACACCCAGCATGGAGCCCAGTGCGGGGCTTGAGCTCATGACCCTGAGATCAAGACCTGAGCTGAGATCAAGAGTCAGATGCTTAACCAGCTGAGCCACCCAGGCGCCCCTAGATATATTTGATCATAATTAGAGTGAAGTGGAAAATACATTAATTGGTATTTTTTGAAGGAAACAGAGACCACCAGATTGAGTTCCGAGGTGGACGTCTTCTGTGTGGCAAAGTGGAAATTCGTGGGTTTGGGTAGCTCAGCATGTGTTCCCCCAAATATACTCTCTTTCTCTTTATTCCTCTCTCTTGGCAACAACATGTAATTATCCTTTATGGTGCTGTCCACCCTCACCCCATTCTTTGTGGTCCTGGTGGAAATGTAAATCACAGTGTCCTTGTGCCCCACAAGTCCAACTCCCAACCAGACCCTGCTCCATCCTTTCAGGATTTTTATCTTGGATTATGTGATACATGAGAAAAGATGGTTGGAGCATAATAACTCTGATACCAGCATCCACAGGAGACTGTCTGTGTGCTTCTGACCAGGGTGTCACCCTAGTTCCTGTGTTTTTTGAGGTTGACAGCTCAGTCTCCCCAGGTTCATTTGCGTGGATCATTCTTCATGATCGGTCAGCTCATTCATTCAAAGAGCATTAACATCCAGGGCACAAGACTGTAAACACGGATTTCTCCTTTTCTTTCCTTCTCCTCCTCCTCCTCTTCCTCTTTCTTATTTAGGGAAATGCTAGGCTCCAAACTTGTGTGTAAGAGTGAACATGAACACAGCAAGCAACTTCTTAGCAAGTTCAGTAAAATGGAATTGTGTGTTTGAACTGGTTTCAGAATCAGGAGGTCATATGTCTGGCACAGATTGGTGACAGATTCAAGGAGAAAAGTGTAACTCAGGTGCCAATTGAGGAAAGAAAGAAACAGTTATGAAGGCAGGCATAGGACTTTGGATAGGAAACAAAAACAAAAACAAAAACAACAACCCTAACTGAGAAGAAAGAACCAAGAAAAAAAGGTAAAACTATAAGAAGAGGAACAGAAAGAGGATGATGATGATGACAAGTCACTATGTGTGTGTGTGTGGGGGGGGTTGTTTGTTTACCAAACATGTTCACAGATTCTCCTCCTTGCTCCTTGTGACCTCTTTCAGCTGGTGTCATTACCCCCCGTTTCTATGCATGCATCCAGAGGTCTGGAAATTGTGACTGGCTCAAGGCCCAGAGCTACGTGAGTGACATGGCTAAATCCCAGTCATGCCCACCCCCTACCCTTCCCCATCATCTTCTTCCCCGTCAGTCAGTCCATCTGGCTAGGAATCTCTGTTAAAATTCTTTTTGAAAAACTCCCAGTTTCCTTTCTCGTCTTTGAGCACGCACTGTGCCTCCCATTTTGTTCAGCGCCGACTGCAAACTCAGCTTTGACTCATGAGACAAACACCCTCAACCAGGTTATATCATGCACATTGTTTCTCTCCCCTGCTCTTGTCTTCCCGTCAATGTCTCCTGGACCTGGTTTGCTATTCGTGTAGATTTACTAGGTGAAAAGCCTAGAGCTCTTGTAAACTGCACCCCTCATCAGTCACTAAGAACAGTCTCAACGCACCCAAATGCAGGCGGCTGGGTCCTGACCAGCTCTGGGGGGAAGCTGGACATGAAGCCAAAATATGATACCAGGTTCCCCTGAAGGCCGGAAGAAAGGAAATGTTCCTCAGTATCCATTAGAGATTTTTCTGAAAGCAAAAGTCCCAGGAAAAGAAACGAACTGTGATCAGAGTGGAGTTTGTTGTAAGTACCTGATTCCTGCTGTGAACAGTGATATGTGGTTGTTTTATAAATTAGCCACATTTGAATTCTAAATCACTATGGGTGCTGCAGAGCCTTTGATATAAGACTAAGCTTATTTTTCAACAAACAAAATAATTGCTCAACATTGGTGAGTTGGTGGGGGCGGGAGGGGAGAGTCTGCTTTTTGAGGAACTATACCTGCTTCCCAAATAATATTCTAAATACCTGACAGTACAAAATAATGGTATTGATAAAGATGAATAAATCTGATCCTGGCTATTTTATGTCAAATTGGTAGAAGAAAAATTTTCATGCAAGTATGCAGAAAAGTAATAAACCTGCTTAAGGAACAAATTTAATGGTTCCTAAGCCTATATATTTCTAATAATTGTTTATACTTTTAATTTAATACTACTATTCCTAGCACGAAGCTTGTTTTAAGTTGTATAGAGCTTGGAATAAAACTGAAGAATCAGAATTTTCCAAAAGGCGGTTTCCAAGGGATTTCGACAACGGTTCACCACACTTCCATCACATTCACTTCTCTGTTGCAAAGATTTTTTTTTTTTGTAAATAAACTTTGAATAGACCTCGGTCACTCTTCTCCATTCCCCCTCAGGGATGTGGAAGGTGAAAAGGGAGGAGGGATAGGTCTTAGAGAAATTTTCTAGAAATTATTTTTTTGGTTTACTACTAAAGGCATCTCCACCAATAAGAGTTTATATGCATACATTTTAGCTCTAATTTAAAGAGTTACAATGTCAAACCTTAACCTGATGTTATTTTCAAAAACCAAATGGGTGTTTGAAAGCAGTCAGGAGAGCATCTCTAGGAACGGTTATAGGAAAGCATTAAGCAGTCAAGATAATCATTTCTGGCCGATCTCTGGATGCTGAGAAATTAAAACGGGCGTGGCTAGCTATACCATCACACCTTCCAGGGCAGTATCCCCTCTCCAGGCTCTCAGACTGAGAGTCCAGACTTAAGCTTTACCAAGCAAGTTTGAAATCTGTTGGCAAGCCAACGTGGAAAGCTCCTGCTACCATTGCTTAGGTTTTGCCCCTTCTGGGGATATATAAAACCCTCGGTCTCTCCAGTTGCCCAGTCAGCACTTTCCAGGAGCACTTAGAAGCCGTGACATGCCCACCTCTCCATCAATGACAACTGAAAGCCCCAAGTTGGTAATGGCATAATGCGGAATGCGGCGGGGGCGTGAGAAAGGGGCTCGGGAAATACTTTTCCAGAGCAGGTCAATATGAATGTGAGGTTGCCTTCCAGAGTGAGCGGTAAAGCCCTGTGACTGGGATTCTGCCCCCTGGTGCTATTAAAACGGTTGCTGCTTTCCTGTTCCACACGGTGATCGAGCACCACCAGTGCATTAGGCTCCTGCAGGAGCCGAGGTAGACAGAGTGTCTGCCAGACCAAGCACTCCAAAATGTTCCGCAGGAAACAGCCCCGCGCTGACATGGAGAGCGGGATGGATGGTCTCCTCCTCGAGTCTCTGTTTCTATTATAAATTAGAGGCCTACTTAAAAAATGAGCGAAGTATAAATAATTTAAAACAAATCAAAGGCCTTTATTACCACCATCGTACCCAGGCCTTTGAAGATAACTCGGCTCCCCAGCACATTGTCGGAGGCTTGCTCTGCTCTGCTCTCCTGTTTCCTCCTATAATGACGTGTATCTTAAGAAAAGTAAAAACGAAACAGACAAAAAGGCAAACCTCAGTATGGCATCCAGGTTAATGTCACTTGCGAGTCCCAGCCCCAAGGGAGGCAGACTTCCTTCTTGAGAGTTCACATCCACGGTATAATAACGTGAGTCCCATCTGCCTCCTCCTCATCGCTTGCAAACCGGAGTGGAAGATCCCATGACAAAACCACCAGGGATCCTCTGGGAAAGCATTTAAAAGCAAATATTGAATGGCCTGTGCTTGTTACTACTTCAAGCTCTGGTAGAGTTGCAACTTCATCTCCTTCCTTCTTTCTCTACTTCCTTCTTTCTCTTCCTTCCTTCCTTCCTTCCTTCCTTCCTTCCTTCCTTCCTTCCTTCCTTCCTTCCTCCCTTCCCCTCTCCCTTCCTTCCTTCTCCTCTCTCTCTTTCTCTATCTCCCTCCCTCCCCCTCTTTTTTTCCTCTTTCTCTCTTTCTTACTTTCAATTTTTACCAAGGACTGATAACCTTGTCTAACCTATTGTAAATCATATTTTGTAACTTACCCTCTTAACCATGTTTAACTTGGATTTCTATGTGGCAAAGTTATCAGACCCCTTTGTACATAAAATGCAAAAATCATCTTTCACAGGGAGAGGTGGAAGCCAAAGGAAAATTGGTAATGGCTGGGGCAAAACAACTCTTTCTCATGTATTAAAATATCTCAGAAGTTTAAATGAGAAAGTATGAGTGGACATCTGGAAGTGAGAGTGTGTGTGAGTCATGAAACCTTTGTAAAAGCTAGGGCCCTTCAAGAAAAGAAAGAAATGAATTAGGGTGGCCAAATTTGAGAGCATTGGCTCACAGAAAATACTCTTAGTTCCCAAACCTGGATGCACATAACGCTTGGGACCCTTATTAAAAATGTAGGCTCCCTGGATTCGCTCTAGGGGATGCTGCATCAGGAAATCTGGGGCTCAAGAATAGGTATCTTGGGTATCACTGCGAAAGATGCAATAAAATGTTAGATTGGGAGTTCACACTTGTAGTTTAGCTACTAACCCAGAAACAATGTAGATTGGCTAGGACTGGAGCCCACGGCCAGCCAGGTATCTGAAAGTAATTCCACTCGTGGTTAGTAGTTGAGATTCATGGCAGTTTTTGTGAACTGCAGTTATATTTTTATTTCTTTAAAAAAGTTCTAAAGAGTTTGGGAAAATGGCATTGGATTTATTTGCCACAAGACAGTTGACTTGGTACCTGTATTACCAGAATGAGGATCTCCCCACAATCCCCTGACAGCCCTTTCTCTAATATTTGAAGAATCTTATTCTTTCAGACAAGATGACACCTCAGCCAATGTGGAAAACAGAACAGATGACATCCATTTTGAATAGCAGTTCCCAAACTTTTAAGGATCTTTTTACATTCTCAAACATTATTGAGGGCCCCAAAGAGTTTCTTTTCTTTTTGGATAGGTTATATCTGTTGATATTAGCCATGTTAGCAATGAAAGCCAAGAACTTTTAAAATATTTTAATTCGTTTAAAAATAACATGATAAACCTATAACATGTTAGTATAAATAACACTTTTTTGGGAAAAAATAATTATATTTTCCAAAACAAAAAATTTGTGAAGAGTCGTGTTTTGCATTTTTACAAATTTTTAGAATGTCTGGTTTTGTAAATGACCATTGGATTTTCACATCTGCCTCTGCATTCAATGCATTGCTGTATGTCCTTTCAGTTGAAGCATATAAAGAAAATCTAGAGGGGAGGGGGGTGGGGGGATGGGTTAGCCTGGTGATGGGTATTAAAGAGGGCATGTACTGAATGGAGTACTGGGTGTTATACGCAAACAATGAATCATGGAACACTACATCAAAAACTAATGATGTAATGTATGGTGATTAATATAACATAATAAAAAAAATGTAAAAAAATAAAAATAATAAAAATAAAGAAAATCCAGCTCGACAGGGGTATGTAATTGGAAGAGTGAGGTCTTTTGTGGGTCCCAGGAATGTGTCTCAGGAACTTGGTCTCCCTGGGCCAGAATTTAAGACCTTCTCCTGTAGAATGATCTCAACACGCTTGCCATGGTGGTGAGCTTGAGCCGTCAGCCGAAGGCACTCATCTGTGAGGTCTGTGCTGGCTGGTTCAACTCACAAGAGTTTCAGATCTAAGGACAAGGCATGAGAGACCAGTTTGGCCAAGAGGAAACCATCAAGAACAAAGTGGTGTGGGTCCTAGAGTGACGTGTGATAGGGGACATTTAGAGGGAGTCCTCCACCGGAGAAGTCTGGGGGAACTGCTACACATCCTTTCTGTTCCTCTGTAATCTGAGGGCAGCTCAGGCCCACTGTTTTCGGCACCGAAGAAAAAAAAGTCTGGTTAGTTTCTCTGAGGCATTCGGATAACTCAACAAGCTTTGCTTGATGTTTCTGAGGTGTCTTTCTGAGGTGTTCTGAGGTTGGAGCCTTTTCATTCAGTTAAGTAGAGGATTGCCCATCAACTTTATCCAGCTTCTCTCTAAGTGAATAAATGTCTTCCCTCTTTTGCCTTTTTCAGAAAGTTCACAATCTCTTCTATCTTTGAGCAATGATTTCCTTGTTTCTCTCTTCTCCACAGATCAGCTAATTCAGCAGTCCATGGGATAAGTTGTAGGTTCAATTCTTTTACAGGTTGTCCTGGGAATCTGACTGTAGAATTGATCTAGTCTCATCAATTCTGTGACCCTTCTCCCTGGTTCCTGCTTCAGCCTCCTGAACCTAGTAATTAAAATGGCTGTGAAGTCTATTAAGGATGGACTTCCTTATGGCATGAGGCTCCAGAGCTGCTCTCAAGTAAGCTTAAAATCCATTGGCCCTTTTCAATATTTTAAGTTTATGTCCCACATTAGTTACAATGTCACAATTGTGGGTGTGTGGCCAAGGACATCTTCCAAGTGTTGGCTGGTTGTCTGCAAAAGAAATTTGCATACGGGCATCACCCTCTTATTTTATGTACCTTTGCCATGAGCCCTGATATCAGAATGTCAGCCCCACGATAGAGCCACAGAAGCGTCCCTTTCTCTCCACCATTTTCCTTTCTCCCTCTCTACCCACCATCCTGTGCAGATGGAGATCCTGGGGCTTACTCCAACTTCAGTGTCTGCTTTTGAACCCTTGCCTTCCCCTGCAAGTCCCCTGTGGAATTTCAAAGACAGAGCAGCTCTGGCCAGAGGAGGAAGGTTAAACCTCTGGTAGCATTTTTCTCCTCCATCCTGTCCTCTCTCATCCATACTCACCAATCATTTCAGCAGGAAAGGAAATGAATGTTTATTGGATGCCTTCTAGGTACCAGCCACTTCTAGAAACATTATGTATCTCAATGAGTCCTTACAAATCTTTGCTTTTGCAGATAGGTGAACACAGATTACACAAGGTCACCCAGCATTCACGCTTTTGCATCACTCTGTGCCGTGCTGCCTTCTTCCAGGAATGCCCTGAGTGTCTTCCTTCCAGAGGCAAAGATGGCGACATCTGAATCCTCTTTCTCATTTTCTCGCTACATGAAATGAAACTCATTCCTGAGTCCTATCAATTTTACCCTTGTTAAAGTCCTCAGAGTTGTCTCTCTGTCCCATGATCCTGCTTGAACTGTTTCCCGGCCCTTCTCTGTCTCAGCTGCCTTCTGATGATGGCCTCCTCCCTGGGCCTCCTCAGGCTACTCTCCTTCTCTCCTGGAGCCCCAGACTGTGGGGTTAGTGGCCAAGGGCGTAGGTGCTGCAGCCCGATTACCTGCATTCAAATCCTGCCACTGGCACTTCCTGACTCCGTAATCTTGGGCAGTCGATATAATGTCTCTGTGTCTTGGATTCCTCACATGTAAAACGGCAGCAACACTAGTACTCACCCCATAGGATTTTATGGAGACTAAATGGGTTGATGCACGTCAAGCGTTTCAGACAGTGCCGGGCATGTGCTGAATGAGTGTCAGCTGCCAGCCTGCTTTTCCTGCTGCAGAGCTCAGATCAGCTTATTCCCCCGTGGAGCAATTCAAAGATTCCCCATTTCACATCAAATACAGACCAAACTCTTGAGCTTGGCCTTCAGGGCTCTCTTGTTTTCCTCCAATCTATTTTCTAAACCTCATTTCCGTCAGATTGCCACATACACCTCTAGCCGGCCAGAACTGCTAGACATCTCTGTGTCTCAGATTCTTGCTTCCATATCCTTGTCCCTTCGCACACTGAACTTTCTGCATACTAGAATTCCATGCACTTTTCCAGACTCAAAACCCAATGGCATCCTTTTCAAGCGGGCTTCCCCGATCTTCCCAGCAGCAAGTAATCTACTTACCTTGTGAACTCACATAGCTCTTTATACCTCTCTTTGGGCACTTGACCACGTTTCATTGTCAACTATAGTTATTTATGTCATCACCTACCCAACTAGAAGGGAAGCCCTTCCAGGGTGGGTTTATCTTTGCATTTCCCTAAGTGTCTATATAGTGTCTTGTTCATAATGAAAATTCAATAAAAATTCTTCTTTAAATGACTGAGTTTTATCTAAGAATAACAGCTGCCATTTATCGAGCTCTTCCTCCGTGCCAAGTACTGAGGGTTTTATGTATATTGTCTCATTAAATCTTCATGACCCTATGTGGTACTAATGACTCTTCTCCCAGTTTTCAGAGGAGGACAACGAGGCACAGACAGGTTAAGGTATTTGCCTGAGATCACGCCTCTGGTTAATGATGTAATGTGGACTTGATCCTAGCGCTGGTTGACTCTATGCCCATGCTCTCATCCCCGGCATTAGAGTTCCTCAGGCAGTCAAAGGAAGGCTTTTTTTTTTTTAAGATTTTATTTATTTATTTGAGAGAGAGAGAATGAGAGACAGAGAGCATGAGAGGGAGGAGGGTCAGAGGGAGAAGCAGACTCCCTGCCGAGCAGGGAGCCCGATGCGGGACTCGATGCCGGGACTCCAGGATCACGACCTGAGCCGAAGGCAGTCGCTTAACCAACTGAGCCACCCAGGCGCCCCAGTCAAAGGAAGGCTTTACGGAGCTTGATCAACGCGCACGCGCGCACAGACTTCCTGCTACCCACTTGGCCATTGGGCCTGCTGCCCTCTCAGCAGAGGCCTCCTGTGCACCCATAGCTCTGTTTTAGCTGAAATGCACGTTCTCCTTTCGGGGGAGGGTGAGCTCTAAGGGCAGTCCCAGGGAGACCTTCCCTGCCGGCTCTGCTCCTAGGGCAAGGCCCAAGCATCACTAGGTGGACCGGCTACAGTGAACTCTCCCAAGGATGTGTCAGCATTTCTGCTAGCCTGATTAAAACGCGGCCAACAAATCATTCGCTGCCTAATGTGCAACGCACTGTAGCTTATTTGATAGTATATTTATGCACACATCTTCAGAAACAATATTCTTGTAAATCTTGTATCAAGCCCTTGGGGAGATATTGGTAGTAAGCAGGAAATCAGCAAACACATTGATCCTACATGCTCTGTGATGTTAGCGGTCGTCATGAAATTGAATTTCATCTTAACATATTAAAATCAATATACAGTGTTCAGTTTAATTTAGAATGTAAATACCATCAAGGGTTTTCAAGACGGAGGAAATAATAGTTTCTAACTCGGATATGTATCATTACACAGGCCACTTTCCATTATTTAGAATAAGTATGACCCCGGAATAAACAAATATCTAGCTCTGCCTGTTAGAGTAAATGGGAACTCCAGTTCTCAATTGATCAGAATCAGTAGCTAAGAGGGAGTTCTCATTTTAAACTGACATGGAAAGTTTAGCGATTTTTCTCCATAGTCCTATTTTAAAATAAAATCTGGCCTAAAATTGCACTTACTGTTTTTAATTCTCCAAACCCCATGCCAGACAGCACTACTTTGCTGCAGTGGGAGGGTACTGGTTTTTGCAATGTGTTACAAAACCGATCGAAACCCCACAAGATTTTCTTTGACATCAGGAGGGTTGTGGGCCCAAGTGACACTCCTTATTTTGGGATATGGGGGTAGCAAATTCAGAGGGCAAGGGCTTCTGATGCCTCTGATTCTCTCAGAATCCTGTTCTGCTTTCTCTTCCAATCCTTTCTAATTTCAGGGGTAAAATGGGAAATAGTAATTATCGTGATTACTATTGTGTATGCTTATTGCATGTTTATTGAAGAGTGAAGATCTGCCAGGGACGATGACATTCACTTCTTGACGTGTGTGGTCTTTGGTAGCATCTTCCTAGCCCCCTGATGTAGGCATCGTTGTTATTTCTCTTCCCAGGTGGGAACTGGCCCCTTTGAGGAGTGAAACTGCTTGTCCAAAGTCACCCAACTTGTACGTAACAATCCAAATTTGAACCTGGGTTTGCGGGACTCTGGAGCCGGGGCTCTTTTCCGTGACTGGCCCGGAGGAGGTAGCCCTGGCCTCTTGGAGAAATTATGCCCTCTTCAAGCGCCCTTCAAGCCTCGCCTCTGGGAGACTTGAAATGAAGCAGGAGGAGAAAGGCTTGTCCTCGGACCTCAGTGCGAGCGTGTGTGTGTGTGTGTGTGTGTGTGTGTGTGTCCCAGAGCACAGGGATAAGGGAAAGAGGAGACACGGGGCTGTTAGCAGCAGTGATGTCGTGGCCTAACACCTCCTTTCATTCCCATCATTGCTGCCGGCTCCTGTGGACACAGTGCTTCTGCAGGTCTCTTGTGAACGGCTGCGAGGCTGCCTAGGAAGTATGCAGTCCGTTGGGTCGCTCTCCGAAGCCACGGCCGCATGAGTCAGGCCCATAGAGCACATTCATCTTTTCTTTCCTCCGGACCGGCACGTGCGAGGCCCAGAGGGGGCAGAATCGCCCAGTCCCAGGTGCTTATTGCTGGTGCTACCTAAGCACTCGGAAAATAAATAAATAAGTAAATAAATAAAGCCCCTTAGTGGTGTTTAAGTAGTCCCACTTTTATCTTTCAAAGAATATATATTGCCCACTGGTTTCCAGATTTCTTGCGGTGATTGAGTAGGGCCGTACTTTTAGGAGCCACTTCTCAGGTTAGGATCACAGGGATGTTGTGAGGTAATGTCTGGAAAGCACTTTGGGCTCCTTTGAGAAAGGTGCTACGTCAATACCGTGTATTATTATTTATTGTCAGCCTGAGAAAAGCACAGGCGGGAGATGCCTTCCGTCTCCTTCCCTGGATGCAAAAGCGCTGTGGCTTCAGTAGTTTTCGGTTGGGGGAACGTTCCAGCACCTGCAGCCTTTGACTGCAAAGATGCAGTCTGCATCCAGGGTACCTCCAGGGACAAGGGGTCGGTTTAGTGCCACAGAGGAAAAGGGACAGATGCCGCAACTGTACAGAGCAATCGCACGCTCGCCCAACGAGCAGAAGCTGTGCTCTCCTTACACGGGGAATTGAATTTTGTGGGGGAGGACCGAGAGGGGATGGATTTTGTGTATCTGCCAATAATGAAGCGCTCTTTAAAAAAAAAAAAATCATATATTGCATTATTTGTTTCAGAGGTACAGATCTGAGATTCAACAGTCTTGCACAATTCACAGCGCTTACCAGAGCACAGACCCTCCCCAGTGTCTATCACCCAGTCACCCCATCCCTCCCACCCCACCCCCCACTCCAGCAACCCTCAGTTTGTTTCCTGAGATTAAGAATTCCTCATATCAGTGAGGCCATATGATACATGTCTTTCTCTGATTGACTTATTTCGCTCAGCATAATACCCTCCAGTTCCATCCACGTCATTGCAAATGGCAAGATCTTAAGAAAAAAAAAAAGAAGAAGAAGGTAGCGGGAGGGGAAGAATGAAGCGGGGGAAATCGGAGGGGTAGACGAACCATGAGAGACGATGGACTCTGAAAAACAAACTGAGGGTTCTAGAGGGGAGGGGGGGTGGGAGGATGGGTTAGCCTGGTGGTGGGTATTGAGGAGGGCACGTTCTGCATGGAGCACTGGGTGTTATGCACAAACAATGAATCATGGAACACTACATCTAAAACTAATGATGTAATGTATGGGGATTAACATAAGAATAAAAAAAAATTAAAAAAAATCAAAGTGCTCAATGAAGTAGCATGTGAGCTGGGGTTCTGTCACTTCCTGCCCAATTCTGTTTGTAAATTGTATGCACATCCCAGACTGACCAGGAGGAGCTCCCGTGGTCCCCTCAGTGCCCTAAAATAAGCCTCATCTGTCTTGGCTACTGTAAAATTCCAGTCGTCTTCAAAGTCCCAGTTCAGATGCCACGATTTCCTCTTTAAGCTTTTCCAAACAGCTGTTACGGTTGATCTGTGTGCCCTCTTCTACCCCCAATATTCATATGTTGAAGTTTGAACTCCCAGGACCTCAGAATGTGACTGTAGTTGGAGATAGGGTCTTTAATGAGATAATTAAAGTTAAATAAGGTCATCAGGGTGGGCCCTAATCCAATTTGACTGGTGTCCTTATAAGAAGAGGAGATTAGGACACAGATGCACACAGAGGGAAGGTCACGTGAGGCCGCAGGGAGAAGGTACCCATCGACAAGCAGAGGAGAGAGATCTTAGCAGAAGCCAACCCTGCCAACACCTTGATCTTAGACTTCCGGCCTCCAGAACTTACGTTATGTAAGCCGCCCAGTCTGTGGTACTTTGTTATAGAGCAGCCCTTGTGAAAGAATACAATACCCCAAAAGTGGTAAAGAAAAAGATCATGCTTTTATAAAGTATTGCTACCCAAAATGTAGTCCACGGGCTAATGGCATGGCTATTACCTTTTCCTGCTAAGAACTACAGAATCTTAAGCCATACCCAGACTTCTGGAATCAAAATTTGCCTTTTAACAAACTATCCAAATGATCTGTATGCATGTTAACGTGTGAGAGCTGCTGTTGGATGAATCAGTTTGGTTTTGAAACTATCCCAAAACTTAGTGTTTAAATGAGCAACAACTTACTGTTTCTCATGATTCTGTGGGTTGTCTGGGTCAGCGCTCTGCATGTGGTTTCATTCGTTCAGCCTCCGCTAAGCAACCTTATCTCCTGAGAGTTTTATAACATTTTTTTGTTTGTTTTCATTGTTTGTGCTCTATGTTTACCTTATATTTATGACCAGCACAATTATTTTTCCATTTATGGTAGGAATATAAAATTTCATTTTTAAATAGATGCATTTTTTATTTTATTTTATTTTTTTAAAGATTTTATTTATTTATTCATGAGAGACAGAGAGAGAGAGAGAGAGGCAGAGGGAGAAGCAGGCTCCCAAGGAGCAGGGAGCCCGATGCGGGACTCGATCCCAGGACCCTGGGATCATGGCCTGAGCCGAAAGCAGACACTTAACCATCTGAGCCACCCAGGCCCCCAATAGATGCATTTTTTAAAAAAAGAAGTCAATACAAAGAAAATTAAGTAAATATTATAAGCTGTATGAGGCTCTAGCAAAAATCATGAAGTTCGATGTGAGCTGCTCAAGTTTGAGAAACACTCTCTTGTTTCAAAATTTGCCAATTTTCCAAGGAGTCAAAGGCTCACCTACTCTTCTTAATATATGTAGGAGTCCATGAGAGGGTGGTAGGGATGTGGAAAGACATCAGGTCATTAAGATCTTTCTTCTCTCTGAGACCCAGGATTGGGAACTCAGGGTGAAGGTGAGAAGCACCTCCCTACTTCCCTTCTTACTATGTTTCTTTTCACCCAGGATTATTATGGTAATATCAGTGCCTGACATTTCTGTGGAGTTTTATGGTTTGAAAAGCTCTCACGCGTGCTTGATGTCATTTGATCTGTAAAGCATTTGATCTGTATGGCATTTTATCCTATATAGAAAGTGAGCGGAACGATCTCTTGTCTTTGAAGGAGAGGAAAGCCTGGTTATTGTTGGGATTGCTCTCCCAGTAGGGGAAGAGCTTCTCCTATATGCATAGTTTTCTATAAAGCTGACCCTGTTTGTTGGAAGCCAACTGTGCTTTTGGTCTTCTGGGAATCGCTGAAGGAAGCAGAATCAACAGTAACGGCATGCTTTCCAGGGAAGGGCAGGACCAATGGATCGAACCGTGGGGTGGAGAGTGGTTGGCCCCTAATCCAGGACCACTGCTTGGCCACATCAGAGTCCTTCGCTGTCCGGCCTCATGGTCTTGGTAGAGGCATTGACCACTTGACAAGATAGGCATGAAGTTGTGCGCCCTCTACAGTCCTCCTGTCCTTCCAGCCCTCATTTAAATGCTAATTTTCTCAGGTCACTTCTGGTAGAATCTCTCTCTCCTTTTCCTACAGTTTCACAGAGACTTTAAGGTTTGTCTATTGTATTGTTTATCTTACGCAACTTTGTCTTGGAGTTGTTTGTGTGTGTGTCTATTTCAGTGCTAAACGACAGACCCGAAGTCTTTCCCATGCTTCTATCCACCCCAGTAGCTGGTACCTACTCTGCCTGTGGCAGGTGCTGATGGAAGCTTTGTGTACTTGAGAATAAGACGTAAGAGACAAAATATTACCAAAAGGGAAAACATTTAAGCATGTTGTTTTGCTTCAATATCCTTTTGAGACTTATATTTTATGAATTGTAGGCAGGTATAAAATTGGGTGGTCCCGTTCACCTTTTCTTTCTTTCTTTTTTTTTTTTTTGCATTTTCTATCATCCTTTGTAGATGTGAAAGTTCAGGCCCATCTAGGAGCTATGGCTGAATCAAGTACTGCTGTCTTGTGGGACTTTGAGGAAATTTTTATTCTTAATTAAAAAAAAATGCGTGATCCCCACTCCTCTACTAAATGTTGAAAATTACAGGCATACAATTGTGAAATAGCCCTATTTTTATTAAATAAAAATGTGTACATTAATTAATAGTTATTCAGACTATTTTGTGTTAAAGATATTCCAGATAATATCACTTGAGTGAGATTTTAGCAAGTTGGACTAATCTCATATATAGCAATTTAATAATTCACATGATAAGTATGATTGGTTTAGCATTCAAAATAAAGGACATTTAAGCAGGCATATATTTTGCCAGTTGCTTTTTAAGTTTTTATGTAACTTATCATTAAAACGATTCATGTTAGATATCTTTCGGTAACTCTGCAGAATCAGAGCTTGACTTCCCACAAACACTTGGTTATCATCTCTAGTACTGAGCATTGCACTCGCTCTTTTCATCCAGGTCCTGAATTTTACTAAGGGAAAGTGTAAGCATTATTTAAAGGCTAAGCAATGTTTCTGATCATGTGCTAAACCCTAGACATATTTTGTTTATTTGTGTAATTACTCCTCTTAGCTGTGAAAATTTGGAAGTGCAGGTATAGGAACAAATTCTGCGTGACTTACTGTCTTTGTTCCATAGGTTGACTTTTAAAAGCCCACACATGTTCAGGAGCATGTTGGTCACAAGCAAAAACAGTCCCTAATATGACCTTTCTCAGTTTCCCATGAAAATGGCCACAGAAAGCTCAATATCTTTTAGAAAACACAGGCTCTTGGAAGCTTCCAAAATGTGTCCTGGGGGACTGAAATGCACAGACAAGAAGAGCGACAGAAGAAAATAACTGTTGATTGACTTCAGACAACAAGACAAAACGAGCTAAGATGCATATATTTTAGTCAAAATTTAAAGTGTATTAAAGGGGATGAAGATAAAAAATTTGAAAGGCTTGAATGCTCCGAAAATTAAAGCTAACACTCAACCATATGGCAGAGACCAGGAGGGAGCGGGTTTTGCCATCTGTGGTCGGAAGACACTGGTTTGAAGAACCCAGTTTTTGCCCACACATGCACTTTGAACCTGAACAGTGTGGCTGGCAGGGAAGTAGGATAGAGGACAATGTTGACTCTTTTCTTTAGCCTGCCTCTTCGATGAAGAAGTAAGAGCAGATAACTGGGCAGTTATCATCTACTGTTTAGGACATGTCTTCCCCATTGGCAAAAATAGAAGCAGCTTCTCCTTTTGTATATATTGTTACTCCTAGTATCCAGTACATTTGGAGTTGAACTGTGGACTAAGGTATCCTAGAATCCTAGAACAGACTCAGTTACTAGGTGAAGATCAAGTATATATACACACACACACGCGTGTGTGTGTATGCACATGTGCCCTTAGTAATATTTTAGAGAATTTGCACATTATGATTTCTAAGGTTCTCAGACCAAATTCTCTCACCATAATATAATAAGCAATACATTTTATTAAAAAATGTAAACAGAAATGATCAGGCCCTTAAAAGCTAAGAAACTTGCTTTCCTAATAAGTTGGCTAATATAGAAATCAATAATGGGGTTGTAGATTACTTCAAACATGCAAACATGAGAATATTATTATTATCTATTGAAATGTGTGGTATATTTAAAGATGTGCTCAGAAACATATTCCTTATTAAAAGAGAGAGAACGTACATCATTTAATTACTGAACTCAACAGTTAAAAGAAAGAAAAGAAAACCTGACAGGAAAGTACAAAAGATGAAAATAATAAAACTAAAGTCAAAAATAGTAGATTAGAAGACAAAAATGTATGATTAGAAAATGAATCCAAAAACTGGCTTATTTTTTTTTTTTTTTTTTTTTAAAGATTTTTTTTTTAATTTTTATTTATTTGAGACAGAGAGAATGAGAGAGAGCGCGCGCACATGAGAGGGGGGAGGGTCAGAGGCAGAAGCAGGCTCCCTGCCGAGCAGAGAGCCCGATGCGGGACTCGATCCAGGGACTCCAGGATCATGACCTGAGCCGAAGGCAGTCGCTTAACCGACTGAGCCACCCAGGCGCCCCAAAACTGGCTTATTTTTTAAGAGATTCAACAAACTAGACAAACAGTGAAGCTAATGAATAATTAAAGGAATAAAATACAAATATATGAAATTAGGACTAAGGAAAAAGTGATGACTGCTTGCATGAGCATACTATATACAATTTTATAGTAATAATTTGAAGTCTAAATGAGATGTGTGATTATTTGGGGAAAAATCATACATGGTCAAACCTGACTTCTTGTAAACCTGCGTAGATGATGAAAATTATGTGTTTGAGCACTGGGATTATATAAGACTGATGAATCACAGACCTGTACTCCTGAAACAAATAATACATTATATGTTAATTAATTGAATTTAAATTAAAAAAAGAAATTTAAAAAAAAAAGAAAAAATCATTAAAACTTTTTTGTCAAGAAAAATTTTGCCAAGATAATTGTACAGCCCATAGTAAAAAAAATCTACAAAATTTACTGAGGGGAAAAAATGTACAGAGCAAAAGTAATATGCATTTGGTCAGATGCCAGCATGACTTCTGTGATTCTAGAAGCGCACATGGGGAATGGGTCCTTGGATAGCAGAGATTCCTGAGTGATGGTGATAAACAGAGCCCCCTACTGACCCCATTGGACATATAACTTAAGTGAGAAATAGAACTTAGGGTTTTTTAAACCATTGCTATCTTGAGGTTGTCTGTTACTACCTCGTCTATCTTGACTGACACTACACTAATATAAAAATATATTCAACAACATAGAATAAATAACTCAAAAATAGACCTGTTATCTAATAGAATATCATATACGATAAAAAGGTATCACAGAGAAGTGGGGAAGGCATGAAGAACAGTTAAATGGAAACACAGAAATTTCAGTTTTCACTTTATATCATAGAACAAAATCAATTTCACATGGATTAGGGAGTTACATGTAAACACTCAAGCCATAAAAATAAAGAAAAAATAATGATGGTGATGGCTGAAACTCTGAATAGGGCTGTATGCTTTCGAAGGGCTGAAAACAATTTTGGAACTGCAAGAAAAAGTTATCTCCAAAGAAAGCCCCATACAATTTAAATTCATAAATGCTGAATTAAAGAGTAAGACACCATAACCTGGTCAATTGGCATTCAACTCATCTCATATGTAATTATATATGAGTTTAAATCACAAGAATACAGTCACATAAATAATTTATTCTTAACAAAACTCATAGTTTATCTTATAAGATCTTATAATCAACATTGAATTTGACTTCTAGAATTCCAAGGCATTATTGGCCAAGGCGAGAAGCATGGCATTATTGGCTCTCCTGCTTATCAGCAGTGAGCTTCCATAGCCATTCACCCTCTAGAAGCTGTTTCTTTTTCTGTAAATAAAGGTATTGGCCCAGAAGGTCTTTACAATTGTTAAATACTGTGATAGTCTAGCTATCCCTGTGAATAGTGTAACTATTCACAATGATCAAAATACTAACGTGGTATCGTTATAAGGGGATATGAAATCGTACACAAACAGACCGGTTTAAGGCGAAGTTATGTATTTATAAAAGCATAAATTAAACAAGTTAGTCTTGTTTTTCCCTTGAGATTTGAAAATGTGATGCATGAACCTACGTAGATAAGGTCCAAAGGAAATACATCAGTCTCTTATGAAGTAAAACTCCAGAATTCCACAGTCATAAATTCACCCAAATGACCTGGTGACCTATTTTTGATGAGTGAAATTTTGCAAATTATCCTGTAAGCAAGCCAACCCACAAAGTAAAAGAATAATATATCATAAAAAGTATTTAGGTCATTTATTTTGATATGTGAGGTTTGATTTTAATTATTTATACAATTTCATAGTGCAGTAGTATCTTGTGGTATTTTTCTAAAAAATAACGAAGATGTCTAACTACGAGCTCTCACTAGAGCTTTTTGCTGTTAAATTTTTACAGAAACATTTATTTAGTGCAACACTGAAGGTAAAGATAAATTACATTCAAATCAGTGAGGTTCTGATAAACCAAATGTGCTTTTAACTTACAAAACAAAAGAAAGTGGAGATGTATTTAAGAGTAGGTGACTAACATAACATAATAAAATAAAATTTAAAAAAAGATAGAAAACACACACACACACACAAAGAGTAGGAAGTGAAGTAACCAAGTAGTATAATTTGTATCTGTGCTCATCTGAGCATTGCTTCTTCTTAAGGCCACTAGCAAGACTTTGGCCTCGGGATGAAGTCCTAGGCTTTCCTACCACTTTCAAGGATGAGAATAAGTGTGTCAAAGACAATGAACTAGCAGGTGAGGTAAAAGTCTGTTCACTGATGGGGGCATGATTGTCAGCAAGCACGGATGAGCAGCTCTCCTGTGTCTGTCGCTGTACTGGGCTCCTGAAATGTAAAGGTGAACAAAACAACAGTTCTTGCTCTCAAGGAGCCCAAAATCTAGCGTAGAGGTGAGCACATGTATTAGGGTAAATGATACTATGTTCTCTAATATACAAACACCCACTGCTCAATGGCTTAACACTGCATAAATTCACTTTTTTTTTTTTTAAAGATTTCGTTTATTTATTTGAGAGAGACAGAGATAGTGAGAGAGTGCATGAGCGGGGAGGAGAGGGAGAGGCAGGCTCCCCGCAGAGCAGGGACCCTGACATGGGGCTCGATCCCAGGACCCTGGGATCATGGCCTGAGCCGAAAGCAGACACTTAACCAACTGAGCCACCTAGGTGCCCCACCGTAGTGGCTTTTTTTTTTTTTTTAAGATTTTATTTATTTATTTGAGAGAGAGAATGACACAGAGAGAGAGAGCATGAGAGGGGGGAGGATCAGAGGGAGAAGCAGACTCCCCGCTGAGCAGGGAGCCCGATGCGGGACTCGATCCAGGGACTCCAGGATCATGACCTGAGCCGAAGGCAGTCGCCTAACCAACTGAGCCACCCAGGCACCCCATAGTGGCTTTTTAAATTGAGATTTTTATTGAAAGAACTGTTGATTCACACACTGTCATAAGATATAATGCCTTTGTACACATTAGGCAGTTCCACTTAATGGTACTATTTTGAAATAACTGTAATAGAATATCATAAGCAGGATATTGACATTCATATAATCTACACAACCTACTGAATATATTCAGATTTTCCCAATTTTATTTGTATTCATTTATGTGTATGGGTGTATTTATTGCTAACCATTTTTATCACATGTGTAGGTTCATGTATCTACTACCACCAAGTACAGAACAAATCCATCACCACAAGGACTCTCCTCATTTCCCTTTTGCCACCTCCTCTGTTATTAACCTCTGGGAACCACTACTCCTAACTCCATTTCTAAAATTTTGTCATTTAAAAAATGTTATACAAATAAAATCAAACTGTGTAGCCTTTGGGGATTGGCTTTCCCCCCCCTCAGCATAATTTTCTGCAGAGTCACCTTTGTTGTGTTTATTAATAGTTCTTTCCTTTTATTGCTGAGTCCTATTCCATGGTTTGGATGTACCACAGTTTGTTTAACCATTGGCCAATTGAAGGACATCTGGACAAATTCCCATTTGGGGCTATTGCAAGTAAAGCTGCTATGAACATTGCTTTATAGCTTTTCTTTCTTTTTCTTTTTTTTTTTTTTTTTGCAAGAATTTTATTTTCCATTTCTCTGGGATGGTTGCCCAACAGTGCAATTTCCTAGGTCATATGGAAGTTGTATGTTTCATTTTATAAGAAATTACTAAATTATTTTTCAGAGTGGCCATAGTATTTTACATTCTCACCAGCAGTGTAGGAAAGGTCCAATTTCTTCACACCCTAGCCAGCATTTAGCATTGTCATTATTTTTATTTTAGTTATTCTGACAGTTGTGGTTTTGATTTTCATTTCCCTGATGGCTGATCATGTTGGATATCTCCACCTGTGCTTATTTATAAACTCTGTGTCAGAACCATAGTGTTTTTGATTTGAAACAGGCTTTAGAAGTTTTCTAGTTCTTACAAATAACTTCTTTTTACATTAATTTTTTTTAATTCTGGGAAATTCCTATTGATTCTTCTACACTCCATCTAAATGCCCCCATTTTCTTTTAAGCCCTCTTTAAACCTGAAGCCTGAGTTAACTAAACCCTTTCTGACTTGCAGAGCCAAAGTGAATCTCTGTCTTTCCTGCGTTCCAGTTTGTTTCTCCTTCTGTTGTACCAGTAATCAAAGGGTGTTTTCATTAAGGTACTTACCTGTCTGTGCTTGCCACTAAACTGTTCCCTGGGGGAAGGGACTGCCTTATATATTTTTTTGCCTCCCCAGAACCTGGTATGGTATCTGATGCATTTAGATACTTAAACCTTTTCAGTGAGTTTGGGTACTGCATTATGTTCTGCCTCTTTCCCCAAAGGACTTGAGCATCTACTTTTTGGTAGACACTGCTGGGTGCGTTCACAAATGTTATCTCACTTAGACCTCCCCACCAGCCTGAGAAATAGGGTTCTTTAACTGTAGTTTGCAAATAACCAAGCAGAAACTCAGCGAATTAAGTAATTTGAAAATTATGATCCTACTAAGTGGCCCAGTTGAGGCCTGCCTGTGGATCTTCCTGTTGCTGTGTCAGAGTTGCCCAGAGGGGGCGCAGCTGAGTTGTAGTCCTTCCCCTGCACCACGTTGGTGGTGCACCTGCTCCCATCCCACTCACTGACAACTGTAGAATTTGTTTGTGCATCCTACTGACTGCGCTTTCCTGACCGATGCCCAATTCAGAATGGGCAATAATCATTGCTACACTTCCTTTCTTCTGTTCTGAACATCTCCTTCTGCACCAGCCCTGGGGCTTAAAGTTCCTATTAACCTCAGTGAACGATTGCCCATTCCTCAGGGGTCTTCATTCTTTACAGTGACTCCTGTGCCCTTGGCCTTAAGGTTCTCTCTTCATACTTCACCTCTGTTTTTTTCTGCATTCCTTTAGTTTGAGACTACCCATTTCTCAAAGGAATTAAATTTCATCTAACTGAACATTTTTGAGGTCCTATAATGTCAAAGTGATGCAATAGGCTGTATGAAGAAGACAAAAATGGAGAAATGAAGACTTTTTGCATCGTAGTTTTGGCAAATGACAGAAATCTATTCACACAGACTTAAGTAAAAAAGAAAAAAAAAGTCATGTAATTGACAGTCTAGAAATAGAACTTGCTACAGAGCTGGCTGGATCCAGGTGCTCAGCCAATGTTGTCAGGAATTTGCCTCTCTCCCTCACTGATTCTTTGCATCTCTTGGTTCTGCTTCCCTCTGGGTTGGCTTTATGCTTAGCCAGCTCCTTGGCTCTATAACTTTTCTATCACTGGGAAATCATCCCAGAGAAAAGAGAACATCTATTTCCCAACAGCTCCAGCGAAATCCCTAGGATGGATTTTGCTGGCCTGACTTGGTTCTCATTCCCAAACTAGTAACTGTGGCCAGGGAGATGGAATATTCTACTTGATCAAGCCTAGTACACACCTGCTTCCAGGGGAAAGACTTGCTTAATTGCTTAGATTGAGAACCGGAGTGGTTCCCCCAGAGTGAAGAGACACAGATTCACAGAGCAGCCCAAACTAGGAGCTAATGCCCAATGCAGAGAATATGACAGTAGTTCATGCAAAAAACCTCTGAGATCTAGACAAAGGCCATGCACAGTAGTAGGAATTGAAAATATAGTCTGACCTTCAACTTGAGAGCTAAGTACTATTATGCTGTCTATTTTACAGATGTGCAAACTGAGGGATAAATAAAATAAATAATTTTTCTATAATCCATAGCCAATCTAGGACCAAACTATGTCTATGTGACTCCAAAGCCCATGCTCCTAACCACTAGGAAACCCGAGGAAGGGGAATGTGAGGGGAAACCAACTTACTGGTATGCTCACCCCAGCTGCCCGGATGGGAAGGGAATGACGAGGAAATTATGTGCTCTCTCTGTTACCCAGCTCCATCCTCAACAAGACTGAGGAAAGATGGAGAAGAAAGGAGTGCAGAAAGACCTTGTCCTAAACCAGATTCCTCTGTCTTGGCCCCATTGACTTATTAAGCCAGATACTTCTTTGCTGTTGGGGGGCTGTCCTGTGCATTGCAAGATTTTTAGCAACATCCTGACCTCTGCCCACTAGATGCATGTAGCATCTTACTCCTGATTGTGACAACCAAAACAGTTTCCAGAATCACCACATATGCCCCAGGCACTCGCTAACACCATTGCCTCCCTATCCCCACCTTAGAGGATGCCATCCTGGTTATCCTGGAGTGATGCTCTCCCCTGTCCTAATAGAGCATAAGCCTCCCTGTGAGGCTCCAGTATTTTAGACCTTCTTACTCTCTCCCAGGGGAGGATTCCAACAACATGCCCCTTCTCTCCACTCCAAACAATGTAGATTACATCTCTTCACTCATGCTCCTGGAATTCTGAGATCTCTGGGAAGATTTTTGGGAAAGAAATCCATGGCTACTGGGATCCTGAAATTTCTGGTTTCCAAATGGCAACTGTATGGAGAGGGAAGACCACATGGACAGTAGGTCAAAGATCAAGTGAGGTAATTTGTAATTGGTTATTTCAGTTGATTTTTGTCATTTAGATTGCCTACATTGCATTCGAGGCCAAATGTACAACATTTACAAGCACTGTGACCCAGAGCGACTCAGCCTCCGTCAGCCTTGGTTTATGTACAACATGGAGCTGTACGAAGAACATATCTCAGAGGCCATGGTTTTACGGAGTAGTAGTAGTGCTGAGCTATCACAGATCTGGCTCAAATCATCAAGAAAAGCTAAATATTTAATATATACCATTTCAGATTAAGGGAGCGTTTAGAATCATCTAAGAAATAGCTTCTAAAGATGTCCATCAAAAAAAGATAAAAAGATTAAAGTAAAACATTTCAATATGCTTCCAAAAAAAAAAAAAAAAAGAAAAGAAAAGAAAATCCATTCCAGTAAAATATTATCTCACCTGTGTGGGTTCTAGGTAGTTCACTGACCTTTCCAAATTCTAAAAGATTCTAAACTTGGAAGTTGGGTCATTATCTCCTATGTAAGGAAAATTATTGTGGAAAAACCATCTCTTCTTTTTGTCGTTTGTATTTGGAGGACTTTGTTTTAACTCTTCTCTGGGCCTCAATCTCCAATTAGAGAAAGGAGAGGACTCCTAAACTCAGATGTAAAGCAGGAGAAAGTGACTTTCTGAAATGGAAAAGGAAACAAGGGTAAAATATATATACTTTTCTCCTTATGTCTAATTGGTAACATAAATATCACGTTCTTCTAAATTATTCCCTAAGTGTCATGCTCTGTTGCCCTGCTAAAATAAAATTTAAACTTTGAAATTATTTCCAATATCAAGTAATAGATTGAGACAGTAGCATGAAATTTGCTAACCTGTTTTTGTCAAGTTGCTAAGCGCTCAACCCATTTAGAGCACGTGGGCATCAGCCCTCTAGTGCCCCCTGGCTATTTCTCACCTGGGACTGTTAGAACTTTACCCCTCTGTTAATCAAGTGTGTTTTCTTAATTCCTCCTAAATGGCCATGCCTTTGCTCTCTACCCTTTCTCTTTTTATGCTGGTGAGACACTGTTGATTTTGCAATTAGACTACATTTATTTGGTATCATCAGGAAGCAGGTTCTGACTGATCAGGGAATTTCAAGAACACTGTAAGTGTCGAAACTTCTAAGAAATGAATGATGAAATTCTTTGCAAAAATATATCACACATTTCTATACCTTAGTTAACAACGATATGACCAAATTTGAATTTTTCTTATAAAGCAGTCAGGTGGAAATGTAGGGTAATGTCCCAGATGTTGAGTTTTATAGGCTCAATTTACTTTTATTTATTATTTATTGAGCACCCATTATGTTCCATACATCCTTTGGTTTCTTTAGATTGAATTCCTCCCAACTGCCACAATACTGAAGTGACACAAAGTACCTAATATATAAGAAGCAAGGAATACACATTTTCCCCTACATTAAACATTTTTTAAAAATTAGTTTTCAGGAAGCAAGAGAGACAATTTTAAAAATGCAGTCAAAATGTACTAAAATTTTGAGGTATTTGTATGATCTATATTCGAGCCATTCTATCTGCTTCGCTCAGTTCTAGCAACTTTCACCTTCCCATGCAGACTCCAGCACAGATGTACAGCAGACGAAGTGAAATGTATCAGAGACTGAGAAAATAATTGTAGCAAAAAGCAAGAATGTCATTGTAATGGGATGTAAAGAACAATGCCCTGCTTTCTCAAGAATAGACTATATTTGATGAAATGTAAGCATAGATGAAACTTTTGGCTCATCCTTGACACAAGTTCTGTGGGGAAGCAACCAGCAGAGGGGACAGACAGTGTTCAGGGGAGTGGCTGGTGTGACTGATAGACGGCAGCAAGAATTAACCGAAGGAGAACCACCAATTCCAGTGACCAAGTCCCACTGATAGACCACAGCAAGAATCAACCAAAGGAGAACCACCAGTTCCAGTGACCAAGTCCCACTGATAGACCACAGTAAGAATCAACCGAAGGAGAACCACCAATTCCAGTGACCAAGTCCCACTGATAGACCACAGCAAGAATCAACCGAAGGAGAACCACCAATTCCAGTGACCAAGTCTCACTGATAGACGGCAGCAAGAATCAACAGAAGGAGAACCACCAGTTCCAGTGACCAAGTCCCACTGATAGACCACAGCAAGAATCAACCGAAGGAGAACCACCAATTCCAGTGACCAAGTCCCACTGATAGACCACAGCAAGAATCAACAGAAGGAGAACCACCAGTTCCAGTGACTAAGTCCCACTGATAGACCACAGCAAGAATCAACAGAAGGAGAACCACCAATTCCAGTGACCAAGTCTTGACTTTAACGGGAACTTTGAGAAATTGCAAAGAACAACTGAGAAAAATCTTCAGGTATCTTATAAAATCTAATTAGAAAATAATTGGCCATCAATCGCTCAATATGGCAAAGGCTGAAAGAAGAGCAATCCAATGAACAGGAAATAATTCATGTGATTGGGGGTAAAGTGTAGTTAAAAGGTGAGACTAAGAGAGGTAAAGAGGAGCCAGGGGAAAAAAAAAAGGTCTGCAAACAGTTTTCCAGAAGGAAAAAGGTTTAAGCAGAGCAATGACATGATAAGATTTACATTTTGAAAAGATGACGGGCAGTGGTGTGAAAGCAGAAAGGAGAGAGTGAACCTAGGAGCCGCAAGAAGGACATTTAAAAATAACCAAACTCAGGCAACAGGATCTGATAGCTTGCATGAAGTACTGACTTTGGGACTGGAAAGAGAAATGGACAAGTTGTGGAAGCATTTGGGGGGTCAAAGTGTTACAACCTGGTGGTTGATTGGTTGTCAGGGGAGAATCTGAGAGATATGTCGAGAACTCTGCCTTGCGTTTCTCTTTAGGTGGGCAGTAATATGCAAAAGTGATAGGATTTAAAACACTTTAATGCATGCCACCAACCATCATACATATTTGTCTTTCTAATTTTACTGCTCTTTTGAAACTGTACAGAAAGCACTTATAGTCCCAGCTTCTGTCCCTAAAATTCAGTTGGATCGGCATTTACTTGGTATATTTGATTTGCAACATTTCCTTCCTATCTGAAACTTCAAACGCAGACCTGAAATGTTTATTAAATCTGTGGAACACATGGAAATTGACATCGAAGCTTAAATTTAACTTGTCTTTTAAGTAGCAGTTGGTCTATATGGTGCTCCTATTTTGTATGTTTTTGAAAAGTTATTTTTAGGGACTTAAAATTCCTAAAATTTGTTGTCTTTAGTTGAGAAATAGGTTGCTGGTGGCCAGACCCTATATAATTGAGTTCATGGAGAAATAATTCGATGAAATTAATAAAGAAACTTAATGTTCTCTAGGCAATTGTATGCTGCCAATGTGCTAAATCTTTGTCTGTTAACTTATTAAATTATTGTTTTATGAATCTTCTGGAGGATTATATCCAAATTGAATGTTTTGCCAATATTAATCCCCTACTGGTGGTTCTAACAAAGAGTACTCTTTCAGGGACAGGTCTTTTTCCTTGGGGAAGTAAATAGAGTCAGTGATTTACTGATAAAGCCACCCAGTATATACATCATCTCTGTCCCATATATCAATGTCATGGGCAACAGCTTGCTTTACTAAGTGATTCTGCAGTGTCTTCTCAAAGACTGTTTTGTTTAGTAATCAGATCAAAGTGCCAGCATGCATACTTTTTAGCATCGTATGAATTGTTTTCATCTTTAATAGCACAATTAGTTCAGAGACATTTTTGTGGAATGGTTTCCACTGCTGAAATTTTATCCCACCATATTGGTCCACTTAAAAAAAATGTTAGTCCATTTATCACTTGTGTGCACTTGAGGATGAATTATTTGCAACCTACTTTGTATTGAAAACTGAAATGTTATTCTTGTTACCAATTAGGAGAATTTTCATATTTGCAGCTCTTCCTAACTGACCATTTTTAATTTGATGTTAATTATCTAAATGGTTTGGGAGAAGAGGCTGCCTTCCTGTTTCATGCTATTAAGTGGCATTAAACATTCCCTCCAAACCCTTGAACAGGGATTGTGAAACTAAAGAGTGATGGCTTTGTGAAAATTTACATGGGGGTGAATAGAAAACTGTAAAGGAAAAGGGCCCTTTTGATGATGACTGACAGATAATGACAGAGCTTTCAGTCTCGGTTTAAAAAAGGAGGTTTTACTGAGTGGGTAGTTCAGTTTAACATCTTTGTAGGTCGATCCTGGAAAGGACTTTAGGAAGACAGTTGGAAGGACACAGAATTTTTTTTTAATAAAACATTAAGACGAAAAGTTTTTTTAAATGATATTTTAAAAACAAGTTATTGATTTTCTTATTGTACTTGTGATGCAAGCATTTTAGCGAATTCCATTTCAGACTGTTTCTCTGTAGAAGCGTGTTATGCTATGTACATAATCTTTGGAAAGGAATTCTACTTGCAGCATATTTTTCTTCAAAGGCTTTGCATTTCTGCATAAAAAGCTTATTAATTATTTGTAGCTGCTTGTCATCGTGTTCTGATAATAGAAGGCTGGTCAAGGATAATAATTACCACTTCACCTTTTTGGATCATATATATCCACTATTCCTAGTGCAATATTACCCAAAGCATCTCTTCTCTCCCTGTACACAGGACCAAAAGTGCAGGCACATCATTTATTGATAAGACAAAAAGAATGTAATGAAATTATCAATGTTCTTGAATTAATTATGAACATGATTAAGAAAGCTAAAATCTCAGGAGCCAGGATCTCATTACCCATTCAGTCTTAGGGATTGCTTTCATTCAGCTAGGCAAAAAGGCTTTGAGCAGCCCTACAATTGCCTTTCTCTCATTTATTTGTGCTAGAATTAAGGTTTATTTGTTTTCTGTTTTCTTCTTCTTCAGATTGTTTCTGTCTTTATCCATTTAACAAACTGTTTCCTCCTGTATCTCAGAAGGATGAACCTATAGGGCCTACATCTCTGTCTGCAGTCTGCACACCTTCTTCTTTTGAGTGCATTTCTCTCAACTCATTTTGCTGGAGCTCCTAAATATCTCTCAAGGTAAGTCTGAGAATGTAGCCAAAAAGTTCTTTCAGATTTATGTCTGCAGCTATACAACAGTCCTGTCTGAATCCCATTCAGCTAGGAGTCTTAATGACATCATTATTACGCTGTCTGTACTGGGCTAGATTTTACTTGGAGCCTACACTGTATTATTACTTATCTTCCTTTCTGTATGAACCTACTACGAATAATACTTACTTAAGGTGCGGGAAACGATTCAAAACTAACAGGGAAATACATTTTTTATTTAAATCAAATTTCCAAGAGGAGTATAAACAATAAGCAAAAAGGAAAATCCATTTAAAATCTGTATTTGGTGTACAGATAGCCTAATTGCTCTGGAAGTCCTACCCTCTCATCCTTGCTGTTATAACGGAGTTGAGGACAACTGAAATATAATACTAGACTTAGATTTACGTAAAAATTTCCAAGTGTTCCCTTTTTAAAGGCCTTCTGAATTTCTGGGGTTGTACTTTCCAGTGCAGAGGAATATTGAATTGGTGTCTGATATAAAATGTCTTGAAATTGTCCTAATGGCGCCTGATTGTTCTTTTTTTTTTTTCTTTTTTCTTTTTTTGTAAAATTGACCAAGGGTGATTTGGCAGCAAACTTTTCTGAAATGTGCTACTAGGTCATTTATAAACAAGGTCATTGGTAAAGGTAAAGTGCTGCCAGCTCTCATTCTAGAGGCATGTACAGACTGATTACAAAGATCACACATTTGCATGTTATTTTGGTTTCAATATATTAATAGAGGGTTCCTATTCCTGTATAAGAGAATGAAGTATTGCAAAGATGAGACAGGGAGAACTCTAGCTTGAGGCCACTGAATAAATACGTATATGTGATACTAAATCCATTGATCCTGGTTTTCTTTAAAGTGATGGTTTGATAAGATTGCTCAAACATCCAGGAATCTGAATGCATAAAATCATTGAAAAGCCAAAGCATGTTGAAGTGATAAGTGACAAAGTGATTTGATTATAGCACACAAAATATAAAAATGCCCATCCCTTAAATCTTAAGAACAACCTTGACATTTGAAGATTTGTTAGAAAATGTGATTAAATAACACAAACCATAAGCCTGCAGCCTCTGGCTATGACATTTAAGTAATTATGTATGTTACATAAAAAATTTTGTTTCATATCAACTAAATATCCAAAGTATTAAAAGTATATTGCTGGAGTATTCTATGATTTGTGAATGTTGTCTATTTTAATCTGGGGGCACATTAAAAACTGGTCCTTGTATGTTTTGTGTTGCTTTTTGAGTTTTATTAATTTGATGAGCAAATGATTATTGATACTTACTGGAATTACAGTTGCTAAGCAAGGCATGGTTCTGCTTAGTTCTTATGTGAAGTACATTCATTGAGATAGGTGATTTAATTTGAAAGGGTAAAAATGCAAAAAAGACACGAAATCTTGTTTTCAGACATCAAACAAAAATAGCAGTAAAGATAATTTTCTCACTTTATGAACCCAGAATGCCAGGGAAAAATAGCATGTTTCTTAAGTAGAAGCTCCTCGCACTTCATCTCATTCTGAGATAATGGAAATATCGCTGAATTTCTTTTGATATTTCTTTCATATCTTATCAAAAAGGGAAAAATGAATCATAAAATATCCTGCATGCCGTTTCTACATGAAAGGCTGGAACAGAAGTCCCATGTGGCTCTCTCAAGGGGAAGCCTATTATTGCGGTGCTCTAGGTGCTGGTCTGTACTTCAGCAATTGGACACGAGCAGGTGAACGAGTTTGGAAGCTGAAATAGACACAAATAGCAGAAGAGAAGGAAGCGCACCTCTAGCAGCAAAGTTGATAAAGGGCATTTTGCTTTTTAGCTTGCTGGAATCTAAGTAGTACACATTTTAAAACAATAAAACACCAAAAACAACAACAACAACAAAAACAGTGCCGTAGCAGGCCAGATGCAGTTAATTAAGGCAACCTTTCATAAACTTTAAAAAAGTTGCCCTAGTGAAAAATGTCTAAACACTAATCTGAGACAAATAGAAAAGCATGCTTCTGTTTTATAAAGTAACTGTCAGAAACATTATGGTTTACATGTTTTCCTTAATTTCTCTTGCAATAAAACGAAATGCCAATTCCGTGTGTTATTACTAACTTCACCAAGTTCAGAGAGCTTGAAAACTAACAATTGAATAACAGGGGAGAAGTTCAAATATTTATCTAACTTTCTGAAGGCAACATTCTGCAGGGGAGAAAGCAGAGATGATATCCCGAACTGGCCGTAGCTGCTCATACCAGATTTTGTTTTTCTGTACGTATCTGACTTTGACATTTTATACTCCTGATACTGAATGAAAAGGTGAATGTATTCAAATCTAATTGATATGGGAATAAAACATCAACCAAAAGTCAACATAACTAATCTTAAATATTTAATACATGACTACTGTTTTGTTCATAGCTGGAATTAGCTCTGAAATCCAGAAAGTGCTAAAATCTCATATGTATGTGGAGTTATATATATTCACAAAGATGGCAGCAAGGTATAGTAGAAAAAGCATCAGCAGGTGTTAGGAGATTTCAGTTCTGTCAATATCTAGTTGTGACTTTGGTAAGTCATTGAATCTCCCACAGCCTCCATTTTTCTCTCTCTAAAATTAGTGGGGTAAATTGACAATATTTAAGGCCCCCTCACACACCAAAATCTATTATTTCACATCTATGTGTGTGTCTATACAAATATATGTTCATTCGGGCATACAAGGAAGCCTGAAATCTATCCTTAGCATTTATTTTTCCCAGTGTTAGGCTATTCAAGAGCACTTTTCATTTAGAACATATGAAAATCTAATATCGTGTGTCCATCGGACGTCCCTGCTAATTAATTCCTGAAATGCAGGGCTTAATTTGCTCTTAAACATTCTTCCATTCGCATTTATGCTGATCTGTGCCCATAAACAGTGGGACTCGCTTCCAGCAAATATGTCTTTCACAAAATTCCCCAAGTGTAGAAGGGGAGTTGTTTTATCTTCCCATTGCTCACAGCAAGTTGTTGGGTCTTAGCAAATTGCTAATAATAGGCTCATTAAGCTCCTGCTATGTATATCTACCAAGCAAACACAGAATTGATCATTGCACCTAAAATTGGATTTCAATTTTTGGTCAGGAGGCTCAATTCTATCATCTTTCCGAGCAGCAAGGTTTAGAGCTGCTTAGTTTCAAGGGCAAAAAGTGGTGTTTGGCAAGTCAGTGTCTTCCCGGAGAGTTTAAAGACAGGCAGTCTCCGGAGGGAGAGAGTTTGAGGGTCATTGCGGAGGGGGTCAGGTCTGCTCTGAATGGGTTAAGAACTACCTGCTTGAGATTGATTGAAATCAGTAATGGATCATCTCATAAAGCTGCTGTTACTAGATATTACCCTGCTATCTCGGTCCTCTGATAGCTCTGATAAGAAGTGCTTACCGCAGAGGAGGCTCCTGGAGGACAGATACTGTTTCCTGTACCGCAGGGAGTAAAAAGCCATACTGCTGGATCAGTGACTTTTCCTAACAGCAAGTAAATTCAGGCCTTATCAAGTTACAGCACAAACTGCACTCATGTTTTATTATTCTCATTAGAGATTTAAGGACTAATTCCAGTTCTTAGCGCTTAGCAGTTTAATGTTTTCCATAGATAAGAATTAAGATTCTTCTGGGGGATTTTTTTATTTGCTAAAGCTTGCAAAATATAATGCGGTGATGCACTTACTGTGATGTAAGGCGGTAGATTTTCTAAATGTCCTGAATGTTTTTAAGGCATACGTTTTAAAAATTTAAATCTAATGAACGAATTTTTCCAAGTTGGACACATACCCATTCCACTGAAACATGCCTGTCTTTGTCTGGGAACCCAAACCTGCTGTCCTTCTGGAAATGTGACATAGGAGGACTGGACTTCTTGCCTCCAGAGCTTATCTTGAATTGCTGTGTATTTTCTCGAAGTAAATTCACATAATCGAGACTAAGTGTAGTGTCTGATTCCAAAGAAAACCTTGAACAAGACCTGTTTTGTAAGTAAACTTGGCTTTAAAGTATTTCCTTGAAGTGAAGCTAACTTTCCTTCTCAAACAGGTGGAGAAAAGCTGTGACTGTCATGTTCACTGCATATCTGTGTTCAAAGAGATTACAAAATTGAATTTAAAAATAAAAATCCAGTCTTACTTTCTGTTCGGGTACTCGCGTCGGATTAATATTATAGTGACTCTTTGGTAATGAGAGTCTGTTGTTGCCCACAGTTGGTCTCCCTGACATTCTTGAAGGAAAAAAGAAATCATTTTTGAATAAGAAAGTTTCATCAAAGTTACAATGTGATAACATTATTACTGCAATTAAAGCTCAATGATTAATGTCCTCTTTTTTGGTTACATGTACTGAAATTAGTCTTTTTGTATGACCAATCTAGTATGAGAAACTTTCTTTTACTCCTCGCTTTTCTTTGGTTTATCTTCAGATTTTTTATTACACGTGGCTCGTGGCTGTCTGGTACTTTCAGGGGCAGCCGGATTTCAATAGTGTCAGTCACGGAGACTATGGCTGTCAAGTTTCAGGGTTGTTTGGAAGAAAATGTGTTACATACAGATGAAAGTTGTTGTTAGAAGACCTTCATTGGCTGACACTTTGATATCCATTCTTGGAAAAATGTTTTCCTGAGGTGAAATCCCTCTGGAAGCATGGTCTACTTTGTGGCCATTTGGGAATCCTGAGTGTGTCTACTAGGTGGGTTTAATAATATAATAATACAAGTAACAGCTATCATTTATAGTGTGCTAGACCCTGGGACAGATGTTTAAATGAATTTATCTTCTCTATCAACTGTTTCCAAGGACATTCTCCATGTGTTAAGTTTACCTTTTCCATTTTTTAAGACAGGGAAACCCATGCTAGTTAATGGTTTGCTTACTCCTGGCTTTGCAGGCTTTGTGCCTATTTATGCCCCAGATTGTTTTTCCCTTTTAGCCAATGAAACTCTGCCAGAAAAATTTAACATGCTTGTTCCAGTTACATTACTGGGTGCAATCCTCCCTTATACAGGAAATAAATTTATTATGAAGAACTCCCAGTAGAAGCCTTGGAAAACTTACACAGAGCTGTGCTGTGTCCAAAATGCTGTTCAGTCGGTTTTCCGAAGCGCCCAGGTAACAGCTGGTGCAGGCCATGTGCCAGCCCTGACAGCCCATATGCTCTCTTTAGTGCAGTAATTATCTCAACACAAAACTCTGATAGCCTAGTCTACTGGGTCCAGTTTCCCTAGGTTAAATTGACTCAGTGGCTTTGTTAGTAAGTTCCTTTGGCACAGTAAGAACTTCATCAAGAGTTTAAGGATTGGGCTAGGCCTCAAAGACCAATGTGACTGCTACTTTCAAGACAGGTGGCTGATTAACCCAGAGAGATTCTAGGTGGCAGTTCATCAGGCTGTCACCCTGCAGCAATGCTCTGGTTAAAGGGCTGTCATTGTTTCTACCAGATACCTTGTGTGGGGAGGATGGTTACCTCATCCATTGTGGTGCTAGGCTAAGAGTTTAATTTTTGTATTTCAGTTCTGAAACAGGCACAAGGATCTCTCCTGTATTTCAGTGGGCATGCTGGGAACGGAAGGGTTGGAGTGAGGAGTGATGGCATAGGAGAAGAGGTGAAGAAAAGTGAGCTGGATCAAAATGGGTATAGATTTCCTTAGAACATCACAGAGAAGACTTTTCTCTCTTTTTATCTTCCTGTGTCCTCTGAGATGTTAACAGTTCCTCCGTGTGTGTAAACTTCACATGTTGGAGGCTGGGAATCCATATTTGTAAGTGATTGGTTTCCTTCCTTCCTTCCTTCTTTCCTTCCCTTCTTCCTTCCTTCCCTCCTTCCATGTCTCCTTCCTTCCTTCCCATTCCTTTCCCCCTCCCTTCCTTCCCTTCTTTCCTTTCTCCCTTCCTTCCTTCCTTCCTTCCTTCCTTCCTTCCTTCCTTCCTTCCTTCCTTCCTTCCTTCCTTCCTTCTTTCCTTCCTTCCTCCTTTCCTTCCTTCCATGTCTCCTTCCTTTCTTTCTATTCCTTTCCCCCTTCTTTCCTTCCTTCCTTCCTTCTTTCCTTCCCTTCTCCCTTCCTTCCTTCCTTCCTTCCTTCCTTCCTTCCTTCCTTCCTTCCTTCCTTCCTTCCTTCCTTCCTTCCATGCCTCCTTCCTTTCTTTCTATTCCTTTCCCCCTTCCTTCCTTCTTTGTTTACTTCTGAAAAACACAAACATACAAAGGACCAGTTGTGATAAAACTATAGATATAGCCCCACAGTTACAGTGCAGACAAAACTTCCCATAAATTGAGCAGCCATGATCTTGAAAAATGTTTCCTGGTATGGAATCATACTATTCGGCCACCAGTGCTTGAAATTAAATGAAGTTGACATGATATTAGCATTTCAGCTTCTTTTCTGTCTTCTGCTCTTAGCATAGACCTTAAATGATGGCTATGCTTGTCATGACATGCTTTATGTGAGGCACAAATTTAAACCTCACTTCTGGTCTATTTAGATGATACCATATGCTCATGATGTTAGCAAGAAGGTTGAGCTACTAGATCTGTTGGCCAAGATCAACCTTACCTTCAGTGTGCTTAGTTTTGTGGGTGCCACACAAATGCCTGCTTTTCCAATGGACCTTTTATGGGGGATGGTCTCCAATACCCCTCTCAGGAGGGATTGCCTTATGCCCTTTTGAATCACTAAGTGGCAGAACGTAATTAGATTATCTCCATTATTCCTGAACCTAAAGAAGGATTCGAGCAAGAAGGGCTGTCTCCTTTGTCAGTACAGCTTTGATTTCTTGTACTGAAATGGAATTGTGAGGTAGAGAGGAATGCACTGAAGTGAATGAAATATAAGGTCCAAAAGGGGTTGCGTTATACCTTATAATTCTACGTAACCCCATAGCACCCATAAAATTCTGATCATCGGGTTTCTTTCATTCTTTATCCAATACAAGCTGATCTGGTTCTGGCCAGACCTTGCCTGTCTTGTTCATTCCTATAACTTCAGAGGGCAGAGCAGTGCCTGGCAAGTAAATATTTGCTAAATGAATAAATGAAAGGATGGAAGTAAGCTCTTTTATTTATGGAAATGAGTCCAACTGTAAGTGGCAGTGTAGAGTTTCTGGGGTGGGTAGTGGTGAGAGGGACAACGTGGTCCTGAGTGTTGAGCCATCCAGTGGGGTAGGAGGGTCAGGCTCTCTTGGTGACAATTTCTGGTTTGAAAGATACTAGGGAAGCTCTGAATACTCAAAGCCCTTTCCAGTGACCAAGGCCCAGGGGCAGGAACATGACCAGGGTTGATTTATTTCCAGCTGGACTCTAGTTGAAATTGGTTCGCTATTAATGTAAAGTCATTGCATTATTGTGTTTTTCAATTTAATAAAGCAAATTATAACCCCAAAGAGCTTTTCTGTAGAAAGCTAGATCAACTAGTTTATAAAAACCCAAACACTAACCTTTGTTATTTAGTTTTCAACTACAGGTAGTTATACTTCTAAAGTCATTATTTATATGTTGTCAGGAGTACTCACCAAATTTATTGACTTGTACATTATTCTTTGCAAATAAGTTCTGGCTGCTCTCTGCATATTATAATTAAAACGACAGGGACTTTAATCATTTATGAAATTTTAAACTACATACTGAATATAAATGTATCATTCAATGTGATAGAATGAATTAAATTCATCACTGTCAAATAACTGTATAAAAGATGAAATATCTCTCATCCCACATCATTAGCTTATAAAAAAAAAAGAACCAGATTTGCAAGCATTGTAATAATGCTTTTATGGTCTTTTAAGGACGCTTTGAAAACTAAGACATTTGGCATATACAAGAAAATTACTTGTGACCAAAAAGTTGGTTCCTAATTTTACCTGGAAAAGTTCTATTTGAATTTGGTGATGAAGGGTAACTTTTGCCTAGATAGAATCAAATAGATGGAAACTCTCCTATAGAGACAAAAGCATATTTTATTACTATGATGTAAATATGTGGATGTATTTAAAAGAGAGTTTGGGCAAACCAAATCACTTATGCACAATCCTTGAGGTAGGTTGAAAGGGTGATTTGGGATAAGAATGTAATTGAAATATTTATCTGGTGTAGGTAAGTAGCTGGTGTTTGCTCAGTTCTCAGCCAACCTTTTATGTGTATCCAGACACTGTCAGCACCTGTACCTCTAAGGAAAACAAAACTAATTTGGCAGGCAATGATTCTGATAATTATTTTCATTTTCTAGTTTGCTATGATCATCACTATTTTTAGCTAATATCTATACTTGTTTAATACTGTCAGATTCAACTCAAAATAGACTTTACTAGATAATTTGATTTCAGAACCCTTTCTAAAATGTGACAATCTCTGTCACTTACTGATTTATTTCAGGAAAATATGGGCTATGGACTTTTTAACCCTTTTCCTCCAATCTAACGGAGTCTTCTCAAGTTTTAATTATTTTGTCTATGTCTCTGGATTTCCATTATTTCTTGTGCAGGACATTTGTTAATTCATTGATTGATTGATTTGTTCATTTAATAAACCTTCATTGAGCTTGGCAAGGGGTGGAGGGCAGGGTAAAAAGAGGCTTGGTTTTGGAAACAAGATGAGAATCTACACCCCTCCTCTCAAGGAATATCTATCTGTGTAATGGAAGGTACATGAGGCTTGATAAAACCTGAAATGGGCAGTACTTTCATAAACTTATGGAATTAATTCATTAATTAATTTTGGGAAACAAAAGTATAAACTAAGTAAGGCACTTAAACCTGTCTTTCTACTTCTCCTTTTGTTTAATCCAGCTCCCAGTCAGACAACTTCATGCGATATTTCCAACCAAATGTGAGGAAACATGACATGGCTAGAAGGATAAATAAGCCTTTTGTGGTGTGCCAGGATATACAATGTATTTTTATATAAGTTAAAATAAGAAGAAAATCTCTAGCCCAGGCAAGATACAGTACTGTGGAAACCAAATCTCTAAGTTTTCCCAATAATCAGTGTTATCTTCAGTGATATTTTATCTTGTCAAGAATTTTAGATGGGGTATTTTGAGAGTCTAATTTAATGGTATTCAACTCCTTCTATTCTCTGAACTATTGAGTTCTTATCCCATAACACCCCAAACTAGGAACATCAATGTAATTAGAATTTTACATGTTGTTATATTAACGACAAGATACCTGATTGACCTGTAGTCACTTAAAACTCTTCTTGATAAGTAAGGCTTTTGGGGGGGGGAGAGAGGGGGCAGAGGGAGGAAATGTGTATAAGACTTGGGGATGTGTAGCAAACCCATATTGCTGTGGGTTAATGTACCCTGCCCTGACAGAGCCTTCTTAAGAGCTGAGTAGAAACCAGTATAGCCTGGCTTTTATTTTATGACATTAACTTCAGCTCTATTTTAATCAGCAAGTTTGAATAACCACAAGACAATGAAAATGACTGTAGTAATTAAAAACAAAACACACACACACACATCAGAGAGCAGAATCAATAATTCAAAGAAATATTTTAGATGAGAAAATTTGTTACAAAACGTATTCTTGTTGTAATGCGCACCGTTATCCCCCCAACACATGGGTTCCTATCCGTGAAATGCATTCCATATGCATTTTGCCTGCCTTTAAAAATGGCATTACTACTTCCTTTGTACTCCTCTTTCTTGCTCATACTTTTTTGCCCGTGTTTGTTTTCACAAATCAGTGTTTCCTCAGCAACCTGCTTTAAAAACTTCTACTAGAAAAGTGTGAATACTTAGCCTGATCATTAAGAATCTGATATGAAAATTACCAGTCTGTTTGAAAGCAAGAAGCCTTGCTGAA
The DNA here is from genome assembly GCF_029215605.1 of Mirounga angustirostris. Taxonomy (NCBI): domain Eukaryota; kingdom Metazoa; phylum Chordata; class Mammalia; order Carnivora; family Phocidae; genus Mirounga; species Mirounga angustirostris. Next base: position 28,795,530 of record NW_026991711.1, on the reverse strand, counting down.
ATGTTCTGCCAAGGTTTCTAGCAGCCTATAGCTGTATCAGAGACCTGTAACTGTGTCTGGTGGTAGTTGGTATGAAATGACAAAGCCTGGCTCAGGATAGAAAGATGTTGGCCATTTCGGCATCTCCTTCTAATAGCTTTATGATAGGACCCTTTATACTGAGAAATGTTTATTAGGTGTGAAATATAATTTTTACCAAGTTGCCACAGAGTCGGAGTAAAGTGCATTTGCTAAACCCTTTATGTTCTTTCCCCCCTGCTTCTCAGTATTGTTTCAGAATAGAAGGTGAAACTGTATTCCTTGGTGTGCAGTTTAAAGTCAGGAGCAGCAATATTTAGCACATGCTTGGGCAACCTTGTTTGAAACCCAGGCCGCCCCTCTCTGGTGTTCTGATGTGCCTTTAGGGGATGCTTGCCTGTTTGTAGTTTGTTTTCTTTTGTTTAAGGTTTCAGCTACTGCATTGACTAATGATTATATAGCAGTAAACTCTCGTCCCTGCTAAATTCAGTAGTGATGCCTCAAAAGCATTTTTCCCTTGTGTGACATAAAACAATAAAAGAACTAGACAAACCCCTTTTGAGGAAGAATAATCCTTTGTTTAAAGAAAAGAAAAGGCATCTCCTTGATGCCAGAGGGTGGAGAATTCAAATCAAAGGCTGAGCTAATTGATAAAAAATTAAACTGGTGTTAATTCTGAAAATTTTTTGAAGTTAGTTATTATTTGTCGAAATTGTTACTAACATACCGATTTTATTTGTGCCTACCTTCTTTATTATACTGATTCAACAATATTTATTTATCACATTATGACTTAATAGACAGCTCTGCTCTTCAGTCTAAACTCTAAATAATAAATCGCTCTTCAGAATGCTGTTACCAGCATAATTTATCAATAGGATTTTGGCCAGACAGTTGTATTTTATTTCTTTGAAGACAGTTACATGTAACCGTTTTCCCTTGCATTTGTTCTTCAATAAAAAGTAAAGCAGTTCATTAAAAAATACAATTTATATATTACAAATATGACTAAAAATTAAAGCAACCGGTAGATTTACGTAATGCATATTATTAGCCTTTAGATTTACCAATGCCAAGTCCAAAGCATTTGAACGGGCCATTTAATTGTTCTCCCTGCAATTTTTTTAATGAGACTTGTGGCCATGATTCTGAGTGATAAATTCTTCTTGATTTGCCTCCAGTTGTCACTGGCCAAACCTTAGGGAATGAAAGATTAGTTACGGTTGCAAAAGACTTATTATTTTTAACTGGAGAATTTTTAATGTTCTTAACCCAATTAAGCAGAGAGTGAAGAATCTATCAATATTGTTGTCAGTTTATTAGAGAAAAAAAATCTTCCAAATTTTAATTTAGCTGGAGATGCTGTTCAATTTCTGCCTTTGACTTAGAGTAGAATAAGAGGATTGTATTAAATTAGTAGTTTGACCCTGGTGCCTAAATGTCACATTGCTAACATAAGAAAATTACCTTCTGATGGAAACAAAGATTTCGATCAGTGAGTAGGGTTTCAGCCCTCGTCCAGTTTTTAATAGCATTTGTTTTTAATCACCCAAATTCTTGAATAACAGAAGCAAACTGCACCACGATTTGCAGATGCTTGGGTCTGTAGTGAGATTAATATGCGTATTCATAATTTTAATCCCAAATTTCAAAACTCCAAGGAAAAGAAATTTTCTTGTTAAGTTTAAGTAATGAATCTAAGAGACTACATTCAGGCCACAAAATAGTCCAAGTTGGCCCCAAACACAGGTGCTCCCAGTTTGAACATCATGCCTGGCTTTTCTGCAGAGACACGAAATGAAAGAGCAACTTCAAACACAGGTGCAAAACCCCGCATCTGTGAGGGACAGCCCGAAATCATGGCTTTCTCCTGACCGTTTTCGGCTTGTAAACCTCATCCTCCATGGAACACCTGTGTCAGAACCAATCAGAGATGTGTATAAATGTTATCAACACCTACACATCATTACTTATTCATCAACATCAGCACCAAATATTGATGCAAACATGCAAGAGTGGTTTTTTTTCTTTCCTATGGAGCTGCTCTTTCCTGAAGCTCCTGTCCATTTGCCCTATGGCTGATGGGAAGAAGGAAAATATACAGATAAAAATTTGGAGTATTTCGGGCTTCCCATGCTGAATTTGTGTTGGTATCACTTTTTCATCTTTAAATCTCATTCCTTCGGTGGGAGAAACGGAGTGCACACAAAAGGTTCAAACACATTGATTGCCTGACGGCCTAATTGCAGTAATTTCATACTTTGTGGACTACTTTTATGCAGGCGCTTCCTCCCCTGGTCATCTGGGGCCTGCCTTCTCGCTGTTTGATTAGCACTCAAAGAACCTACATTTGAAGCTGTGCAAGATTTTGTTTTTCAATAGCAGTAGCAAGCAGCAGGATCTGGCTTCCTGGCAAACTCCACAGGCATTTGGGTTAGTGGCTTTGTATTTGCCTCTGGGTCTTTCCTGCACAGGGCCGGGGAGGGGCTATTGAGCAGTTAGAGGCTTTGGAAACCATTTCTTCTTTGACAATTTAAATTTATGTGGTTTTTAATTGTCTGTAAACAAAGCCTTTTAAATCTAGCACTAAATCTCCATCGAGGTCAGCTGGCATCCAGAGGGATGGTTGCTGATTTAGTTGGGAGTCTGCTTTTCTTTTTCTAAAAACCCCTCTCAATCAGTTTATTGTCCTCCAAGAGAGATACACAAAACACACAAATCACTTGGCCCCTCCCCCCCACTTTGAATGAATAGATAAAAATCCATCTGTTTTTTATCTGCCTGTTTTGAGGAGCCAAATTTGTGTCCTTTGTAAAAAATGGCTTCAGCGATGCCATTCCCTGGCAAGCAGCTAGGAAGAGTGACCAACACTTAGGTTTTCAGTCAGCGGTGGTTATAGTTGAGAAACTTGCAGCCTAGTCTCAGTTCTAAATGGTCATTTGGTAGGGATCATTAATGTTGTGAATAATTAAGAGCTGAAGATGTAGTACAGTAAATGTGTATTGGTTATCATGGTTCAGAGAGTATTGATTACATCACTCTATAAAAGAAAAAAAATCATAAAAAAGTGGGGAAAAGGGTGGAGCAGGGCAAATGTTTGGTTTTCCCTAGGTAGATACAACTGACGAGGGTCTTCCAAAAACATAATGGAAGGTACATGCAGACAAATGTCTGACTGTGGGTCCCGGGCTCCTGGGGGCTCCAGGAAAACTGGGCCACAGCTCCTGTCTGTGTCTGGCTGGGCCCCGGCCTGGGCTGCTCTCCTGCCTGCCTCAGTCCTGATCCTGCACACTCGCCGTCACAGTGCTCCCATTTCCCTGAACAGCTCGTTCTGTCTCAGTGGCAAGTGAGAAAAAATCAACCGTTACAAATGAGGAGAGACACAGAGCTCTTAGGAAAAAAGAAACATAAAACCCACCGAGCAACTGTGTTCAAATAAAAGCTGTCACCGCTGAGCGAACTGAAGATTCAAACTCTGGCACAGGATTCCCGTTTTGAAGTAGCCTTGGCTCAGTGCTTGTGAGGAATAGAGGAGAGCTTTCAAATAGTCTTTTCTTTGTCTCCTATGAGCCCTCAGTGCCTGCTTTGAGAATGAACCATAAAACCAAAAGGAATACTGCTTGCTTTCTCTAAATGTATCTGGATATGTGAGCTGTTATCTCATATGGAGAGCTGATTTTTTTTTTTCTTCTGAGTCTATTTCTAATTTTCAGTGAGGCTGGATAATAAAAAGGAAACCGCCTGTATTTTCAGAAGAGACTGGGTTTGATTCCTGACTTCGCTGGTTCTGTGTCCTTGAACAAATTACTAAATTTTTCTGCTCACGTTTTTCTCCCCTGTAGAAGGGGAATAATAATATCTACCGTGCAGGGTTGAAGTATGGGCTGAAATCAGATAATTTAGAACATAATTTCTTGCAGTACCTGGCACGTATTAGCATCAAAAACATTCCAGACCAAGAAGTAACTTCAGAACAAAACAATAAACGACAAGCAAAACGACAACAAAGACAAACGGCGGGGGGGGGGGGGGTGGGGGGGGGGAGAAGCCCTAGTAAATAGGAAGAATATTCAGAGTGAATTTCCAAGATATAAAATGATAGGAATTAAATTAGGACTTTAAAAAGTCATGGATTAAGATAGAAAATGCATGCTAGGCTGTCACTGGTTTAGATGAAGTGAACAGGATTTGGTGCTTGAGAAAACAGTTCATGATGGAGAGCAGATGTTCAAAATGGAACATAGATTGTCCTCCTGATGCAGAGATGAAAAAGTTCGAAGCATGAAAATTGTGATCAACAGAAGCTGAAAAGCTGAGCAGCCCCAGGTTACCACTGAGGCAGTGGGCTGTGGCCAGGAACGGTAGTCCCCTGCACGCTTTGGGGAAGGAGACTGTGGAGGATAAGGGCCACCCTCCCTCATAGGTCCTTCCTGCCCAGGTGGGTTTGGCCTGCCTGGTGCTTGTGCAGTTCCATCTGTGGCCGCACATCCAAGCCAGGTAAGCCGCCCGTGCGTTTGGCTTTGAAGATGCACGGACTTTATTTCATTGAATTGTTTTGCAATAAAGTCACGCTTGTTGGAATTTCAAGGCCATTCAGGATGAAAATTTTGGGGAAGCCAGATTCCTACTTCCTTACCTTAGGGTCTCAGTGTGAGTTCATTCATTCATTCATTCATTCACTCATTCATTCATTCATTCAACTTCTATTGAGCATCTACCAAGTTCCAGACACTGTGCTAAGCTTTGAGAATGAAACTGAGCTACAGAGACATGTTGTCTGGCCTCTAAGGGATATAATTACCTGAGGCAGTGTTACCTAACCCCATCAGCATCCTTCCACCATTGCTTCCAGGTCCTATGGCTTCCCTGTTGATCAATATGCATCCAGATGCTTTTGCACAAGGCTGCGGCACACGAGAGTCACCTGGGCTTCTTCATCGGGATGTTATCTAACTTTCAGTAAATCAGAGACTCCATGTTTGGATCCTGTGAGAAAATACTAGATCAGGCCCAGAGGGTTAATCTGAGATTTAAGATCAGATGGGATGAGAAGATATCAAAAATAGGTGTCAAACAGCAAATAACAAGATGAAATAAATTAGTGGATGGGTTAAGGGACAAATGGAACATGAAACATATTTAGACTTTTGATCACTCTCTTCTCTGATTCTAATCTTCCTTTCTGGTTTCATCTTATTCTAATCTGTTAGCTAGAATATTAATTCATGATTATTAATAAATAATAGCTATTATTTAGCTAATTATATATTATAGTATATAATTATTATAAAATCAGCTATTAGTTATTATTAGTAAACATCTAGTCACCTCAGAGAGATGTTTGTACTCTTTGACCAAAATCTCTCCATTTCCCTCACCCACAGCTCCTGGAAACTACCATTTTACTCTGGGTTTCTATGAATTTCGTTTTTTTATATTCTACATTAAAGTGAAAACATACAGCATTTGTATTTCTCTTTCTGACTTATCTCACTGAACATAATGCCCTCAAGGTCCATCTATTTTACTGCAAATGGCAGGACTTACTTCTTTTTTATGGCTGAATAATATTCCTCTGTGTTTGTGTGTGTGTGGTGTGTGTGTGTGCATGATTGAGTGCACGTGCGTGCACACACGTGTGCATTTCATTCTCTTGCAGGTGAATTTTTCATTTTCTCTATGTCACTTATTGAAGAGACTATGCTTTTCCCATTGAATATTCTTGGCTCCCTTGTCAAGTATTATTTGATGATATATGTGTGGGCTCTTGATTCTCTTTTATTACTCTGTTTTTATGCCAATATACTGTTTTAATTACTATAGCTTTGTAGTATAGCTTGAGATCAGAAAGTGTGATACCTCTTCATCTTTCTCATGATTGCTTTGGCTGTTCAGGGTCTTTTGTGATTCCTTTAGGGTTGCTTTTACTATTTCTGTGAAAAATGCCACTGGAATTTTGATAGGGATTGCATAGAATCTATAGATGGCTTTGGGTAGTATGAACATTTTAACAATATTAATTCTGATCTGTTGAACATGGATCTTTCCATTTCTTTGTGTCTTCTTCAATCTATTTCATGAATGTCTTTTAATTTTTAGAGCACAGAACTTTCACCTCCTTATTAAATTAATTCCTATGAATTTTATTATTTTGATGCTATTGTAAATGGGATTATTTTCTTTATTTCTTGTATAGATAGTTTGTTGTTAGGTATAGTAATGCAACTGATTTTTGTATGCTGGTTTGTATCCTGCACTGTTACTGATTTTATTGATTAGTTCTAATAGTTTTTTGGTGGAATCTTTAGGATTTTTTTTTTAAGTTTTCATTTAAATTCCAGTTAGTTAACATAGAGTGTAACATTAGTTTTGGCTGTACAATATAGTGATTCAGCACTTCCATACAACACCCAGTGCTCATCACAACAAGTGCACTCCTTAATTCCCATCACCTATTTAACTCATCCCCCTACCCACTTCCCTTCTAGTAACCATCAGTTTTTTCTCTATATAGTTAAGAGTCTGTTTCCTGGTTTGCCTCTCTCTCTCTCTTTTTCTCCTTTGCTTATCTGTTTGTTTCTTAAATTCCACATATGAGTGAGATCATATGGTATTTGTCTTTCTCTGACTGACTTATTTCACTTAGCATAATGTCCTCTAGCTCCATCCATGTCACTGCAAATGGCAGATTTCATTCTTTCTTATGGTTGAGTAATATTCCATTATATATATATGCATTCCTCTATCCATGGACATTTGAGCTCCTTCCATAATTTGGCCATTGTAGATAATGCTGCTATAAACATCAGGGTGCATGTATCTCTTTGAATTAGTATTTTTGTATTCTTTGGGTAAATAGCTAGTAGTACAATTGATGGATCAGAGGACAATTCTATTTTTAACTTTTTGAGGAACCTCCATATTGTTTTCCAGAGTGGCTGCACCACTTTGCATTCCCACCAACAGTGCAAGAGGTCTTTCCTTTCTCCACATCCTCCCAACACCTGTAGTTTCTTGTGTTGTTGATTTTAGCCATCCTGACAGGTGTGAGGTGATATCTCATTATAGTTTTGATCTGCATTTCCCTGATGATCAGTGATATTAAATATCTTTCATGTATCAAAGATATTGAATATATTTTCATGTGTCTTCTCATGTTGGCCATCTCTATGTCTGCTTTGCAAAAATGTCTGTTCATGTCTTCTGCTCATTTTTAAATTGGATTAGTAGTTTTTTGGGTGCTGGGTTTTGTAAGTTTTTTATATATTTTGGATACTAACCCTTTATTGGATATGTCATTTGCAAATATCTTCTCCCATTCCATAGGTTGTCTTTTAGTTTTGTTGATTGTTTCCTTTGCTGTGCAGAAGCTTTTTATTTTGACATAGTCCCAATAGTTTATATTTGCTTTTGTTTCCCTTTCCTCAGGAGACATGGTTAGAAAGAAGTTGCTATGGCTGATGTCAAAGAAGTTACTGCCTGTGTTCTCTTCTAGGATTTTTATGGTTTCATGTCTCACATTTAGGTCTTTAATCCATTTTGAATTTATTTTTGTGCTTAGTGTAAGAAAGTAATCAAGTTTCATTCTTTTGCATGTTGCTATCCAGTTTTCCCAACATAATAAAGACCATAAATGAAAAACCCACAGTTAATATCATCCTAAATGAGGAAGAACTGAGAGCTTTTCCTCTATGGTCAGGAACAAGACAGGGATGTCCACTCTCGCCACTTTTATTTAGTGTAGTACTGGAAGTCCTAGCCACAGAAATCAGATAACAAAAAGAAATAAAAGGTATCCAGATTGGTAAGGAAGAAGTGAAATTCTCACTATCTGCAGATGATGTGATACTATATTTAGAAAACCTGAAAGATTCCACCCGAAGAACTGCTAGAACTGATAAATGAATTCAGTAAAGTCACAGGATAAAAATCAACATACAGAAATCTTTTGAATTTCTTTACTCTAATAATGACATAGCAGAAAGAGAAAATAAGGAATCAATCCCATTTACAATTGCACAAAAAACAATAAGATACCTAGGAATAAATCAAAGAGGTGAAGGACCTGTACTCTGAAAATATAAAACATTGATGAAAGAAATTGAAGAAGACACAAAGAAATGGAAAGACATTCCATACTCATGGATTGGAAGAAAAAATATTGTTAAGATGTCTATATCACCCAAAGTGATCTATACATTGAATGCAATCCCTGTCAAAATACCACCAGCATTTTTCACAGAGCTAGAAGAAACAATCCTAAAATTTGTATGGAACCACAAAAACCCCAAATAACCAAAGCAGCCTTGAAAAAGAAAATCAAAGCTAGAGGCGTCCCAATTCCAGACTTCAAGTTATATTACAAAGCTGTAGTGATCAAAACAGTATGGTACTGGCACAAAAACAGACACATAGATCAGTGGAACAGAATAGAAAACCCAGAAATGAACCCACAACTATATGGTCAATTAATCTTTGACAAAGTGGCTAAGAATATCCAATGGGAAAAAGAATGTCTCCTCAGCAAACGGTGTTAGGATTTTCTATATTAAAAATATACGATCTGCAAACAGAGATCATTTTTGCTTCTTCATTTCTGATATGTATGCTTGTTATTTCTTCTTCTTGCCTGATTACTCTGGCTAGGACTTCTATACTATGTTGAATAGGAGTGTGGCCAAGGAATTTTCTATGATACTTTAACCACTTCCAAGCCCTAAGTTATCAATCATGTGATACTAGGGCTTAAATTGAACCAATTATCAGTTATCAGGGCTTTCTATCTGCTTAACTCTACAGTGCCATGTAAAGACAGATTAATATGTTAATTGCAAAAGGTAGACTCTTAATGAATTAATTAAATTAAACAGGGTGCATTATTTTAAAAGTTGTGATATTGGGGGGAGGCATGGACATGTTTTTATTTTTTGATGCACTTTTTCTTTCTTGTGCCAAGGGCTTTTCTAAAGAATTTTTCTTGTCTTAGGGAGAGATAAAGTTGTTCATAACTTGTTCCAACTGAGCCAAGACTCCCTGGAAGAGAATTTTTCATGATAGCACTTGTTAAAATGTTGGTAAAGAAGAGTTAGGAAAGGTTCCTCTAGACTTAGATTATGAGGAGACAAGATGGCAGCAGAGGCCAATATGGGTAAAATATCACAGCAGGCGTGCAGAAGCATTTCCTCTTAAGTAGCAGCCTCTTCCATTTTGTGGTTGGATGCTGTCTGAAACTTGGTGTTTCCTGAGGTTCCCTCCAACTCTGAGTTCTCTTCAGACTCAACACATGGGCCTTGGAAGTCTTACCCTCTATCATGGACTGAATTAACAAATATATGGAGCTGGAGTTGACTCTTAAATGTCTAATTCCAGCCCTACCTCTCTCTCATCTCCAGACACATTAATCCAACTGCCTACTGGAAATTACCATTTAGATGTCTCACATTTTCCTCAAACCTAAGATGTCTGAAATAGAATTCATCATCTTCCCATTAACTACAACTTCTTCCATTTTTCCTATAACGAAAATGACATGCCCCAATTGCCTAACCCGAAACCCTGACTCCTCATTGTCTCTTCTTCTCTGCTTGCCATTAATCACCATGTCTGCTTGAATCAGCTTCCTAAATATATCTCCTATCTGTCACCTCTCTTCACCCTCACTACCCTGCCTTCGTCATCTCTGGCCTAGGGTACTGGAAGATTCTCCTAATTACATCTCCTCTTCTAGTCTTGTTTCCCTCTAATTCATCTTCTTCCTTCCCAGCAAAGTGGTTTTTCTGAAATGCAAATATGCTAGCACATGGCCAGCTTAAAACTCTTCAAAGATCCACAATGCCTCGTGTTCAAACTTCTTAGCTTAGCAGACCTCTCCGACTACCTTCTTTCTGCATCTCCTGTTGTGTCCACACAGAATGATCTGTTTGTAGTTCTCAGGATATGCTGATGATTCTCAGTTTTGTACTTTTGCTCCCAATCTTCCTTCTAGAAGGAAGGCTTCTTATCCCCTTCTTCTTCTCCATACCCCCACCAATAGCAGCCTACTTATCCTTCTAGATTTTCCAGACTCAACTCAAGGCTTCTCTCCTCTATTAGACCTTTTCTGAACCACTTAACTGTCAGGGTAGAATTGACTATAGGCTCATTTGGGTTTCTACTGTACCCATTAGAATCTAAAGTACATTTAACTTTTTATTTCACTCACATTTTAATCTATCTATACCTCTTTATGAACAGTTTTTGTTTCCTCAACATGTAGTGCCAATTTCCGGGATATAGCATACTAAATATATTTGGGTTTGCTTGATTTCCTGAATAAATAAATGTGTACTCCTGAAGAGTTTTTTCTTATTACCAAGAATAAGAAAAATAATTTAAGGTACTTATGTTTTATTTCCTTTTCATTATCATAAAACTTTTCTCTGTATTGTTAAATGTTGTTAATGGGATTAACACTTTACATGGAATAATTATCTTGCTTTATGCTGTTTCCTATCTGCCACATTCCTAAGCCACCCTGGGATTTATTTATTTTGTTATATAGTTAACAGCTTGAGAATGTTAGAATTTAAATTGATTTCTACAAACACATTTAAAAGGATGTTTATGGGGTTTTTGCTAATATCATCATTAAAATATCTTCTTTCATTCTATTAAGTCACCATTGCCTCTTGCTAATTACAGTAAATATGTCGAGAGAGTCAGCCTCTTATCACTTCTAATTTGGTATGGTTTCTATGGACCCTATTATTAGAAATTGATATGTGATGTAGATTCGGTAGATGTGATCAGTCATTTCAAGGTGGAACCTTCTTTACTCCTTACTTTGGAAATTTCATTCAGAATACATTGAGAGCTTAGCCTTTTCCAGTCACATACTAGGTAGGAATAGAAAGATAGCAAGCACAACTGCTTACCTGAAAGAGTTTATACTAGAGAAGGAAGACAAGATGGTTGCCCAGAGAACTAGAATATAAAGATAGGATAAATGCCAGGAGAAATATACAAAGTGTTATGGGAAGTAGTTCTAGGAAGGTGATCCAAGGAAAGCTTCATGGAAGAAGGGGACTTTTAAGCTTGCCTTTGAAAATTGACCAAAATTTCATCAGGTGAAGGCTGGGGAAGGACATTGAACCCTAAAGGTCAGGGGTGGTGGGTTGAGGTGGAGAAAGTGCATGGTGTGTGAAAACAAGGAGCGGAGGGATGGTGCTTCTAGAGGATGTTGAAAACTGGAAAGATAAGTCACAGCCATCTGAAAGAACTCCTTGAATGCCTCACCAACAATCAAGACTCAAGTGAGGCTTTTGAACAGAGATGAACTTTTTTTTTTTTTGCTATTATCTACCCACTGTAGCATATTATGTTCCTCTTATCTTTTATACTCTGCATTTGCAAAGAAACTGCCGTGATATCACTTGTTTGGAGACGAGTCATTCTTCTCTAACCACTTCAAAATCATGCTTTTTTTTTTTTTTCCTTACTCAGTCTTTTGGCACAATGTTTTGTTATTTGAATTCCAGCCACACTTTTGTTTTTGTTCCTTTGGGGGCACTGCTATTAGAAACTAACTGATGTGGGGTATAAACTATTCTATAATTATACTCACTACAATAAAGGACTCTTATCAAAACCTTCTAGCTCACTACCTGTCATTTGATTTAAATATTATAATCTCCACCTAACATTTGTTGTGTCATGTTAATGATGCACACTGAGCAATATTCTCTTGGGAATGTCATATTACTTCTTTTACTCATTACACTTTTTAAGATAAAAAAAATTCAGAGTTCACCCACTTTTTTGAGGATGGTGTACATGCCCTGTTGGACATGTCCTGTGCCTCTTCTCCCAGCTGTGGCTTTGCTGTTTCATTCATCTTAAAGGAATTTTTTAAAACAGTTCTATTCAAATATAATTTATATACCATAAGTCCACCCATTTTAAGTATCCAATTCAATAAATTTAGCATATTTATAGAGCTTACAACCATCACTGTAATAGAATTTTAGAACATTGCTACTGTACTAGAAAGAAAACTTGTGCCTAATTACAGTCATTCCCCATTCCCACTCTCAGACCTAGACTAACCTACTTTGTCTTTTTATACTTGCCTTTTTTGGACATTTTATATATTTATATAAAATGCAGCTATACAATATGTGTCCTTTTGTGTCTGGCTTCTTTTGCTTAGAATGTTTTTGAGGATGCATCTGTACTTTCCTTTTTATTGCCAATAGTATTCCGTTGCATGGATATACCACATTGTGTTTATCCATTCACCGGTTGATGGACATTTGAGTCATTTCCACTTTTGGCTGGTGTGAATAATACCGCTACAAATATGAGTGTACAAGCTTTTGTGTGGACATGTTTTCATTTCCTTTTGGTAGATTGCTAAACTCTAGTTTCTCTGCATCCACATCCACAACATTATTGTCTACTCTTTTTGATTATAGCCATTTTAGTGAGTGAGATAGTATCTCATTATGGATTTGATTTGCTTTTTCCTGATGACAAATGATGTGGAGCATCTTTTTATGTGCTTATTGGCCATTTTGCATCTTCTGTGGATAAATGTCTATTCACATCTGCTGCCCATTTTTTAATTGAGTTCTTTTTATTATTGAGTTGTAAGAGTTTTAATCTGGATAAAAGTCTATCAAATATATGGCTTACAAACATTTTCTCCCATTCTGTGAAATTTTCTTTTCTGCCCTTTCATTTCCTTGGTGGTGTATTGTGAAGCACAAACTTTTTCAATTTTGATGAAACCTAGTTTATCAATTTTTACTTTTATCTCTGTGCCTTTAGTGTTCATTCACTTTTTTTTGAGATGTGGGTCAGTTTAATTTATGGAAACTCTAGAATGTTTATGATTACATAATAAATGGAGGACTTTATCACTTTATTTGCAAGGTAGTTAGGCCTGCTCCCCCCAGAAGCTTTGATTTACTGCAGTGGATTTCCTGAAATTATAGCAGTGAATTAAAATTACTTTCAGCTTTGAGGATGCACTGCCTCCACAAACTTTTCCTTTTCTTTCTCATTATCCTGGAGTAATAATGAATCTGTACTGAGAGTTTCAGAGTATGTCATCTGCCCACCTCCTGAGGGGTTCTAGCACCGTAGCAATGACTCAAGTGCCTTCAAAGATAGCCCATGTGGGGTTATCCCATCTCATGTCGTTGCTGGGAAGGGACTATCCAAGCCTGGTCTCCCAGACTTTGTCCAGGCAGCAGAATTAAGTTATGAAAGAGCCTGGACTAGCAGCCAGAAGACCTGGGTTGTAGTCCTGAATCTGCCTCTTGTTTTCTGACTTTGATGAAATTAATCTTACTGTCATCTAACTCTTTCATTTAGAAAATGAAGTTTTGGATCTCTAAGGTCTCTCCTTTACAGCAGTGGCTCTCAGTGGTGATGGGGGCGGGAGGGGATGGTTGCCCCTCCAAGTCCCCACCACCCTGGGCTAATTGCAAGACATTTTTGCTTATGATAACTGAAGGACCGCTATTGTATGCATTGGGTAGAGGCAAGGACGCAGCTAAACATCCTACAATGTCGACTCCTACAACAAAGAATTATCCAGCCCCACTTAGCAACAGTGCTTGAGAAGTCCCGCTTTAGGCCACAGTGTTTACTGTATTTTAAAAGAAAATTCCCCTGTCTTGTTTTATCCAAATATTTCTTTTTTTTTTTCCAGAGCGCAGCCCCAAAGTGGAGTCTCTTTGTCCACCCTAATTCATAATGATTGCTTTTTCATTTTCAGAATTGCTACACTACTTACTATTATGTCATGAATAAGCATTGCACCATAAAATAAAACTATATGTTTTATCTTTGTAAACAGTAGGAAAAAAATATTTTTAAGCTAATCAATTAAAATATTAGATTTATAAGATTTTCACCTTTTGTCATTAAAGTAATTCTGGGCGTTATGAACAGTTTTAATGCTAGCTGATCTCCTGGAGATACCTGCAGCCTCCATTAACTCACAGTTAACAGTAATGTGAAGGCTAAAAATGTTGTCAATTTACATGTCAGGGGAATTTGAGAATCTTTCCCAGGCCCAGTCCATTTTAGGCTTTTCACTGGGGCCCAATCCAGCAAGGAAAGATGTGGTTTCACTCAGGGGAGTAGAGACCCTGCTCATGCTCATTTAGGGAAAATCTGTCAGCCAAAGAAATAAATGAAGGCAGGGCCCCGGGTGGAGATTTCATAGCAAGACCACTCTGACACATATAGGGAATTCATTTTACAAAATAAATTTCCTTGCTCTCTCCTTCTGTAAGTCACTCTTTTTTAACATCTCCCTACTTCTCCACCATATCATGTAGATTATGAATTATTATCTTGGCCAAAATATGACTCAGCTTAAGAAGAGCACATCACTGGAGTCACTCGTGGAAACATTAAACAGCACCAGGTGCAGGACTGACCCCTTGAGGACGACTACCCAATATGCCCTCAAGGCTGACATTTAACCATTGATGACTTCTGAGTAGGGCCCTCTGGCCAACAGCTCATCAATCAATGGTGTGAACCCAAGCCCACATTCTCAGAATCCCTTCTTCTCTTTAGGGCTGACCCCATTTATTCTCATTAGTTGTTTCACTCAGATAGTATAGCTAAAATGCAAAGACAACTGCAAAGGACTTACAGAGAATTGACTCAATTGCATGATAGACATCAGTTGGCTAGCAAACATAAAAATACAACAATTTTTCATTTTTCATTTTCCGTTAACATGTTAGTAAAAGAATCTCTGTCCTCCTTTTGTGGAATGTGTTTTCCTAATTGTCTTCACTGAGCCTTAATTTAACCATATGGACGCTGTGTGTATGTGTGTATGTGTGTGTGTGTATGTGGTGTGTGTGTGTGCATGTGCACGCTGAGCAGTTCATCTGTTCAATTCGCATTGGATTTTACATGATCTTCTCTCTGTGGAATATCCGCTACTCAATTGTATGATTTTACCAAATAAATCCAAACTGTAGACTTTAGATTTATTCATTTTTTCAATTGTTATTTCATAAAAGATTTTTAGGAATCAATAGATATTTTTATTAATAAATTTTAATTTTTAGAGCAGTTTAAAGATTTACAGAAAAATTGAACAGAAGGCATAGAGTTGCTATATACTTCCTGTCCCACCTCCTCCCCTGGTTTCCCTATTATTAACAGTTTGCCTGAGTGTGGTACATTTTTTATAATTGAGCCGATGTCGATATATTATTATTAACTAAAGTCCATAGTTCAGGTTAGGGTTCATTCTTTGTGTTGTACAGTTCTGTGAATTTCTGCCAAATGCACAGTATTATGTGTCCACCATTATAGTATCAGAATATTCTCACTGCCCTAAAAATTCTCATGTTCTGCCTTTTGATCCCTTCCCTCACTGATCTCTTTACTGTATCCCAAATTTTGCCTTTTCTAGGTTGTCATGTAGTTAGAATCATACAGCGTGCAGCCTTTTCAGATTGGCTTCTTTCACTTAACGATATGCATTTAAGGTTCCTTCTTATCTTTTTTGGCTTGATAGCTCATTATTCCTCCTCCTCCTTCCTCTCCTCCTCCTTTCCCATCTTCTTCTTTTTTTTTTTTTTTTTGGTAGAATAACATTTCATCATATAGATGTATCACAGTTGTTTGTCTATTCACCTATTTAAGAACATGTGAGTTGCTCCCAATATTTGCAAATATAAATAAAGTTGCTGTAAACATTCTTGCACTGATTTTGTGTGGACACAAGTTTTCAACTCACTTGGGCAAATACCTAGTAATGCAATTGCTGAATCATAAGATAAGAATGTGCTAAGCTTTGTAAAAAAAAATTGCCAAACTGTCTTTCAAAGTGGCTGTACAATTTGGCATTCCCACTAGCAATGAACAAGAATTTCTCATGTTCCACGTCTTCGCCAACATTAGGTATTGTCAGTGTTTTGGATTTTAGCCATTCTAAAGGTATATACAGATATCTCATTGTTATTTTAATTTGCAATTCCATAATGACATTGAACATCTTTTCATTTGTTTATTTGTCATCTGCCTGTCTTCTTTGGTGAGGTATCTGTTCAGATCTTTACCCATTTTTTAATTGGGTTATTTGTTTTCTTAAGAATTCTTTGTATATTTTGGACACAGTCTTTTATCAGGCATTTTTTTTTTGCAAATATTTTTTCCCCGCTCTGGCTTATCTTTTCATTCTGACAGTGTCTTTTAAGAGCAGGGATTTTTAATTTTGATGAAGTACAACTTATCCATATTTTTCTTTCATGGATTGTGCTTTTGATGTATCTAAAAACTTGCTGACCCAAGATCATCTAGATTTTCTCCTATGCTCTCTTCTGGAAGTTTTATGGTTTGCATTTTTACATTTAGGTCTATGACCGTTGTTGAATTAATTTTGTGAAAGGCTTATATAAGGTCATTATTTTTTTTTTAAGATTTTTATTTATTTATTTGACAGAGAGAGACAGCGAGAGAGGGAACACAAGCAGGGGGAGTGCGAGAGGGAGAAGCAGGCTTCCTGCAGAGCAGGGAGCCAGATGCGGGGCTGGATCCCAGGACCCCAGGATCATGACCTGAGCCAAAGGCAGATGCTTAACAACTGAGCCACCCAGGCACCCCAAGGTCATTATTTTGATTCTTCCTTCCTTCCTTCCTTCCTTCCTTCCTTCCTTCCTTCCTTCCTTCCTTCCTTCCTTCCTTTTTCTTTCTTTCTTTCTTCCTTCCTTCCTTCCTTTCTTTTTCTTTCTTTCTTTCTTTCTTTCTTTCTTTCTTTCTTTCTTTCTTTCTTTCTTTCTTTCTTTCTTCCTTCCTTCCTTCCTTCCTTCCTTCCTTCCTTCCTTCCTTCCTTCCTTCCTTCCTTCCTTCCTTCCTTTCTTTCTTTCTTTCTTTCTTTCTTTCTTTCTTTCTTTCTTTCTTTCTTTCTTTCTTTTCTTTCTCTCTTTCTTTCACATGTGGGAATCCAGTTTTTCCAGCACCATTTGTTGAAAATACTATCCTTTCTCCATTGACTTGCCTTTGCTCCTTTGTCAAAGATTAGGTGATTATATTTGTGTGGGTCTATTTCTGGGCTCTTTATTCTGGTCCATTGATCTATTGGTCCATTCTTTCACCAATTCTACACTTTCTTCATTACTGCAGCTTTATGGTAAACCTCGAAGTAAGGTAGTGTCGGTTCTCTGATTTTGTTCTACCTCACTACAGTGTTGGCGCTTCTGGGACTTTTGCTTCTCCAAGTAAACTTTAGAATCAGTTTGTCAATAGTCACAAAATAACTTGCTAGAATTTTGATTTGGATTGCATTTAATCTATAGGTCAAGTTGGGAAGAACTGATATCTTAACAATGTTGAGTTTTCCTGTCTATGAACGTGGAATATCTTTCCATTTATTTAATCATCTTTGATTTCATTTATTTGACTTGTAGTTTCCTCATCTAGATCTGGTACATATTTTGTTAGATTTATACCTAAGTATTTCATTTATGTGGTGCTAATGTAAAGAGTGTTGTGCTTTTAATTTCAAAATTCAATTTTTTATTGCTAGCATATAGGAAAGCAATTGAAATTGTATATTAACAAATATAAAACTTGCAACTTTGCAACCTTGCTATAATCACTTAGTTTCAGGAACGTTTGTTGATTCTTTGGGATTTTCTCCAAAAACAAGCATGTCATCTGTGAACAAAGACAACTTTATTTCTTCCTTCCCAATCTGTATACTTTATAATTCCTTTTATTATGTTTTCAAGGAAAAATTTCCTTTTATTCTTAGCATTTGCTAAGACTTCCTGTATAATATTGAAAAGCAGTGGTAAGAGGGGACATCCTTGCTTGTTCTTGGTCTTAGTAGGAAAGCAGCTGGTTTCTTACCATTAAGTATGATATTGCCTGTAAGCTTTTTGTAAACATTCTTTGTCAAGTTAAGGAAGTTTCACTCTGTTTATAGATTGCTGAGATTTTTTTAAGAATCATGAATGGGTTTTGGATTGTGTCAAATGTTTTTTCTGTACCCATTGATATGATTGTATGCTTTTTCTTTTTTAGCCTGTTGATGTGGTGGATTACATTAATTGATTTTTGAATGTTGAATCAGCCTTGCATAGCTAGAATAAATCCCACTTGCTCCTGTGTATAATTTTTTTCCTAGGTTGTTGGATTTGATTTGCTAATATTTTCTGGAGGGTTTTGCATTTTTTATGACAGATATTGGCCTATAGTTTTCTTTCCTTGTAAGGTCTTTGTCAAATAGTTTTCTATTTCAATTCTCCCTAATATGACATCCAAATGGATTACCAATTACCAGTAGTTATTAATAGAATTTTTATCTTATAATTTTTAAATTGTCCAGGTTGAATTATATAAAGAAAACTAGTTCTCAAAACCTTGACTAATAGAGAGGTCCCCCCCAACATTATTAAGATCAAGAGTTGGTTTTTAATTTAGACATGGTTAACCAGTTATATAAAAGCAATTTGCCATGGTTAAGGCTATGGTTCTGATACAGATTTTCTTTCATACTCATCAAAAGATTAAGCAAATGTGGTTGAGAAAAAAAAGTGACTGCAAAGACAACTTACAATTTCTACCTCAATACCAAGATTAGGGGGTTGGGGTGAATAATATTTTCACTTACTTATTATTTTGAAAAATAATTTACACAGTGGAGAAGAGACAGAGTGAGTTTAAAGTTTCAGCACTGTTAAGAAGGATTGTGAATGCTTGGTAGAGCATGAATAGGACCTACATTATTATATTTACATTTATATTTGATTTATCTTGAGGGATATGTACACTGTCACATTTGCAAATGACATAACAAGGCATTAGGAAACTGAATGTTATTCAGACAAATCACTTATTTTTATGTTTATGATTTATTCTGTTATTTATATCCATGGTCTACCCAGTATTTCTGGAGGCCAACATTAATATCATTTACAGTTATATGATTAAGAGCCTGGTATAGTGATTACCACTGCCAGGCTTATTCTGTTGTCATCCCTGAAATGCCTATACACAGAACAAAAATCCCACAATCTGATTGTTTTCTACTCTGTTAGCCCTTAATAATAATAATAAGATTAAGAGAGTGCTACAGTGTACCAAGTGCTAATGTGTTACAAGCATTATTTCATTAAATTATTACATCAACCCTATGATGCAGGTAACAATAGTATCCTTTATTTTGTACGTGAGGTACCTGAAGCACAGAGAGGCTATGTAATGTGTACAAGGCCACCCAACTAACAGTTGGTGCAACCAAGACTTAAACCCAGGTGTTACAAATTTAGAACTTTCATCTACTGTGCTATAGCGACTTCCAATGAAAGAAGAGACAAAACAAGCAAATACTTTCAGCTGTCTTTAAACAAGTTCTCTATTTCATCTACTGGAATCTCAGTAGATGAAATATATTTAGACAAAATATAGAAAGAAAATAATTTTATTAATATCCCTTTGAAGTAATCTTCATATTTTATTATAAAGTTAATCTAACTTAAATTAAATTTATGGTTTAAACGCCTGAAGGGGATTTATTAACTCCCCTAATAGGGGAATCTGAAATGTCTCAGACTTCAGGAACAGCTGGATCCAGAGGCTCAAAACCTATTCTTCTTCTTTTTTTTTTTTTTAAAGATTTTATTTATTTATTTGACAGAGAGAGACAGTGAGAGGGAACGCAAGCAGGGGGAGCGGGAGAGGGAGAAGCAGGCTTCCTGCTGAGCAGGGAGCCCGATGAGGGGCTGGATCCCAGGACCCTGGGACCATGACCTGAGCCAAAAGCAGATGCTTAACGACTGAGCCACCCAGGCGCCCCTCAAAACCTATTCTTACGTTGGTCTCTCTACATGTCTTGGAAACATTTTCTTTATGGGGTAGGCCAAATGACCTCTAGTGACTACATCTTCATAGCTTAACAATTCCAATGGAATAATTATATTTTTATTAATGTTTTTATCAGAGTTCAAGCATCAACTTCATGGCTTTGCTGAAACTTACTCAATTGACAAACCTGGTAAAATTGAGATGAGACTCTAGGCTGCTCTAAGTTGTAGAGACTTTTACAGTTTTGGCCTCTTTTTGATATTTACTCTTAGTTGGGAGTGTAAATTATCTTATTAACATTGCCCACACCTCACACTAATTCATTTTGGTGAAGAATGAACTTAAAACACATTCTGATTTTGCTCCCCTAATACACTGCCCCCACGTGTTCTGATTATGCACCTTCCTGTTCCCACGGAGATGAGAGAGGAATGAAAAGCCCTCCCTGAAGACTGGGAAAGGTGAACTAGATGTGAGTGAAGTCACTAGCCTGGATAAGACTCAGCAAGGGCTGATTAACTGACTATCTTCTGATGAGTTTCTCTGCCTTACAGCCAGTTCCTTACTGACAGCGTCTTGAAGGCCATGGCCAGCTCCCCATGTAATAGGATATTACTACTCTCTGAAGCTGTAGGGTATCCTGTTTGGTCTCCAAGAGTACACATGGGAGCTTGTTTTCCCCCATCATCCAGGTGTCCTAGGTCTTCCCTAGAGCTTATGAGTATCCCAGGGAAGGGCAGACATGTGTCCTCAAGGAGTAGGTAAATGATATGTACAAAACTCAAGACATAGCCAGGCTCATGATTCTCCCCCACGCCATAGTAATTTTCCACTCATATGGATGATTGGAAGCTGGGATCTTGCAGTGCAGCTGGTCTTTGCAGGTTGTCCTCATTCAGTTGGGCTGGAGCTGGCCCTCTGGTCCAGCATTGCACCTGCACATTGGAACAGAACTTTTGATGGTGGTCCTTTTCTTGAACTGTTTCCTGGTACTTTTCTGAAATACGTGCGCTCTGAGACCTCCCTCTAGGATGGGGCCTCACTTAGGCATTTCAAACACAAAACTAGCACGGAGCCCTCTTGCTTGGCCCTTTCTCCCTTCTCTCAATCTTTTCTGGATCTGAAGCCACTCCTGGTTCCTCGCACACAAAGCCCCCAGTGTTTCTTTTCTTCCACTGTAGAGCTTGAGGGCCACTAGTTCGGGGCACCAAGTAAGACCATAGCAACATGAAGGTGTACTGACTCTTTAAAAAAAACAAAACAAAAAACCTTTTTACCAACGTAAGTACTCTTAGGAGAAGAGAGGTTTTCTTTTACCCTGGGAAGTTACTCTCCTTATAAGAGTGAGACAAATAGCTTCACAAACAGAGAAAGTAAAAACAATTGAATTAAACATGTAAACTGAACTTTTTTTTATGTTATGTTAATCATCATACATTACTTCATTAGTTTTTGATGTAGTGTTCCATGATTCATTGTTTGTGTATAACACCCAGTGCTCCATGCAGAATGTGCCCTCCTCAATACCCATCACCAGACTAACCCATCCCCCTACCCCCTCCCCTCTAGAACCCTCCGTTTGTTTCTCAGAGTCCATAGTCTCTCATGGTTCGTCTCCTGCTCTGATTCCCCCCCTTCATTTTTCCCTTCCTACTATCTTCTTCTTCTTCTTCTTCTTCTTCTTCTTCTTCTTCTTCTTCTTCTTCTTCTTCTTCTTTAACATATAATGTATTATTTGTTTCAGAGGTACAGGTCTATGATTCATCAGTCTTACACAATTCACAGCACTCACCATAGCACATACCCTCCCCAATGTCTATCACCCAGCCACCCCATCCCTCCCACCCCCCACCACTCCAGCAATCCTCAGTTTGTTTCCTGAGATTAAGAATTCCTCATTTCAGTGAGATCATATGAACTGAACTTTTTATATCTTGCCTCTTTTCTACTACATAGCTATCCAATCTGCTTAGCTTGAGGAGGTGGTCAATTCCTTGTCTACACCTTTTTTCAGGACCAAGCAGAAATGCAAATGGTGCCATGTTTCCATCTTCCTTCTGGATCATTCTTGCCTCATCACTATCCAATAGAACTTTTTGGAATGATGGCGATGTTCCATATCTGTTGCTATTGAGCACTCGATGCATGGCTAGTGTCATTGAGAAACTGAGTCTGTAAATTTTTTTCTAATACATTTAAATTTAAGTAGCCATATGTGACTAGTTGCTATCACATTGGAAAACTCAGGTTTCAGGTTTCTAGAAAGCAACTTAATAACATATATCAACAACTCAAAAATGTTTATATATATGTATATTTCTAGAGATTTATTTATTTAGAGCAGTATTAGGTTCACAGTAAAACTGAGTGGATGGTACAGAGATTTCCCACATACCCACTGCCTCCACTTAATATATATTTTATTTTTAGTGCTATATTCCATGGTGAAATATGTAAGAATGTTTATCATAATACTGATATTCTAAATTGAATGAGAAGAGCCAAATAAATTATGGTATAAGCCTTGGCTGTGAAAATTTTGGCTTAAAATAAAATTAAATACATGGGTTAGTGGTTATGCTATGGTGTTAAGTAAATATACATAGACTCAAACTTTCCAAATAGTGTTATCCCAAATTTAAATATATATATTATACACATAATTAAAATAATTGAAGTAAACCAAATATTAGTGGCTTTATTTTTGAATAATGCACATACAGATGATTTTAGTTTCTTTTTTATAATAAAGTTTATAAAATGAATAGGATTACTTCTTAAGTGGGAAAATCCTTAGTAAACATTATTTTAAATCAGTTGTAAATATTACAGAAGACATGAAAATAAGAATTGAGAAAAGAGTACTGGCTTTGACAGCTAGAGGGTCAGTGATGGAATCTGATAAAGCAAATTAAGGTAGACAGTCTCGGAAGAGGTCAAAAGGGACCAGAGAGTGAGCAGGGAGAAGAAACCAGGAGGCATCAGGTTCTGCCTCCCTTTCAGAAGGTGTGGCTCTGAAAGGAAGGAGGAAAATATGTCAAAATCATATCATCTTTTGAGAGTCTACCAAATATTGTACTTGATTTTTTACATTTAGCTGACAAAACAATTAAATGTCATAATGTCCATATATAATAAAAAAACCCTGAGGCATAGAGACACTAATTTGTCTTGCAAAAACAAAGCAACTGATATTAAAACCTGGTGGCTTTCCACTATACTCCACTGTCTCTTACAGGATGGTAAGTAAGGTCAGGTGAATGGTGTCTTCTTTCTTTCCTTCCATCCTTCCCTTCCCTTTTTTCCATCCTCCCTCCCTCCCTCCCTCCCTTCCTTCCTTCCTTCCTTCCTTCCTTCCTTCCTTCCTTCCTTCCTTCCTTCCTTCCTTCCTTCCTTCCTTCCTTCTAGTGAACACCCATCAAAGGACAGAGGAAAAAAATCACAGAACACTGTGTTCTCCTACATATTTAGTTTCCTTGTCCATAGAGTAGAGCAGCCAACTTAAGAATTTGGATTCAGGCCAGCCTGGATTATGATCTCTGCTCCACCTTAAACTCCCTGCTCAACTCCAGGCACCCTCTTTTGCCCCTCCAGCTTCAGTTTTCTCATTTATCCAGTGGAGGTAACAACATCTACCTCAGAGAGCTCTTATGAAGATTCGGACGATAATGTATGTAAAAGCATCCAGCATGATGCCCAGCACAAAATAGCCTCAATACACGGTTGATGTAGTTGTTGATATGGTTTAGTTTTAATATGATTGAATAGTCCTTGATTTCTTTGAGGTGATAGAGGGCGGGCCTTGATCCTGTTACATATTTAGAAACATTCCATATTTCAGTATGCAATGATGAATAAAACTGTCATCACTGGCTGATTCATTCCCTTAACAAACTTCCATTAGTGCCAACCATGTGCCCAATGCGGCCCTAGGAAGTGGGGATGGAAGAGTGAATTAAGCAATGACCCTCTTCTAAGAAACAAGCCCAGAGACACTTACATAAATTGATTATCATAAAGCATTTAGTAATTGCTCTGATAGAGACATAAGCTGAGTGCTGGGGAAGCCTGGGGGAGGCAGCGCTCGGGCTGGGGCAGTTGCAAAAGGCATCAGAGAGAAGGTGACTTTTGGTAGTGATAATAACAAATACTATCTTCTAGGGACCGAGAACTATGCTAAAAGTTTTGCATATTTTACTGCATTTGCTTTCACTACGTCATCCTGCCTCCCACCTCAGAGACCCGCAGTGAGAAGTTGCAATATTAGCACATCCTCTAATATGCCATCCAGAGAAAGGGAAGGTACAGGGTTCTCCAAGTGTTTTCTATGGGAAGCTATGCCTCACAGACGCTACTGGAAAAGGACTCCACAGTCAAATATATTTGAGAAACAAGTAAGGTTTTGCCTCTTGGAGTATTGCAATGTATGGTGATTTATTATAGGTTCTGAGAAGACTTCTTGAGATTTTTTTTTTAAGATTTTATTTATTTATTTGAGAGAGAGAGAATGAGAGAGAGAGCACATGAGAAGGGGGAGGGTCAGAGGGAGAAGCAGACTCCCTGCCGAGCAGGGAGCCCGATGCGGGACTCGATCCCGGGACTCCAGGATCATGACCTGAGCCGAAGGCAGTCGCCTAACCAACTGAGCCACCCAGGCGCCCCGACTTCTTGAGATTTTTTAACTCAGACTTTTCCAAATGGCACCTACATTTAAAAAAAAATAACTGTAAATGCTGTCATTTACCTTCTAAGCAAGTATCTGTATGCTTTCTGAAATGCTCTTTTTCATAGGGAGAGTCGGGGGAGTGATAGTGACTTCCATTACATGTTCTAAGGTATTTCTAATGAAAGTGCCACAGGCTTGAACGGGGGAAAGTGGCAGTAGGAGAAGTTGACAAATCGTCAAGTGGTAGAAAGTTCGGAACCAGAAAACAGCAGATCTGTGTTGTCTAGGAGACTGTGTTGTTTAGAAGAGGGTAACTCACTAAAAATTTAGGTTGAACTCTTGTAGAACTTCAGGAAGTTGATGTCAGGACAGAGTGTTTAGAAAAGGTATACGTAACTATCATTACACTAACGTAAACGACTATACTCAGTTTATATTATTTTGCTTGGTTTTACTCTTTCTTAAACCATTCCTAATTGAAATTACCCTTAGTCATTTTTTTTTCATATTTCCCCAATATTCTAAAATTTGGTTCTGTAATATTACCTGTTAGGCTTCTGAAATCACTGAGAACACTTTAAGCAGTTTATAGTATTTAATTGCATGATTGGTTTTCAATGATACTGCGGTCATGACCTGAATTTTCTTGTCAAGTGTGATGAATCTTTTTTTTTTTAAAGATTTTATTTATTTGACAGAGAGAGACACAGCGAGAGAGGGAACACAAGCAGGGAGAGAGGGAGAGGGAGAAGCAGGCTTCCCACCGAGCAGGGAGCCCGATGCGGGGCTCGATCCCAGGACCCTGAGATCATGACCTGAGCCGAAGGCAGATGCTCAACAACTGAGCCACCCAGGTGCTGCAATGAATCCTTTCTTATGTCTGGTTCATTATTACCATTGGATGAGTATCTGTTTAATGTAATGAAACTGAAGTGAGTCTTACACTGTTTCACTTTGATATTGTGATGTAAATGGTCCTGGAAGATGATTAAATGATAAGAAGACTTATTCCAGGGACGTCCCTCCCTGTCCCCATCCCACCCCTTTTGCCCTTGGGCTCTTTATTTAAGTTTCTAATTGTCATCAAATTGGAATTTCCCGGAAGTGGCCCATGTCCCAGTCAGTGATAGACACAAACCCAACTTGGTGGAGAAGCTCAAAACACACTGCCCCTCAGAGGAAGATATAAGTGGGCAGAACCGAATGAGATGGGGTTTACCAGCGAAGCTGCAAAAAATACTTATGGCAGGGGTGAGCACCAGGCGTTGCCTGGTACCCTTTCCGTTTGGGACAAGCATGGTGGGATGTGGAAGAGGACTCCCAGGCACCAGGGAGTAATGGCCTCTGCTGGAAGGGGAAAGGGCTAGGAACAGCAGGGGCACAAGTGTTCAGGAGATCCGCTTTCCTTTCCCTCTCCACAGTCAACCCAGATTTTACAACGTCCATCTCCTCTTCTCCTTACGCTACAGTAAGGGAAAAGAAATTAACTAAGGGCTTACTTTTTAATTAAATGTAGTACCACTTAGGAAGATGTATGCTAATCTGAGGCCAAATCTGCCGCCCTCAGCTTTACAAGATGCTGGCCCCAGCAGAGGCTGTAAAGCTCTCGATAAGGGAGGCGAGGAGCAAGGTGCAGGTCCCCCAGCGATAACCTCCCGACTCCGATATTATAGGTCTTTCTGCTGGAATTGAGTTCTACATCTTACTCGATGGGTTATTGTCACAGATGAGTAATGAACGCACCCTGCCCGAGTCCCAGGGTGCGGGAGGCAGTCGGCCGGCCACGGGGAGGCCCAGCTGCGGGCGGCGGGGCGGGCGGACCGAGGGAGGCAGTTAAAGGCGCAGGGACCGCGGCGAGCGCGCGGGCGCTGCCCGGGGAGCCGCCGCGGGCTGGCCTGTGGGCTGGGGCAGGGGGCGTGGGCATTAGTCACAATGTTCCCCGGGCGAGTGGGCAGCGCCGAGCAAGCAGCCCGGACCGCAGAACAAAGGCAGAACGCGATGAAGGGCGCACGTCCGCCAATGGGGAGTTTGCAGGGCTGGTTTTTAGACGGGGAAATAAATGGCAGTTAGCACCGCGGCCAACTGAAGGCGTAGGGCATGATTAGGTAGCGCGCTGAGGGCGGTCTGTTCCCGTTCCTTCCAGTTCCTTCGTGAACCTGAATGTGTTCGTTTGGATGTCTGGTTTCCTTGCAGCCTCCTAACGAGTGGTGAAGGAAGGGGCTGCTTTCTGAGGAACGGCACTGCAGGCTTGAGAGGAGTTCTGAATTAGTTTCTGGTTAGAATTTTCAAAATCGCGTTTGGGTAACTTCTAGGATATAACAGATGACACCATTAAGTATGATTTTAAAATCCTCGCCTGCGATGCATTTATATATTATTCTTAAAATTACCATGTTCCGGGCCCCGCCTGGGTGGCTCAGGCGTTAAGCAACTGATCATGATCTCAGGGTCCTGGGATCGAGCCCCACGTCGGGCTCCCTGCTTCGCGGGAAGCCTGCTTCTCCCTCTCCCTCTCCCCCTGCTTGTGTTCCCTCTCTCACTGTATCTCTCACTGTCAAATAATAAAAATCTTTAAAAAAACCAAAAATTACCATGTTCCGCATGACCATTTCCTCTCTTGAAGTTGGGGGGGGGAGTGGAAAGAGAGAGAGAGAGAGCATGCTTCTAGCCAAGGACAGCAAAACTTTAAAAGCAGAAATTGAAAACATGTGACCTTTCTCTGAGCTTCAGATAGTGCCCGGTTTTTAGGAAGGATGACTTAGAGCGAAGTAAACCAATTGACATTTTCTTTTATATTTCTGTAGTGATCGTATTGCACTGCATGATGTGATAAAGTGATTTGTGTATAATGATTCTTACCGGAAAGATTTTTATAATCTCCTTCGCATTTGGCAAAATGGTAGTTTTAATGCTTATTTTAAGAAAGGTGTTAAGTCAAATTCTTGGAGGACAAGGATGGAGAATGTGGAATTAAGTACTGGTAGGTACAGTAAATGAAGCACTAGTTCAGGCTGGGGGAGAATAGGAGAGACACAGTCTCCCCCGCTTCAAACCAAGAGCTGGTGAGGGTTTCTGGCCTGGGTGACACAGTACCTCAGTAAACTCACTGACTAGCCAGTCACCTGCAGGAGAGTAGGGAGAGTCCTGCATTCCTTTTTCTTGGCAATGATGAAATTGTGTTAGAGGTATCTAGTGACCTGGGAGAAGTATGTTTCTCTCTTGTGATTCCGTACCTTTTTAAAAATAACTCCTCTTTTTTCATCTTTAGTCACTGTTCTTTGGCAGAGTCCCACCTCTGCATTCCCCCTATTGTCTGCTGATTAGAGAAGAAGCAAGTTAGAGACACTGAACTGGTTGTCAGCAGACCTAGGATCGAGTTCAGCACCGCTATTAATTGTTAGGCCTTTAGCAAGTGGTTTCCTCTTGGGTAGTGTGTGTGTGGGGGGGGGGCTCCTTTTTCTCATCTGTAAAATCCACACTTGACAATAGAGTTTCATTGGCTTTTTGCTCATTCCCCATAAATGCAGTTGAACTACAAAGTCTTCACCTGTCTCTACTTGCCTTTGAACAAAGGATTCAGAAATTGAAATGAAAGGTCTATCATGAATTAGGATACACTGCCTATTCCAATAGTAAGTTTTGCTAAACACATGTGTATGGTATATGAGATGAAGTACCCTAGTGCCTTAAATATGGGGAAATCTTGCGTTTTTAGATAATTACATAGAACATCCCAGTAGCTGCAAAATTAACACATCAATTACCATAACTTTTGATCCCCAGTTTGCAGGGCTGTCCCCCTCTGATTTCTTCTCTGGGACTATCTGTGTGGTTCGGGCTCACTTCCTGACTGCTAGTAGGGCCTCATCTCTCGTTATAATATGGTGTCTGGAGTCCAAAGCAGACCCATTTCCATCAGAATCATGGTGCATTAGTTAGCAGGTATTCCATGCAAAAACTACCCAGGCCTTTGTGGGGTTGCAGAATTCTCCCAAGAGTGAGATCATCCTTTGGATAAATATATTTAGTTTCCATGGTCCTGGAAATAAAAGAGTTGAACCAGAGAACTCATAGTCGCTCTTATGTCAGAAGAACAGTTGACTGTCCCATCACTTAAAGTAAATCAGGGAGTCCTATTTTGAACCAGGGAAGAAAGAGATTGAACAAGTACATCATGATTTGGAAAATCAATTCTGTTGGTTAACCTTCCACCCACCACAGTACCCCAATAGGCTCAGGTCAAATGAGTATTAATGAATGTTTTTCTGAATGTGTGATTCTAATGGATAGGGTTATCATATTGTTATTTTTTTACACTAAATTTTTAAATTTTGCAAATGGCTGAATTAGCTTTAAAAATATGCAAAATGCATGATTTCCAAAAGAGAGGAAAAAAAAAATCCTCACAACTAGAAGACTGAGCATAAGACCTAAAAGTCTAATTTAGTTTAAGATATTGATTGTAGATAAGAATCTGAAAACATTATTTAGCTACAGAACACATTAAAAATATATATATATACGCATATGTATATAAACATATGCGTATATATATATATATTTTTTCTCCATGTTAACATTTCTCAGGCGGTGTTCGTTTTGGTTCTTGCAGAAGTATCAAGAAGCCAACCTTGTAGTGTACTAAAGACTGATAGAGCAGATGTAATCATGGAAAGCACGAGCAAGTGTTTATTCCTTGCTACATAGAGATTATACTGGTGAGAAAACAATCTTCTGCAGTGGAAATAATTCCAGGGCTTGCTCTTCTGAAATGGGATGCTCTCTTTTTAGAGTCTTCTGTGGCCCGTGCCCTTCCATGTTCTAAAGCGTTTGAATTGCTGCTAAAAAGAAACTAAGTTCTTGTTAGAATTTAAAGCACGGGATCCATTTCTGCCTAACAGTCTTGTAGCTGCACGTTCCCTGAAGTGCATCCCATCTGCTTTTGGGAGCTCTCATTGCCATATGCAGTGATTGCAGGATAAGCACACCATTTTCCTGTCAATACTTTCCTATTAGCCTCCTGGATCCATGCATCATCATCTTGCTGGCCTGCAGTTTGCTTATCTTTGTCTCCGAGGCTGCCTTTGATTTATCTAACACCCAAGCTAATGAGGCATGGAGCCCAGGTTGGTTCCAAGGATAATGCGCTCCTGCATAAAAATGCTTAAGGAAGGATCAAGTGCTAATCCATTCTAGGCTAAAAGGCCCAGCCCTTCAGCAAATGTTGTATTTCTTAATCGCTAAACTAAGACTATAATAGCTCCCCCTTAAGCTACTACCATCAGTAAAACTATACACACTAACTACATGCAATTTACCAGAAGAACTGAAAATTGGATTTTAATTTGTGCTTCCCAAAAAAGAAAAAGCCAAAAAATAGTTTCTATCTTAGCAACAGTTATCACCATTATTTGACAGCATTCTTATGCAGAAATAAGTTAGCTTTAATATTTAATTTACAGTGATAGTTTTATATTCCCTTGCTGGGACCTATGTTTTTCCAAAGACAAAAATAACAGAAGCTACAATGTTACTGTGGCAAGGATAAATCAAGCCAGCTATTTCAATAATGGAGGTAATTACAAAGTGTACATATCTGAAATGTACAGAGTGGTTAGGGGTTGTTTAATTAACATAAAAATTTCAATATCTTCAGCAAGTGTATTGGTACCCCAAAAGCATTGTTAAAAATGTACTTTAAAATAGTCATGATTCTCGGTATTTCAGTCATACACATTTTTTAGCCGTACAGACACGTTTTACTGATACTTGGTGGATTCTACATCATTGCAAACTGTACAGCAAAGGCTAAAGAAGCTAGTGACTATTTAATTTGGTCAATATAAATAACTAACCTAGAAATGTAGTCCCAAAATATTTCTTTTAGAAATAATGTCCAAATAGGACATCTATATTAAACTATATGCATAGATAATGCCCAAATATCTATTCTCCCTTACTTATTTTTTTCAGCGTAAAGAACCCAGTGTACAGAGGTTTTCTTAAAATGTTTTGCTTTTTCTACTGATCCTATGCAATGAGATTATACACAAAAGATTCTTCCCCTTGTGAATTTTTCACCAATAGGAGGACCAAAGCTATTCTATTTAAAAGCAAACATGGAAGGAAGTAAAGGAAGAGAGGGAGAGAGAAAGAAAATGAGAGAAGAGAGAGAAGGAAAGGAAGGAGTGGAGAGAGAGAGAAAGGGAGAAAGAGACAGAGAGTGAAAAAATGCCAGTCTGCGCTAGATCATGGCAAAAGTCCCAGAAGAAGAAAGGTTCACTCGGGAGCACAGTGCAAAAAGAAAATCCTTCACCCATTGGCTCACTTTATGCCCCTGAGGACCTGACCAAGGTAATAAGTCCCTTTATTGGTCACTAACTGACATTATTGAGAACCAGGGTGGAATTTAATGATGTGACATTATTAGGAATTGTTATTGAGATGTAAATGATCTTTGGTTGGTTTATTTAAGTCACATAGAGAACCTAGTTTAGAATGAAAATTACTTATTGATTATTAGAGCAATTAACAGAATAAATTTTAGTGCTGGTATTAACATTTTCCTGAAGTCCAAATCTGTTTCGGCTTAAACTCCACAGAGCACTTAATTGGTCTGGGGCTCAACAATTATCTTCTATGGGGAGACTTATCCTTAAAGGATTTTAGAAAGTTTTTTTAAATTTTTATTTAAATTTTAGTTGGTTAGCATACAGTACACTATTGGTTTCAGGAGTAGAATTCAGCGATTCATCACTTACATGCAAGACCCCGTGCTCATCACAAGGGCCCTCCTTACTAAAAGGAATTTTTGAAAATCAATAAAACAACTGCCAAAATCTATTCTAAAATATTTGGAATTCTTCCATTTTGGCTTTAGCATGAGGCAAAACAAACAAACAAACAAAATGTCAGAATAAGATAGAGCTTCATAACTGCATAAGGAATGTAATATTCCATTTTTGCTCTACAGACAAAACCAACCAAAAACCTTTGAGACCAATTAAAGTGGAATCTGTATTGTAGATTTCTTTCTCTCTTTCCTTTTGCTAACATCTATCAGTCAGCATCACTCATCATTACGGGGTTGATTTCCTTTATTTCTAATTCTTTCTTTCCTTTATTAGTCTTTATTTGAAAGATAGAATTAGTTTTTAGGATATGGCTTTTGTCAGAACTGATCATCCTTTCTATGACTTTCAAGAATTGAAAATGGTGTAGACAGTTCCATACACAGAGATGTAGAATGAAAGTTCATTAGGTGCATAATTCAACACCCAATCTTTGAAGTTTTCTTAAATTATTTTGATGTCATGGGCAAAAGTTTTTTGTTTTGTTTTGTTCATTTTGTTTTAAACTATATTATTGCCATTAACCTCATCTCAGGGTGCCTGCCTATCCGTGGTGCTGTGCTGGATATTCTTCAAAAGGAATTCTAATGGACCCAATCTGTTAACTGATAGCCATGGTTATGTAGAGTCTTAAAAGATGTGCAAAAGCCTGAGTAAGAATTTGGACTAAATTATTGTCTTAGTTTCTTGGGCCTGCCATAACAAAATGATTTAAGACAACAGAAATTTATTCTCTCACAATTCTGGAGGCCAGAAGTCCAAAATCCAGATGTCAGCAGGACAGGACTGTGCTCCCTCTGAACGCTCTAGGGAAGAATCCTTCCTTGCCTCTAACCTAGCTTCTAGTGGCTTCTGGAAATCCTTGGCATTCCTCCGTTTATAGCTGCATCGCTCCAATCATGGCTTTTGCCTTCGCATGGCCTTCTCTGTGTGTGTCTCTGTCTTTCTCTGTGTCCTGTCCTCTTCTTGGGAGGACACCCGTCATTGGATTTAGGGCCCACCCTATTCCAATACACACATCCTCATCTTAATTTGATTACATCTACAAAGACTCTACTTCCAAATAGATTCACAGGTTTAGGGAATTAAGACTTGGACATATGTTTTGGGCAGTCACAATTCAATCCATTATAGTCATATATATAAACCCACCATTTCTCACCTGCTTCATCAACACCAGCTCCTGTTTAGTGAGTGCCTAGCATGTGCTAGACACATTGCCAGCTTTCTAAACCTATGCAAGAAAGTACTATAATTGCAGTTTGCACATAAAGAAATGGAGCTTTAGATACCTTCCCCGACATCACAAAGCTTGTGAGTGGCACAGCCAGTATTTAAGTCCAGGTCCTTCCTATTTCAAAGCCCATGCACTTTTCCCTCTGTGGTCTTTGTGGATTAAAGAGAACATAAGGTGCTTATACTTGGTTTGGTAGTAGATTCAGTCTTTACATGAAAATGACTTAAGTATATATGTAAATATTCAGATTTAAGAGAAGAAACCAATGGTTGATCGAAACCACAAGTGAACACCACCCCTCTGGGTACAGACCCGAAACTCGGGATATCCTGAAAAACAATGGATATCACCACATATGACATGAAATATGAAGGCTCCTCCCAATGTTCCAAAGGCACCACATATTTTAGGAGAAATGTCTGTTAAAAGACATTATAAAGCAGACCAATGAAATTTTTTAAGAAGTTGAAATAACTGAACAGATTTCTCTTTGGAGAGGTCTTAAGGGGATAATTTCAGATGTGGGCACTCTGCATATATTAATATAGGTATTTTATTTTCAAATAGCTTTACTATAAAGTCTCTAATTTGACATTATGCTTGCTGAAGCTTAAAGCACTTATAAAAACAACTTAAT
Organism: Mirounga angustirostris; assembly: GCF_029215605.1. Classification (NCBI taxonomy): domain Eukaryota; kingdom Metazoa; phylum Chordata; class Mammalia; order Carnivora; family Phocidae; genus Mirounga; species Mirounga angustirostris. The sequence continues at coordinate 28,762,294 of NW_026991711.1, read as the reverse complement.
TCTATCTCCAAGTGAAAAGGGGAGAATGAGTTTTAAATATGCTTTTATTATTTCTTTATTACACAATTGAGAGAGACAAGATATTCTAATTAGAGTTTGCATTTTTTTTGTCTTTATTAGTGAAGGTGAGCATTTAAAAATTATATTTCTTTGCCATTTACAATGATTTTTTGCCCGTTGATGTCCTTAGCTCTTTGCATGATATATGTATTTGGGAGGAATTGGGCACTTTTTCTCCTAATGGTTTGCAAGAACTCTTTCTATAGTTAGGATATTAATGATTTGTCTGTCATATTTGTTCTTTAGTGTTTTTCCCTGCCTACCTATTTCTCCTTAACTTTGCTAATAGCGCTTTTCTTTGAACTCTCTTTCCCCTTTCTAATTCTTATGTCACCAAAGTTATTGCTCTGTTTCTTTATGAGTCTCTCCTTAAGGCTATGTTTAAAAAAAAAACAAAACATTCCATACCTCAAGACTATTTAAGTATTTTCCTAGCATTTTTATGATTTTTACCATCACCCTCATAATTATGATTTTGTATTTTAGTCTGTAATCCATGGGATGATTTTTGGCCCACGTTTCAGGTCTTCATTCTCTGAAAGACCAGGAAGAAATAGTGTTCTCCTTAAATAAAGTAGCAGCTGTGATACGCCAGACTGCAGAACGATGCTCCTTGCCAGGGGACCCGCTGCAGAGTCTCCCTCAAGCTCAAGTTCTTTAGCTCCTGTGAAGTAATAGGAGCTAAAACCCATATGCTTTCCTCATCCCAGTCTCAGTTTCTCCACTATTGACCTGCAGAGTATTGCTCTTGCCTCTAATTCTTCAGAAGCTCTTGCCCATCACATAACTGCTCTTTAATTGTGCCATTCATTAATTAAGATGTCAGACCATGTGTAATGCAAAAATGAAGGGAAATCACAGGTGAGCAGCATAGCTTGTCTAAACCTGTTTGCTAATCTATAAAGAGGAGATAACAATACTTTTTCATATGATTGATATAAGAAAGTAAGTGAAATGATTTATGCAAAGCAAGGAAGAGCTTTTAGAATGATTGTTCGTGTTATTAATGTTATTAATATTGCTTCAAGTCGGATCAAAGATTTTTGTTTGGGAGTGTTTTAAATATCCACTAAGTTGGGGTTTAGTTTTGGATTTCAATTATTTGCACTAACTCTGCTCCTGTTGGAGCATTAATATAGATCATGTGGGCCATTATTTAACCCCCAAAATGTGGATGGCTTCATGGTAAACTAATAAAGTATCATGAAAAAATTAAACCTTTAAAATATACTTTTAAGGCCCAGCTACTAAATATCATCTTCTAAAAATTGAGGAGTGATAATTAGGAGATGACCTAGAAATTTGAAAACATCACTTAAGGATGCTTAGGGAATTATTGAAAATGTTTTATTTTGTAGTACTTAGCGTTTTGCAACAATATACTTTGCATTACACATTGCAAAAGATATGTAACATTGCGGATGACATTACAATTTCTACCCTATTCATTTTTATTTTTATAAGAATTGAATTACAAGATTGAACCAGACTACTTAATCAGCTTCTTAAAGATTAATAACGAAGTAGACAAACGAGGTGGAGAATATAAACTACTTCGTTCACTGGAGCATATACAAATTCTTAATTTTTATGGAAATTTCCTTTGAGTCAGCAAAAACATACATGGGCTTTTTTCTCTGAATCAATCTAAGCACATTAGGTCAATAACAGACAATTGAGCAACTGTCAGTCTCCTGTAACAATATCCATCAGAAAAAAAAAGTGTAATTACAAACTTGTATTGCACTTATTTAGTGTTCTAAAGCTACAGTTATTATCAAAGGACATAGTCAGAGGTGAGCAGGCTTATTTACTCATTTACCTTATTTACCAACCAGCTTCATTGCCTTTCACAATACTTCACAATACTAAAATTGTCTTAGATCGTGCTGGAATCTTTCAAAATGTACTCACCTTGCCAAAGGAAATCTTAATTTTATGACTGTGTGTGTGTGTGTGCGTGTGTGTGTGTTAACCATTGAAGATATGTTTGCTTTTTCTATACTCTAAACACATGTGTTTTTAGATTTTTTTTTTTGAGATAATTTTTCAGGCGAGTAGTACCTATATGAGATAAAAATTGCTCCATGCTAATCATAGGCATTATTAATTGAAAACCACATGCTTAGTAATTAGCCTGTAGGGTTTGTCTTCCTGCCAGGATAGGGAAGACTCCCTGGATAGAAGATGTCACACCAACTAAACTGATGCTGTGCTTGTTCTTAGCCAAAAGGCCAAGAAGTGAGGCAGCCAATTGGCTGGAATTTAGCAGCCAGTCAAATGGTTTGGTCCCTGCTGGATGTAAAGTAATGGACAGGGTGCCATAGGGGCTCTCTGATGAAGTGGAAGACACAAGGGGTTCAAAGTCTAATGAGGAGAAAAAGGACTGTTGAAGATGGAACAAAACGATAATACAACTAACAGAAATGATAAATAAAAGATTATTTTGTTGATTAAATATTCCAAATGAGGTAATTGGTGAATATTCCAAAAGCAGTGAATTTTTTTTCTCTGGGTAAGTTTTGTTTAGGATTTAAAGCTAGATTGTTTCTGGTCTTTAATGGATACTGTTGATTGCCCGCCCAGAGGCTGCTCCTCTGTTCTTCCTTCCTGAACAGAATTTTCTTGAGGGGCTCCCTGAGAAGACAATGGGTACTTGACATTCCACTGGTAAGTCTTGTTGGTGGACTGTGGTGGACATGTGACCAAGTTGGACCAATCAGATGAAGGGAAAGGTTTTTTATTCCATGTTGAGGGGAAGTCACCTCTTCCTTTTAGCTGGACACGCTCAGGAAAGCGTGAATCTCAGTTGTTACTGGCCACCCTCCTGTGACCAGGAAGGGAGCCAATCTGAGAACAAAGTGGATATATATGGTAGGGCTTGAGGCTTGAGAGTTGGAATTTCTGAAAAGATCCTAAAGTCTTCATCCTCTTATAAGGATGAGATCATCATTGAAAGCAATTGTGTACTACATTTTATATAAAGCATTTTAATTTATTGTATGTATGATTCTCACATCATACCATGTCTTAGAAAGCTGCCTGCATTACCAAGCCCACACTGTCCATCGAAGAAAGCTGAACATCTAGACTTTGTGGTATTGATTTTACAGATTAGTTTTAAATTTTTTTTAAAAGTTTCATTTTTCTCAGCCGTAAAAATGAGTTAGTTATATTTCTTTCACAAGCATTCATGATAGATAGTAGGCAATCTCTATTAAGTAATTTTTTTAAGTCAAAGTTACAATGCAACATGATGTCACATAATTATATATTATTTTTGGCTGTTAGGAAGCCACTTCTTCCAAAATTCAACACTTAATAAGAATATGCCTTTTAAGTCATGCACTTGGTTTAAACAGAGTATCCGTACTTCAGTTTATGGCTAATATGATCCCAAAAATCCCCAAGGAAAATCCTTCAAGCACTCTGATTAGCTCTCTCTTTTTTTTTCAGTCAAAGTCTAACATAGATCATGTTGATTCAGGAAAAAAACGAGATCTATAGCTGTGCACCAGGCTAGACAAATTGCTTTAGCCCAAAGATTGAAAAGGCATCGCCTGGCTGCGAGAGCCCATTTGCATGAACTTAGTTCCCCAGACGGTGATGCCAGCCACCAGAAGAGTGGGCTCCTTACTTCTCAGGTTCGTGACTTCCTCTGCAGGCTGACCTTTTCTTACTGCTAACCCAGTATCCATATTCCATAATTTGTGTAGCATAGTAAATTGGTGGTCATTCACTGTGCAAAGTCATGGTATAAACTGGCCCTCTGGGCACTTCCTAGCATGCTTTCTCCTTGCTTTGAGACTCATCAGACACACTGTTCATGTCTGAAGCTCTGTTTACATGACCTGCTTGTTAAAAAGGGACATTTCTCTGAAATAGGCAAGATATAACAGAAATTAAATTTGGAACATGCTATTTAGAAGGGAGGTGAACTATTATTTTCTTTATCAGTTGTGAGGCTACTTCTGGCAATGTGTAGAAATTTCTTTGAGCAACCCAAGGGAATGTGAATATGTTATTGGTTTACATCTTTAGAAATAAAACTTCAGATTATCTTCATTAATTAATTCTACCTTTCAAGACTTACTGAACATCTCCTTCCTGTCATGTGTCGTGCCAGGGGCTGGGAATATGTACAACAATGATCAGTTCTCTGCTCTCATCGTGCTTATGGTGTGGTGGAAGCAGAGAAAAATCAGATGATTGTGCAGGTGAAGCTCATTTTAGCTCTGTGTAAGGGCTAGGACAGAAAGTTACATGGTACTGGGAGAGCAGAGGAAGGGTTAGAGGGAATTTGACTGAATTCCAGAAGGTTTCTGGGGGGGTTACCAAGGAAAAATGAAAGGAAAGACTGTACAAGGACATGGAACATCACGAGCAAAGGCCCAGGAAGGAGGACTACTCTTTGAAGAACTGAAAGAAAATAGTGTGTTTGGAGAACAGTGGGTGAAAAGTTCCGAATGAGCCTGCAGAGGGAGGCTGCCAGCCAGGCCACGCAGGGCTTCGTAGGCCAGTTTAAGAGAATCTGATCCCAAGAGCATTAGTTATTGAGAGGTTTTCAGGAGGGGGATGTGTGAAGTCTGATTTTATTTAGAAAAGATCACTCAAAATGCAGAATGAAGGGGAGGAGAACAAAAGCAGAATCGTAGACATTTTTTAAGCTGTAGTTGTCATGACAGTCTCCTTTGCAAGCATGAAAAAGCCCCAAATTGTTCCCACAGTCACTTTCAGTGACCTTACCCAGGTACATGGCCTCAAATGCTATTTATATACTGATGGCAACCACATTTGTATCTTAAGCACTGACCTTTCCCCTGTACTACCAAACACCCAGTGGCCTCCTTGATATCATCTCTTGGTGTCTGATAGACATCTCACACATAACAGGTCCAGAAATGGACCTCCCGATCTTCCCCAGATTTGCTTCTCCTATCATTTATTAATATTCTAAGCTACTGGCAACTTTGGACTTCTGGACTTAAAAACTTGGAGTCATCCTGAATGCCTTTCTTTTCCCTCACACCTCATGTCCAGTCCGTCGGCAAATGTCTGATTCTATGTCAAAATCCTATCAGAATCAGACCACTTCTCACGCGCACTGCAGCGCTCTTGGTGCAGTCTGCCGGCATCTCTCACTTAAATGGTTCTAACTCCTCTCACTGCTTTTAACGTTTCTTCTCCTAGACATTCACCCCAGGCTCTTCACAACACTGCAGCCAGCATTCCCACTGGAAGAATTCCCAAATGGAAGTCTAACCCCACCCTTCCATGCTTGAAACCTATCAGGGACTCCCAATGTGACTCGGAGTAAAATCCAAAGGCCTTGAACATCCTACAAGGCCCCTGCCATTTAACAGTTATTGTATTTTCTATTGCTCTCCCTCTTGCTTCCACCCCCTTGCTACTCCTCAGACACTCTAGGAGTCTTTTCATTTGCTGTTCCCTCAGCCTGGAATGCTTCTCCCCATGGTGCCTGCAGACTCACTCCCTCTCCACCCTTCAGGTTTTTACCTAAGAGTCATCCCAGTGAAACCTTCGCTGGCCACCTGTAATTGCAACCCTTCCCCACCTCTGACATTCTCATCCTTTTTCCTGTTTTTATTTTTCTCCATGGCTCTTATCACTAACAAAATTCTATACTCATTTCATTTACTTTTTTTTAAATTTTATTTATTTATTTGACAGAGAGAGACACAGTGAGAGAGGGAACACAAGCAGGAGGAGCGGGAGAGGGAGAAGCAGGCTTCCTGCTGAGCAGAGAGCCCGATGCAGGGCTCAATCCCAGGACCCTGGGACCATGACCTGAGCCGAAGGCAGACGCTTAACAACTGAGCCACCCAGGCGCCCCCTTTCTAAACCCTTTGTTTTTGCTGTGCATCTCGAATGTACACTCTAGAATGTGAGCCCCATAAGAGCAGGGATCTTTGTTAAGGTGGTTCCCTGCTGTATCTTTAGTGCCTAATGAAGTGGTTGGCACATAGTGGCATCCTATAAATGTTTGTGGTTGAATGAATTTATCTTTGCATTTTTAGCACTTAACTGGCTATTTGATATGTGGTAAATGCTCAATAAATGTTTCACAAATGAATGAGCGGAATGACTTAATACATGTTTTATTGTTAGCCAATTGCGCTTTGAAACAAAGTGCTCAACAATTTTTTATTAATTCATTCACATGGTAGGCATTCAATACATATTTGTTTTATGACTAAATAGTTTTGAAGGCTTTGTAGAGTGCCCATCCCACAATAATTTACGACTTATTTGGATGCCTATACCGCAATATTTACTATTTATGCTGCTGAGTAGTTATCAAGGGACCTTACGTGGCATGCGTCAGAACCCCTCTCCACCCTGAGACTCTGGCTTTTTGTCCCTGAAACCCAAGAAACTGTGAGTGGAGTTTGAACGTGTGGAAGAAAGAATGAGTGAATGTGCAAGAAAGTGTAAATACAGTGAGGTGGCTGCACTGAGAAGGTTTCACTAAGCTTTTCACCTCCTGAGGTTAATCCACAGAGCTTTCCGTGCTTGTACTTTCTGAATTCAGATCACATCCTGCTTCTGGCTAGAAGAAAAGGATAATGGCAGCTAGAGGAAACACCTTCCCAAGTGTAATTCCCAGAAGATGTGCCTCAGAATCTTTGGGGCCGGAGGTTTAGTGCTGTGGAGAGAAGCTTGGTAAAAATGTAGATTCTGGGGGCACTTGGATGGCTCAGTCAGTTAAGTGTCTGACCCTTGGTTTCAGCTCAGGTCATGATCTCAGGGTCGTGAGATCGAGCTCTGAAATCAGGCTCCATGCTCAGCAGGGAGTCTGCTGGACATTCTCTCTCTCCCCATCTCCCTCTGCCCCTGCCTCTGCTCACATGCTTACACAGTCTCTCTCTCTTTCTCTCTCTCTCTCAAATAAATAAATAAATAAATCTTAAAAAAAAAAATAAAAACCTGCTGATTCAGGGTTCTGGCTCAGATCTACCATTTCAGGATTTGGGGCAGTGAAGGATGTCACAGGGAAGTGCAGGGAAGTGAATCTACACTGTTCATAAGCTTCCCTAGTGATTCTTACACTAAAATCTGAAACCCAGTACATTCTTTGAATCAAGGTGAGAGTTGACCTTGCCTTTTAAGGAGTCCATCTAGACTAGGACACTGTCCATGGTACCAGAAATCATTTTATAGGTCACATGCAGAAAAATAGAGAAATCACCATAGAGACCCATCTTCATGGGGATTTCTGCTTCTGAACTAAATTGTGCACACTCTGATTCTTAATATCTAGGCAATTAAAAGTAGGATTTCTGGGTTAAACAAGCTTGAAGAAATGGAAACATTACCACTGTGACTCCAGAGTAGTTTATGGCAGGTAAGGATTTTCAGACAAGAAAACGGGGCTATGAGGATAATAGAACTAGAACATTTGCAGTGAAAAAAAAAAAGAGAGGGGCCTGGCCATGGTCTGATAGTAGGATTTACATGGGAGGTGATAGTTGCCATTCTCTGTCCACAGGAATGACAGACCAGAGGAAATGGATAGAAAATTACAGCAACCTGGATTTGAGTTCAGTGTAATGTAAATGTATTTTCCAAATCATGAAATTGTTAAATGCTGAATTGAGTTTCCCAGAGAGGGAAATGAGAATCTCCTTCAGTGAGTATCTTTAAATTGAGATAAATATAAAGTTGTCTGAGTGTTGTTTGAGGAGACACATTGCTACAGGCTGGGGGCACAGGTTCAATAATATTTCAGGTCTTCTTTTGTCCTTAATTTTTTAATTAGAAATATTTCCAAAGTAATATTTCATAGGTTATATAACAAACAAGGTCTATACAGACAAATGGGTAAAAATTCAAAGAAGAAAGTAAGATTTTAGTAGGAGCTGTTTGGGGATTTGCATTCCCTAAATTGTAGGGAAACAAAATGAATTTTAGGTTTTGTATGGTTCTGCTTCATTAACTTGATCATGGGCAAAATGAGACTCCTGATTTCCACCTACAAAGTGGCATATGAGGTAGCAGTTAATTATTTATATCTCCTATTATTATCAGATTAACACAGCAGGCATATTCAATAAGCAAATGGATTTGACTTTTTTTTCCTGTTTGCTCTGACAGTCTGGAAGTAGATTCATTTTTGTGGATTTCTTTTCTAAGATTTCTATATGAGACAGTATTTTTATTTATTTATTTATATATTTTTTAAAGATTTTATTTATTTATTCTTGAGAGAGAGAGAGGCAGAGGGAGAAGCAGGCTCCCCGCTGAGCAGGGAGCCCGATGTGGGACTCGATCCCAGGACCCTGGGATCATGACCTGAGCTGAAGGCAGACGCTTAACCATCTGAGCCACCCAGGCACCCGAGACAGTATTTTTAAAAAGTGACATACTACAAATCTGAAGTGTTAGTAACAGAGAACTTGATTTGCACAAATAGAAGTAACAAGAGCAGACACGTTGATTTAAACTTTATCTTCTTAGAAAAGTACTAATTTTTCATTTGAAAAATGAATTTCTCCAGGTCATTGTGAAATTTGCATTTTTACTTTAATAGTTATGATTTAATATGTTCAATTCTAAATTTGAAGAGTCATTTAAAATACACCTGTTATTTAATTTTCAAAACCATATATTTGTAGTACTTTGAAAGTGGTATATGACTCTCCATCCAATTTTATCTTTTCTGGAAAAGACCCACATCCCTCATTTGGAAACCCTTCAGATATTTGTTCAGGTGAGGAGTGTAGTCCTCTGGCCTTGGAAATCATCTCTAATTCCAAGTTGTTTGTGGTGGAAGCACACTCTCAGCTTCACAGCCCAGGGATGATCCTTGTGGAACGAGGGACTGGACCTGCCTGGTCCAAGAGGAGAATTCCAGGGACTTCTAACTGAACTCTGGAGGCATGTGGTTTTCATGCTGCCACCAGCATCTTTAGAACTTGGCTTCAAGCTGGGTTCCTGGGTAGGATAAAAATCCTGGTGCAACATCTCTCCTCTCGAGTTTCTGGCAGGTGGATGGTAGATCCTGACCACTAAATACTTTGTAATTAGAATGCCTCGGGCAGTCCCTGTCATGCTACATCTGTAAGGGAGGGAGGGCAATGTTAGTATGACTGTGCTCATTTCTTTAATATCTCATGCCTGTGGACCCAAGCACAGCTGCCTGGGGGGCCTGTGTTTGATGCGTGAACTACAGGAAGACCTCAGAAATGAGTCTAATTAGATCAGTGTCTGAACGCTTTGTGGAAGCAAGATGTATTATTCATAACCAAGCCTAAACCATTATATAAAGAAGAATAGCCCAATATAGGCACTGCCGCTTTTAAAAATAGAACTTGTCAATTTTTGTGTTTATTGTGTTTATTACCTGCCTTCCTGGCACTGGAATGTAAGTTGCCAGAAGGCAAGGAATTTTTTGTTTTGGTTGTAGCCATGACTCCTCTAACAATTCCTGGCACAAAGGTAGGGATCAATAAACGAATGAATATTAGCTTTTTTTTTTTTAAAGATTTTATTTATTCATTTCAGATACAGAGACAGAGAGAGAGCACGAGCAGGGAGAGAGGCAGAGGGAGAGGGAGAAGCAGGCTCCCCGCCGAGCCTGGAGCCCGATGCGGGGCTCGATCCCAGGACCCTGGGATCATGACCTGAGCTGAAGGCAGATACCCAACCGACTGAGCCGGCCAGGCGCCCGAATATTAGCTTTTAATATCATGAAATTCAGAGAGTATAGTTAAACAGTGTTTATTTTACCCAGTGTAATCAAATGAGAGGTACATGTTACTCCTAAACTGTGTACAAATATGTTATTTTCAGATAATCAAATGTGGTCAAGAAAGTCGAATGAGAAAGGCAATAAGCTATCAATCAAACTGTTGATCTAAATGACGACAGACTCCTAAAAGGGAATTGAATTTTAAGAGGCCCATCCTGGAGTATGTGTAGATTCTTAGTGCTTATTGTGTTGGAGGAATAATTAATGAGGAAATAAAAATTGTACCAATAGGGTAGCACTTCATCTTGTTATCATTGTTGACCCCAGCCTGTAATTATTTTCACAGTTAACTTGCCATATCATATCTATAACTTTTAATGCATTTCAACAGTAGTTAGAAAGCCCTTGGATGGATTAACTCCAATTACAACTCTTCAGGAATTGTTCAAATTGTTCAATTTGGGGGATTGTCTGTCATTCTTAACGAACGCATCAAATAGAATTTTGGTTTGTGGCTTTGTTTTATCCCCATTTAGAGAGAGAGAAGGTTTTCTTATTGCAACTAAGAATAAAAACCTAAAATGTCCTAAAATTTCTAAAAGAATGGGCATGTGTTGTAATGAGTACTGGGTGTTACATGCAACTAGTGAATCATTGAACACTACATCCCAAACCAATGATGTACTATATGGTGGCTAACTGAACATCATAAAAAAAGAACGGCCCTTGCATTATCAATATATTTACCACAATTTTGGAGAAAATTATTATCATCAGTGTTTTAGACTACTTGTGTGTGCAAATAGCCAGGTTCTGAAGAAAATGGATATAGAAGTCAATATTTCCCTTTTCTTAAAAATACTGACTTACAGCCCCATAACTATAAACAATATTTGTTCATTGTTTGACTTCAGATTTCCCTTTTGTGGTCCTACAACAAACAAATATATTGTTTATCATTTTATCTCTCAGTTTTATCCTTTACTTGCTTCTGTCCCTACCTCATACGCCTACACAGAGTATAATAAAAAACACACCATCTTAAAGGCTCAGAAGACACAGGAATTTTTTCAGATACTGGAGAGATCTTAACGTCCACAAAGGCTAGTTGTTTTAATTCAAAAAACTGAGGACCAGAGAGATGATGGGTCAAAGGTTACACAGTGACTTTGTAATAGAGATGGGACTGAGATTTCCTTTTGCTTTTTCTTTGGTGACCTGCCTCAGTTAGCTGAGGGTATGAAGACTGCCCAATTAATGCTGGCTGACTTACGCTGAACAGAGTCACAATGAATTCCTCTGTATTTGATATGGAATTAAAAATAGTCAACCTGATTTTTATTAGCAGTCTTAAACACATCCTTAGAAAACATGCATGGATGTAGTCTTAAGTATAGATAAGAGCATAATTCAGTAATATGAATATTTATTGCTAGATAATTGTTGGAGGATAGATATCGATGCATTTTCCCAATTAATCAGTGATGGTCGGGAGCAGTTACAGGAGATAGAAGATGGGAATCTGCAGGGGCAGTGGAATAAATAGATAATCAGAATAAGAAGGGGTCACCCTGGAACTCCCAAGCAAACCACCACAGCTTGATAAAAGAAGAGAATAGCAATATGCATGAAACCAACAGGAACAGTTTTAGCATTTACTCCCAGCTTTCATATCAGTGAGTTGACGTGTTTGCTTGTTAAAAATCCATTCCCTTAGACTTTTTTTTTTAAAGATTTTATTTATTTATTTGAGATAGAGCGAGAGTGAAAGAAAGAGAACACAAGCAGGGGGAGCAGCAGGGAGAGGGAGAAGCAGGCTCCCTGCTGGTGCCCGACGTGGGGCTCGATCCCAGGACCCTGAGATCATGACCCGAGCTGAAGGAGCTGAAGGCAGACACTTAACCAACTGAGCCACTCAGGCGCCCCCACCTTAGACTTTCTTCTGGTGTCTTCCAACAATGCTGTCATTTTGCAATTTTATTTCCTTGGACTTTTAAGATACAAATCTGCATTTTAAATTGGTTGCAATTGGGTAATTATTTGCATTATATATCAATATATCAAGTTTTGTAAAGCAATGAGGGATTTAAAGGTCTGTTTGGTGACATTTATCACTTCTTTTTTGTAGGATGAGGATAAAACCTTTATTTCTTTTAGCTTCACACATAGGCAAATGCAAATTAGGAAAGCTTTGTATAAGGAGATTTTTCCTAACTTTGGTTGCATCTGTCTGATTGACTGAGGAAAATAGGAGAGCTCCCCCAGCTCATCTAAGTCCCAAGGGACATCTCAGCTTGCATGTAGGAGGTCAGAAACTGAACTTGATTATGACTTGGCACAGGAGGCTGATAAAGAAAGAGCAAGGTGATCCCCTGTAGGTCTGGGACACAGCTCAGGACATTTCTCCTAACTTATAAAGAAACAGGAAAATGACACTTTATTTGCTTTAAATCTATCTGACTGTGTTCAACTTTGCCAAGAAATGAAGGTGAATTTTGGCAGACTTTTTAGTGTGCAAACAGCTGCTCAAAATTATTTCCTAATAGTTTTATTTTCTAATTTGAATGCAAGTTCTATCAGGATATTTGATAGCAGTTGCTTTGAAATAGAGTTTTACAGTTGGCGAAGTAGAGGATTTGATAGAATTTATTCCTTTACAAATAGTGTTGCATCTGTTTCCCATGAAGAGTAATCGAAGAGATATCAAAACGAAGGAGATAAAGTTCTTAGAAAGACTTCACTGTAGTGCTAAATGCAGCATCTCAGAGCACAGCTGGGATCATAAAGGAATGGAACTGATAATGTTGACGCTAACATGTCTTCAGTGACAGTGAGATAAATTTTCAGGGAACATCTGAAACTAACCCACGCAAGAGGACACAGTGCTTGGAATACTGTTCACATTCATTCTCCTTCTCATTTCTCCCTTCCCTTGCTTTTCTTCCCCGCTCGCTTGTAGTTCCAGCCTTTAAACCATCTTTAATTCCTTCTACTTTGTGCTCCTGGGAGGCCCTGCACTTTGAAAATACTTGACATTCAGGAAAATACACTTTATATGTTAAAAATCAATGGTGACACAATATTTACAGCCCAAAGGCCAAACATTTGGAGTGTCTTTATAGAGAGTAAGTGCTCAGAGACCAGCTTTGTGCTACTAAGCTGTAGACATCAAAGAATAATAATACAGCAGCTTTCAACTCGCTGGCCCGAATGGGCTGCAGCCCAGTGAAGTGCAGTATTGAGCTGTTTCACAGATCTGTAATAGAGAGCTGGGCTGGGTATCCGTATTTTATCTTAATTACTAAGGAGCCCTTCATGTCTCAGAAGTCCCCATGTTTTGTTTCAAAACTTCCATCTGGAGAATGCGTTTATAGACCTGTGTCTACAAAAGAATGACAATACTTTGAATTAGGTTTTAAGAAGATTCCAGAAGGGGAATTCTTTAGCTGGTTCCTGCCATATCGCAGGGTTTCAAAGAAAGCTCATGGCCGGTCTGTGATTTAGTAGAAAGAAAAGAAAATGTCGTAGTTGGTGAGTCCCCGGCCACCTCGCAAGTTTAATTTTCTTGGATTAAACACACACCTGCAAACACACACACACACACACACGCATAGACAGCATTTATTAGCTCATTAGAAACTGCATTATGTGTCTGGGCAAGGAGTATCATTTGGTTTGTACATTTGACCCCTCACTGTTATTAGTTGCTCTTTACTAAATCAGCAGAAAGAGAGAGGATGGCAATAACTATTACTAAGCTAATAATAATTATCAGGACCAAACATAGTTATTGATGGTTCTTGCATCCTTTCATATACGTGCACTCCTGGTAATACTGATGTGCAACTTCTGTTATTGGGCATGAACTCTCTGTGACCTATCATTTATCATCAGATGAAGCTCTGCCTAGCCTAATAGTTACATTACGTAACAGAGCTTTCTGGTGGTGAAAGCAATCCGCTTAAACCGCTGATGTGCTTGGGTTTCATATGGGGTATAGAGTGCTCATTCTCTTTACTTGTAAAAGAGACTCAGAGGGGGCTATGTAAGCACTGACTAAAGCGTTCACCTTGGAGAAACCCGTTGATGAAGCTAGACAGGACTGAGAAAGGATCACTTTGGGAATGACTCCAAGCCAGAGAAACACGGAGGATTTAGGAAAGAGGAACCCCTCAATGTACCAGTAATAGAATTCTCAGAGAAGGGATCTAGAGATTTTTTAGTATGCCCTCTTGTTAGTTCTAGATGATGAGCTTGATAGTCTCAAGGTCATATATCTTTTTTTATGCCTTTTTCGGCCAAACTACAATGCTTCTCAGGGACAAAAGACAGGAAAGTCATGGTTTACGATCAATGTCTTCAGGACATCTAAGGTAGAGTCACCTCATTGCCAATTGCCACGCTGATCATTGTCAAGCAAAGAAGCATGTCTTTTAGGTCCTTCTCTGAAGTCATACTAGAGATCTGTTAGCAAGGGGATGGCTGGCGGTGGGGTGGGGAAGGGGAGAATGCTTCTCGGGGACTCAGAGCATATAATGAGAGCACCCTGGATTGGCTCCACCGAGAGTCCATCAGCTGGTGTGTTCCGCTTCCTGTGGGACAATGGCCCAGATGGTTAGCTTCTTCTGCCGGTGTGTTCAAAGGGAACACAATGTCACCAGAAGGCCTATTGAGGCCACCAAAACTGCACATACAGGGAGATAGCTCTTCAGTTGGTGACTCTTACCCTTGTGGGCAAGACCTTAGATCTTGGCCTTGGATGCTACTGGTTGGTTATGCTTCTGAACCTCTAGGAAATTCTTACATGACAGTAAGCTTTGAACATTGTAGGTCCCCAAAGACAGCAAGCCAGAAGTATTTGCCAATGGGTAATATACCTGCTCCATGTAGACAAGCAAGAAGGTAGCAGAGGAGTCACAGGCTGCTGTGCAGAAGGCAACCCTGGGGTTCATCTTCAGGAATCTCCTGCAGGCACTCCTGGGGAACCTGGGAGGTTGGGAGAGGGAGGCTGAAGTATCTAGTGACTGAGAGTCACACCCTCTAGCCATGGGACTGTATCTGTTTGCTGGGGCTGCCATAACAAACTGGGTGGCTTGAACAACAGAAACTCACTCTCTCACAGTTCTGGAGGCTGCAAGTCCAAGATCAAGGTGTCAAGTCAGGTTGGTTTCTTCTGAGGAATTTGAGGGAATGATCTGTTCTAGGCATTTCTTCTTCTAGGCCATCTTCTCCCTGTGTGTTTTTACATCGTCCTTCCTGTATGTACATCTGTCTCTGTGTCCAAATTATCCTTTTTGTAAGGACAATAGTCGTTTGGTATTAGGGTCCACATTAATGACCTCATTTAAACGTGATGATCTCTGTGAAGACCTATCTCCAAATAAAGTCACATTCTACCGTCACTGAACGGTTAGGATTCCAACATTTTTTTTTTTCAGGACACAGTTCGACCCATGCAGGGGTCTTGTGTGGGTCTCTCTGAGCTTTATTTCCATGGCTGATGGCTAGGAGCTGTTTGGGATGTCAGAGAAATTCTTGAGTTTGTGTGTGCTTGCGTGCGTGTATGTGTGCGTGTGCGAGTGTATGCGTGAGTGTGAGTACTACTTGACTTCTTCCTTAGCATCAGGCTCCAGCTCAGGCCACATTTCCCCACAGTTTCTTACCTGTCTGAAAGCAAATCAGTTTCCTTTTTTGGAAGCAGAAAGTATCTTTTCTTTCTCTGGGCCCTCTCCCCACTTTTCCCTCTACCACCTCTTTCTTCTTGCTTCTCTGTCACATTGTGGTTTTTGATTACGGATTCTTTCACTGTGCCTCATATTCCGTCTCAATTCATTTTTTTACTCTTTTGTTTCTTCGTTTTCTAACATTACATTCTTTTTGGCTCATGTAATTTTCTTCTCATTTCACCCTCTTTAAAAAAATTTTTTTTTTCCTCCATGAGTCTTTAAAAGGCCAAAGCAGAGATTTGAAAAATGTTTATTCACTTATGGCATCAGATTGTGAAGTCTTTATTATTCCTTCAACTGGAGTATTGTCTGTCCCAGGTTTTAACTATCCAGAGAGTAAACTTGCACCATGAGTAGCTTATCCTTTAATGAATTTTGCTGTCAGTGGTTTGAAGACTTACCTGGTGATTTTGAAAAGAAGCAAGGGAGTATAGGAAGAGGGTGTTTTCTCCTAAGACCTGAGACCTCACCTGAGTTCACCCAGCAGGAAAGTTGAAAGCAGGGACAACAGGTCTTCTTGGCCTCCACCATCATGTGATGATATTATTAAAAGACAGCAGAACAAATTGTTGGAGTTTTTACCCACTAATTACCCTCCTGTCTCCCCTTTTTAGCTCCTAAAACTGGTGTTCCATGATCCATGGCTGGTAAATATTTAATTGCCGTTCTCAGTAATGTGTTTTGCATTTTCACATTGCCCTCCTCCTCATGGTGGGGAAAGACAAGATGGGTAATGTCTGTGCGCATGTGTCCGTGAGTATATACTCTGGGTATTTTCTTTATAATAAAAGATAATATATACATTAGATTTCCTGTAATGGAGAACTTCGTCGCCTGCTTCTTAATGAGAGGTGCTGATGTGAAATGACCCCTGCTTTCCTAAACACACAGCAATCTAATTTGAACCTGTACGCCAATTATAGGCCTCTGTGGAGCAGTTTATGGGGAAACAATCACGTCACAATAGGATTAGAGCACTATGCCCCAGGACCACGAGGGAAGCCAGCCCGGGCATAACTGCAGGTTTATTCCTCTAAATTGTCTGTAAACAGCATTGATAGCCACCTTGGTACCACCTTGGTATTGTTTCTATAAATCCTCCATAGAAACAATCTAAAATGAATAGACAATGAGTCAGTAATGGCCTGTTAGTTCCCAACACAGGGTTGTGCCACCGATCTGCCTCATGAATACCACTCACAGGGCCTGCTCCTAGACGAACATTCACAAACGGCACAGCAGATGGGCTTCATGGCGATAATCGGGTTTAATATTCTGAGAGATCATGGTGAATTGTGCCTTCTCCCTGATCTTTCCTGGCGAAATTTAGCTTTCAAAAACTGGGCCATTGTGGGGCACCCGGGTGACTCAGTCGGTTGAACAGCCAATTCTTGGTTTTGGCTCCTGATCTCACGGGTCATGAGATGGAGCCCAGGTTGGGCTCTCTGCTCAGCGCAGGGTCCCCTGGCCCCTCTCTCTTCCCCACTGCTCCTCCCCTCGTGCTTTCTCTCTCTCTCTTTCAAATAAATAAATAAAATCTTAAAAAAAAAAAAAGAAATAAAAAAGAAAAAGCTGGGCCATTTTAGTCCTCTTAGTAAGTTTCTGTGGTCATATACTTTCCACACTGTCTTCAATAAGATGTTTTTTTTGCAGTTTCCTGACAATGCTGTCTCTGACTAAAATGAAGAAAGCTAAAGTTGACATGTTTTGATCATTAGGGCAGGTCTAAAGAGGAAGGTGAGCTGGGCAGAAGTCAAACCATTGGAACTGAGAGTAACCACTGGGTCATGCCAGTGGGTTTGAAGTCATCATGTGACGTGTGATAGATGATGGTTGTAACATGGCATCATGACAGGTCAATCCTATCCTCTTATAAACTAAAACCGAATAGAGTAAAATTGTGCCATTAAACTCTAAACAAGTGTTAGTTGTGTTTTCCAATGTCACATAAAATCCTTTTACTATACCTTGCTTCTCCTTTGATGCATAGAAGTAAAAGTAAAATATTTTCATTTGCTCTGCCGAATGCTTAATTTTTTCATTTCGGTGATTTACACATACTCAATTTTTTTTTCTCTGAATAGACCAAAATAGTTCTGTAAGTGAAGCTGCTATTCCATATTTGTTAGTGAGCTACACAAAACCATTTCTGTATTGCTTATTTGGTGTTGTTGCCTACCCACAAGAGGTGTTTTTAATGAGAAAAGAACCTAAGGATGAATGTAATATGCCTGAAAAAAGTCACACATTATATGTTCCCTGTGCTGGTGTTATTTGGGTCTCTGAGAAAGGCGAATCTCTGCTCAGACTAAGATTTAGTGGTGTCCTACCCCTCAGGCAGGGAAATAACTAATACTTGTTCGCTCCGAAAAAAATGTCTGAGTGCCTTCTGTGCGCCAGTCACCCATGGTGGACAAAATGGAGGCTCTACCCCAAGGATCGTACAGGCTATTGACTAGGAGAGAGTTGAAAGCATTTAGTTTATTCAGTTTAAAAGTAAAAACTCCCATGGAACGCACACTTGCTTTTTAAGAGAAAAAGTAGAGTTTGGGTTGAAGTGATAATTCAGCTTGAAGCTTGTTAAATTCCTTATTGCCCTCTTTAAAAACATGTATGTCTTATCCATCTCAGGCAGCCATAACTAAATACCATAGACTGGGTGGCTTGAAAATCAGAAATTTGTTTTCTCACAGTTCTGGAGCCTGGAAGTCTGAAATCAAGGTGCCATAATGGTCAGGTTCTGGCGAGAGCTCTCTTCCTGGCTTGCAAAAGGCTACCTTCTCTCTGTGTCCTTATATGGCTTTTCCTCAGTTCATACACTTGGGGAGAGAGAGAGGGAGGGAGGGAAGGAGGATCTTTTCCTCTTTTTATAAGGTCACCAAGCCTATGGATTAGGACTCCACCTTATGACTTTGTTTAACCTTAATCACCTCCTAAAAGAAGTACCATCTCCAAATACAGTCACATTGGGGATTAGGGGTTCCAAATACGAATGGGTGGACAGTTCAGTCCGTATCGATGTATTACTTATTTCAAAGTGCAGGTGAAATTTATTTTAATAGTAGATTTTTAAACTAGAGCCAATCATTCATGTATTTCAGAATAAGGATGCAATTATGTCTTGGAAACGGCACTCAGTTGGAAGCGGAAGATCTGAACTTGAGCACCAGTTGAGCTTGCCGGCTGCGGAAAGTTGGCATTCTACACCCAACACAGTTAAAATAAATGCCTCTGTCCTCTCATGCATGCTTTTTCCACTTAATAATGGGAACACCGTTCCTCAGCTGCTGAGGTAGAAAACCTCAGTTACCGCTCATCCTTCTTCCTTCTGTGAGCCTGAAATTCACTCAGTTGCCATGTCCTATTGGTTCTACATATGATCCATCACCTCCATCTACCACTCTTGCTTTCTGCTCCTATCTTTTCTTTATTGAAGACCAGCCTTACCTCTGACCAGGTGTTATGGACTGAATGTGTCCCCTCAAAATTCATACACTGAAATCCTAACATTTGGTGTGATGGTATTAGGAGGTGGAGCTGTTGAGAAGTGCTTAGATCATGAGGGTGGAGCTCCTATAAATGGGATTAGTACCCTTATAAAAGAGACCCCAGGGAGCTCTCTAGACTTTTCTACAATGCAAGGACAGAGCAAGAAGACAGCTGTCTATGAACCAGGAATTGGGTCTCACCAGACACCAGATCTGCCTGTGCCTTGATCTTGGACTTCCTGCCTCTAGAACTGTGAGAAATAAATGGTTGTTGTTTAAGCCCCTAAGTCTTTGGTATTTTGTTACGGCAGCCCAAACTGACTAGGACAAAAGTTGGTAATATCCTGCTATGTCCTTCTGCCACCAAATCTTTCCCATTGTTCTGATGATGTCCTTTCCTATTCAAATATATCCACCTGTTCCCCATTTACATAAAAGATAAAGCCCAACTCTGACATCAGGCCTTCTAATAGCTGTGCCCAGTTCACATTGCTCAGCTGGCCGCTCATCCCTCCTCCTCTTAACCACACTTGCTCATCACCTTGGACTCATCACTGCTTGATAAGCTGCCCTCACTCCTCCCCAAAGCTTCCATGATTTACCACTGTATTTTTCTTCATTCTAGTCATTCAACATTCAACAACTATGTGTTAGTGCTATCTTCCGGTCACTGTCTTAGGAACTGAGGAGATACAAAGGCGATAAGATATGGTTCTGGCTTTCAGAGTTCATTGTGTAGTGAAATGTGGATAGTCATGTAAACTGAGAGTTACAATTTAATATGACAGATAAGAGCTCAAAGCTGGAATGCTTGTCATACCCATTTCTGCATATGTGTATCTTACTCATTCAACTCTAACTCACACGACACTTAATCTCTTATTCCCTTCTCTTATTTCCAGGGCCTTTCTTCTGTGCTTTTCTTGTCTTTATTTCTTTCTGTCATATTTTAAGTGCATGTGTTTTCATGTCTTGTTTTCCTCAATTAGACTTTAAGCTTCTTGCAAACAATAGCTGCTCCATATGAAGTTTTATGTTCCCCACAGTTCCTAATATTATAGCCTTTTATCTAGTGCTCATGAATGTGCTGATAAAAGTAATTCCTAAGTATGTGGAACCACAGATTTAGACAGTGAACCCTTAATAAAACCACTTCCCATAAGTAGGATTGAAAACCTTTGTGATTTTAGCAGGTTTAAGCTTACGAATTTAGTAAAATAAAAGCCTGATTAGAGGTTTAGGAGGATACATTTCAAAATTAATTCTAGAGGTTGAACATTATGTACAAAGAGTGTACATGAAACACTAATTATTACTAATATGTTCTAAGCATTTAAAAATAGATTTGCTTATGATACTCTGTGAAGTGCTTCTGGAGAGTATATAAAAAAAAGCAGAGACTCTGGAGGCAAAGTCATATTCATTAAGCATAAAAAACAACAGGAAATATAACTTTTAACAAATATTTCCAACATTAAAGAAATATAAGCCCCAGGAGTTTTTGTGGTTTTACTTGCAAATGTTATTCATTTTTTATTTTAAATTAGAATTTCCTTTTATAAAATCCTTTGCAACAGGGGAAAAGGTTAATCTATACTCTAGGAAAGAAATATAACATTATTGTTTATTACTAGTTTCACTGATATTATAATAATTGTAAATATAAACACAGTGAATTGGCACTATTTTTTTTTTTTGCAGAGAGACTGAGCATTTATTCACATATTTCCATGTCATTTAGATTACTGACATTACAACCCAACCAAATAACCTATGTCACTACCATACTTTCCAGAAATTTGCCTTGAATCTCTTTATGAGACCAAAGAAAAAGGGATGTATTTTCAGTTGACCCTTGAACAACATGGGTTTAAACTGTGGGGGTCCCCTTATGTATGGGCTTTTTCAATAAACACAGTATAGTACTGTAAGTGCATTCCTTTACTTTATGATTTTCTTAATAACATTTTCTTTCCTCTAGCTTCCTATATTGTTAGAATACTGTATATAACACATACCACATACAAAACATGTGTTAATTGATTATTTATATTATCATTAAGGCCTCCCTCCAGTCAACAGTAGGCTATTAGTAATTACGTTTTGGGGGAGACAAAAGTTGCATACAGATTTTTGACTTCACGGGGGTCAGCGGCAACCGTAGGTAATTTCATAACTCACAAGTTATTGTAAGACTAAGACATGCTAAATTAAGAAATTTAGAAATTATAGAAAAATATTTAAACATGTGGAAAACATCATCCATAATCTTACCGTAGAAAAAGATTAAAAATATTGGTACCATTCCTTCCTGTCCTTTAAAAAATTAAATAATGACTTTTGTCTTATCTTTCTCTAGTTTTTTCTTCCTTCAGTATTTATAGGCAGTTTAACTATTGTATAGGATAGTAAGAGACATGATGTCTAAAACATGGTATAAAGAAACCATACACTGTGCGTCATGGGTTTTTCTCTCCCACCTCCTCAAACTTGGTGATGTTCTTCAGGCTTCTGTGTTCAACAAACATCCGTTAAGAGCAATTTTATGTACTAGACTCTATGCTGATCTCTAGATCTAGAGTGATAAAACAATGTCCCTGAATTCAAGAATGTCAAAAACCAAATATTATGGCAGGGGCTTTGTCAGAATATTGTAGAGCATGGACATAGAGGAAGAAGTAGTCAGATATTTTGATTCCAGATCATCTTTTGGTCTCAAATGATCTGAGCAACCTCATCTCTTTTTCTAACTTCAAAGCTGTTTTGTCAACATTTACTTCCTACTTGAGCCAACATTAATGTCCCCAAGAAGGGAACAAATTACAGACAATAATCTTGGTTAAAATATGCTGAGCCTAGAATTTTAGGCCAGTTGTTTTCCTTTTATCTTTGTCACATGACACTGTTTTACTGTGCTATTTTTCTCTCCCTAATATTTATGAGACAAAGTCAATGAACAGAGCAATTTGAGTTATTGGGTAACAATTATGTTCAAATAAAATGTATTCAAAAAGCCAAAAAAATTGGGGGGGTTTATTTCTGAAGGTAACATGATCATAGACAATAACTCAGCTCCACCATGCTCAAGGCCATAGGACTTCAATGAACACAAACCCCAAACTCAGGTGCTGGAAACTATGACATAGATGCCTCTTATTGGTGAAATGTACTTCTTAGGAATTACACACAGTTCTTCCCTTGACAGAATGTTTGTCCCACAGTGCATCATTCTTTTTTCTTCTGCCATTCTTATGAGAAGCAGGATCACAATCTTTAGGGCATGTACAATGCCTTGTTCGCCATGGCTTCCTTGCACATCCCTTATCCCATCCTAAGTGCCCAATACTCAGTATGTGTTTGTGGACTTGAGTTCAACCAACCTACATTATATCTGAATTTATTTAATATGATCCAAGCTAAATTTTGGCAATGTAAGTCTAAGCATGTAACTGAAACCATTTCATTTTGAATCACTGCAATATGACTTTTTCAGTCACTTGAAGAAGGAGGCTGTGCCCTCCTCATTTTTGCATTCCCACTGACTAAAATATTACCAAGCACAGTGGACACTTACTTAATGCTCATTGAACTGAATTAAACAGAATTGCATTTCCTTGGCTGGCTTATAAAAAACATCATTACTATCCATGTAAGCTTTTACCTCATGTAAACCATCTACAACTCTACACTGTTTAAGCTCCTATTTCTAGAAGAAGGCAAACCAAGTCACTGTGAAATCATTTCCTCAGTTTCCCCCATTTAAACTCTTAGGTGATTTCTTCATATGCCTTGTTCTCACCATCAGCATAAGTCTTGTCTTGCTACCATTCTTGACGTTGGAGTTTTAAATCATTTATTTTAAAGGGGGATGAACTATTTACCTGGATAGGATTATTTCTGGATATGAAGAAGACTCTCACAGAAGAGGGAGTTAACCCCCAACTGCAAACATAAACATCTCTCAGACTGAACTTAGCTGAAAGCCTCATTGATGAGCTTTAAGGGAATTTTAAAACTTGGCATAATGAAATCACACCCCTGAGTTTTGCAGGAATGATTGCTGCACTGTAACATGTATTGTACTTAGATACTTAGATTAAAGATCTATTTTTATTTTTATTTTGTTATCAATTATGCATCCAGAAAAGAAATTCTATTACTAATGGAACCATTGAAATAGATACTTAGAGGAGTGAATGGATCACTTTATTTCTTGTCAGTTTCTATATTAAGCTTCCCAAAGCCCATTTGAGTATTTATCTACTATTGTTATTGTTGTAGAGTAGTGTACCTGGGGGAAATCTATAAGAGGAATGAATAGGCCTGAATTTTATATCAGATTCTGCCTTTTCTTGCTGTATATTTTTAGACAAGTAGCTTTATACCAGTAACTAGTCAGTGCCACAATAGGGAAAGACCTCACTTTGATTTTTATATCACTAACTTTTAAAGGAAAACCTATCAGTTTCTTTTATATAGGGGTATAATTTTATCTTTGTGTAAACTACTAGGCTGGACATATCACCCTGTTCTGTAGACAAGAAAATTGAGATTACCTATTTGCTCAAAGCTTAAAAGCGATATAATGACAGAGCTGGTATTAATGATTGGCCATGGAACATTTGTAATCAAGGTACTTTTCTCTCACTCGGTAATTGAGCAAATGGAGATGCATGAGCAGAGGTAATATCTAACTTCCGGCAGGAGTCAAGATCTAATTTCTGAAGTAAAATTTCAATGCCTGCGAAAGCAAATCAATGGAGGGAAGAGAATTGGTTAGTCAGGGAAAGACGGACTCTAAGGCAGTGGTTCTCAAAGTGTGATCCCTGGGCCAACAGCATCACCATCACCTGGCAACGGGTAAAAAATGCCAATTATTTTCTCCACCCCAGATCCATTGAATCAGAAATTCTGGGGAGAGTGGCCCAGCAAACTGAGATGTAATAAACCCTTCAGGTGATTCTGATCCATGCCCATATTTGGGAAGCATTGCTAGACTTAGGAAAACCTCTTAGACCCTGAGAAAGTGTGAAAGTCCTTTGGAATTTCTTGTTCCCAAGCCTGTGGCAACCAGGTTGACGTTGGGTATGGTGGAGATTACCACTCACAGGCCCAGACCTAGGCCAAAAGCTAGCTGGGGACCTCCGGGTAGCAGCAGCTGCCTGGGTACTCTGAGACCATCACAGAACAAACAGCAAGCCTTTCTGAGAAATCTGGGGCCAGTGGAGGTGTTCTGGTTGTTCACCTGGCCCTTCCTAGCTTGAATATGGAGGCGATACCACAACCACGGTGTGTCAGGTTTGGGTTGGGAGCTATCTGGAATCCCATCTTTCCCATCCGTGCATCCTAGGTCCTAGAAAGGGGTCTGCTTTGACTAGGGTTTTCAGTAAATGCGGTGGTAAGTGCATTCTAGTCCGAGCTCAGCAGTGTGACCTTGAGCAGTTATGCTACACATCTTTGAGCTGTGGACTCCGGAACTGTAAAGTGGGAGTAATGATAATATGTCCTCTCAGAGTACTTTCGAGTTTCAAATTAGAAAATGTCGGGGCGCCTGGGTGGCTCAGTCGGTTGGGCGGCTGCCTTCGGCTCAGGTCATGATCCTGGAGTCCCGGGATCGAGTCCCGCATCGGGCTCCCTGCTCGGCGGGGAGTCTGCTTCTCCCTCTGACCCTCCTCCCTCTCATTCTCTCTCTCAAATAAATAAATAAAATCTTTAAAAAAAAAGAAAAGAAAATGTCTTTGAAGCCACTTTCTGAGTTGTAAAGAACTTTGCAAACGTAAGATCTAAATGAGGAGATGCCATGAGTTACTACATCTCAAACAGGGCCATATGGTAACATTTTTGTGGTTTTTAAAGCAGTGCCATTTGTTCATTAACATTCTTCTATTTAATCAAGTAGTATCCTTAGTTATGACAATATTTAGAAATAGTTATATGGGACCCAATAAAGCTATTTTCATTTTGATTTAAAAGAAAAATGCAGGGGCGCCTGGGTGGCTCAATCAGTTAAGCGTCTGCCTTTGGCTCAGGTCATAATCTCCAGGTCCTGGGATAGAGCCCCGTGTCTGGCTCCCTGCTCAGCAGGGAGTCTGCTTCTCCCTCTCCCTTTTCGCCTCCCTCCGCTCTCCCTCTCTCTCTCTCTCACACTCTCTCTCAAATAAAATCTTTTTTGAAAAATGCAGGGGCACTTGGGTGGTACAGTCAGTTACGTGTCTGACTCTTGGTTTTGGCTCAGGTCATGATCTCAGGGTTGTGAGATAGAGCCCACCATTTGGCTGTGGAGTCTGCTTAAGGTTCTCTCCTCCTCTGCCCCTCCCCGCCCCCCTGATAAATAAATAAATCTAAAAAAATGCAGCTTAATATTTTTCTATTTCTTAAATTGACACCATGCTGAAGGTTCATTCAGCATTTTTTTAGACCATTTGAATTGAGAATGAAGGATTCTTTTAGCTGCTGTGTGGAAGTATTTAAGACAGAGGGGTTGACATTTTGCTCATTGCTACCATGGATAGCTAACAGGTAAAAGGGACAAATCTTCAGGAGTACTTGAGTCCAGAGGAAAGGAGTGGCCAGGAAAAGCTATCCAAGAAAGATAGACATCAAAAAAATACTTGAAGGGAGGATTCTATGTTTGTATTCATAACAGAGATGGGCAACCCTTGAGTGTTCTGTGAATATAATCTGAGTACACTGCTAAAAATTAGGGTAATATGAATGACAGCCTTCTTCCAGCTCTTCTTTATTAGAAACCGAGAAGATGTTTCAGGTAGGAGAAAAAGAGAAAGAAACCAGTGAAGGAGCCAGAAAGTTCATGTCTGAAGGGCAGGTTAAAATCAGCAACTAGGTGACAAATATAAGAGAGAAAAAAGGTTGATTGTTAATTGAAGTTCTGAAAGAAATAGTTCTATTATTAAATATGTTTGGGAAATACTGGCTTAAATAAATTTACAGAACTGTTTCCTATAGGATTATTCACAGTTTTTATAAGCTTAATGCTTTTAGTGGCTCTTTGAGATAGAGCTCTAGAATGTAGAGTTTTTAGCCTCACTTGACCATGAATGTTCCCTTTTTAATGGAACACTTTGGCAGGATAGTGTCACACAGAACACTGTGTAAATGCTCCACAACACCAGTGAACGGGGCATAAGACCAGAGCTTTTGACCAGTGAGGGTCATTCCAAAGTTTCTGAGGTTGACTTCCAAGTTCTTTTCAGTTCTAAAATTCTGCAGATCCAAACAGGCTCCCATCATCTCCCAGTCCAGAAAACTGGTAAGTGATCAGTGAAATACTCTGAGACCCTTGCTTACAACAATGTAGAAATCCATGGCATACTTTTTCCCATTATTTCCTCAAGGTATTAAAATAACTCTAAAGAAGAAAGGTGTTAAAACTATAGCATTTGCTTGCAAAAGACTTCCATATTAAAAGGAGGATCTGGAGGTAAATACAAGCCATGAATACAAATGGCCTGTAGGAAAAAGACCACAATCCTTAGGATGTCTAAGGAACCTCAGGATTTATTCGCAACCTTCTTTTTCCAGCTTTACCTTCTCCCATTTCCTTGTACGCAGAGCAGATATCACCAACATGCCTCTGAATTTCAACAAAAAGCTTCTGCTTGGAGCGCATTTCACCTTCTCACAGCAGCTGAACTCAACTCCAAAGCACAGCTCTCAAGTCATTTTCTCTGGAAAACCTGCCCCAACTTTCCCAATGTTGAGAGTCAGCTCACTTCTTCCCAATTCCACCATGGTACCACAGACATATTCCTATTAAATCACTTGTTACCTTTCATTGTGAGTATTTATTAATGCATCTCTCTTCCAACCCCGTATTAGAGGGTTGCACATGCCTGTATTTTTGGTGTCTGGGAAATAGTAGGTATGGATGAATAAATAAAATAGGGTTACCCCTATGGAAATTTTGAGAGAGGATGTTTAAGCTCCTAGATGCTTAGTATCATAAGAACAAAACTTATAGATTCTGGATTGAATTTTAAGCATGTGTAAACAAACAAATATTTATATTTACATATTTATACTCATACTCATTTAATATATATATTTTTGTATTCATACTTATATATATTTATATACCTACTCAGGTGACTACTTGACTTAGTTTCTTCACCTATGAAATGGGATGATTATGAGTTTATGCCCTTTTCATGAAAATATTAGGATTAAAGAGTTGAAGTCAATAAAATGCATAGAGATCCTCAACTAAAAGAACTTGGATAATTACAATTCACACTATTATTAACAATAGTTATTATTATTGTAAGTTATGACATACCTGTAATAATAGTCAAGAGTGATTTATGGGGCTATAATAACTCTTACAAGGTATCCTGAAGAGTCATAAAAACCACAAGTGTAAAGCTTGAGTGGTTGTGATTGTATGCACCTAAGATAGAATTATTACCTCATAATTCAAAATCCCTATGCCTTTTATTCTCTCTAGTTATAAACTACCCAAGGGATTAAGTTGGCTCTTCAAGCCCTAGCCAATCCAATTTAATTGGCAGACTCTAAGTCTGTGTGACTGACTGTATTATTGCTTCACATAATCATAGAGTCTTGGAATATTTGAGTTGAGAAGGACCTCTAGAGATCCTTGAATCCCATGGTTTTCAACTCTGGCTGTGCATTAGAATCACCAGAGCAGTTTTAAAAATTACCAATACCTAAGGTGCCATTAGCCAGCCTAAAAAGGGACTCAATAGTTGGGACACAGCCACTGGCATTTTTTAAAGGCTACACTGAACTCTAATGTGAGAATCCCTGATTTAGTCCAGCCCCCTCTGTTACAGATGACACACAGATCTAGCGAGATGATGAGAGTGGACCAGATTCAAATGGCTGGTTGTCAGAACCAGGTTTGGATCTAATTCTCATGATATCCATGGTTTTCTTATCATACTAGAGATGGCAACAAATGTTCAGTTCATGTGCCCACTCTGATTGATTAGTAGTGGCTTCCTGGCACGCTGTGATGAGACGGTTCCTGCAGCTGCATTTGGCTTGGCAGGAGGAATGTGTTGAGTGGTCGAAACGACTGTCATGGAGGTAGGACCCAGTGACGGTGTCAAGGGTTTGTCATCCCTCTACACTGTGCCGCAAATTTTCAACATCTCCATCCACTTACTGTAACCCCTTCCATTCTTAGAGCTTTTCTATTTAATGAGGCAGAAGAAAGAAGTACCTGGCTTTAGCATATTGTGCTTAAATATCAAACTGAATATTGACAGGAGAGGGCATCTATAAGGGAGAAGCAGACACCCTAACTTTTTTTGGACTGGCATATGACCATCCTGAGTACCCATTACAAATCTTTGGTCAGTATACAGATATATATTTCAGTTTGTGGGTTTAGCTCGTTGTTATGGCAGACCAAAGTATTTCTAGTGTTGATAGAAATGGATCTTGTCATAAAAACTTTGATTTAACCCCAGGATATTGGAAGCTTTTTAGCTTTTTATTTTTTTAAGATTTTATTTATTTATTTGAGAGAGAGAGCACATGAGAGGGAGGAGGGTCAGAGGGAGAAGCAGACTCCCTGCCGAGCAGGGAGCCCGATGCGGGACTCGATCCCAAGACTCCGGGATCATGACCTGAGTCGAAGGCAGTCGCTTAACCAACTGAGCCACCCAGGCCCCCCTGTTGGAAGCTTTTTAATGACCCTCTAAAGCATTCTCAACCTCCTTGTGACAAAGAACATTACAAAAAAACCCTTCCAATCTCTTGTGGATTAATACGTCAGTAAGACATGATACAAATGATTACAAGAAAAATTAAATAAAAAGACTGAAGACATCCAAATTCAAAAGGCAAGCTTTACTTTTTTAAGTAACTATAGACAACAGACAATTGGTTTTTCAATTGCTAGGCTAGTTTCCAAATTCTTTCTCTCAGTTTTAGTTCTTATCCTAACACAGACAGGTTAGGAACAGTTCATAGACCACCACTGGTCTATGGACGACACTGAGTAGCACTTGTTCAGAGCTTGCTTTGCTTCTACTGCAGCCGTGGACAGGGTGACTGTCTGACTATCCTCATGTCTTAAGTGCTGGGGAATTACGGTATCTAGAACACAAAATTGATATGTGTCCATTACTGAGGTTCTATGATAGATACAGTCTATCCAAAAATCCTAGACTTTTAAGAACATTAATTTAAATATACACTTGAAAATAAAATTCATTATATGCATAGTCATTTAAGATGGTTGGTGGTCATTATTTTGCTCTTGTGCAGAAGAATCCATACAACACTTGGCACAAACTAGAGAAGACAACTCATGTAAGAGTCAACCATCTGGGGTGCTGAACAACTGTATTCTTTCAGGTGACCTTGAGAGGGTTGCTTATCATCTGGGAAATGCAATGGTTTATCTCAGGGGGACAGAAAAGTAGACTTTTCTATAAAAGTCTATAATCTGTCTCTCCCTTTATAGAAATGTGTGGTGGATTTGGCTCACAAACCACAGAAAACCCCAGTTTGTCTTCTGCTGAAACTAGAAATTTGCCTTTTTTGATTCAGCGGTGTTAGTATTATTTATCTATTTCTATGTAACAAATTATCCCCAAATTTAGTTGAAGAAAAATTCACCATCTTACAGGTCTGTGGGCCAGAAATCCAGGGGCCATTAGCTGGGTGCCTCTGCTTCCAGTCCCTCATGAGGTTCAGTCAAGCTGATAGCTGGGGCTGCTGTTCCATCTGAAGGTTTGACTCGTTGGGAGGATCTACTTCTAAGCTTGCGCATGTAGTTTTTGGTCTCTCACCACGTGGGACCTTCCATGAGGCTGCCTCATGACATGGCAGCTGACTTCTGCCCGAGTGAGAGATCTGAGACAGTGACAGCTATTGAGCAAGATGGAAGCCACAGTTCTTATTACCCCATCTCAGAAACCAGGTCCTGTCATTTGTTGTAGAAGCTAGTCAATCAATCCAGCCCATATCAAAGGGAAGGGATTACACAGGGGTTTGAGTACCAGAAGGTGGTGATCACTGGAGGTCATCTTAGAGTCCCTCTATCCCGGTAGCCAAGTTGCTCTTCCTACAGGATACACACATCTCAGTTATGATTTTATTTTTGTACAGATTTTATTTATTTACTTGAAAGAGAGAGAGAGAGAGCATGAGCACAAGCATGGGGAGCAGCAGAGGGAGAGGGAGAAGCAGGCTCCCTGCTGAGCAGGGAGCACAATGCAGTGCTCAATCCCAGGACCCTGAGATCAGGACCCGAGCTGAAGGTAGGCGCTTAACTGACTGAGCCACCCAGGAGCCCCTCAGTTATGATTTTAAAATATCCTCTGGTTTCTTCCATAGACTTACTGTGTAGTTATTGAAATTAACGCCATGATGTAATGACAAGATAAATTTGAAAAGCACATTATTAGTTTTTATTTTTGGATAGCCAATTGTTTTACAAAAAAAAAAAAAGGATTTCCCAATAAAAATAAAACGTGAGACATCATTTCTCTATTCAGTAGGCTTAAGAGATGTTCCTGGAAGTGGCAGCAAAACTCACTGACAAATCAGACTTTGAAATAGTTTTAAAGCCACCATTTAGCTCTAGGTCTTGGAATGGTCTTATATGTTTTCCTTATATAATCTAATTTAATCCTCACAGCAACTGTCTGAGGTAGTCCAATTTGATCCCCATTTTATAGATGGGTAAGTCAAGGCAGGCAGAGGTTAAGTAACTTAGCCTAAGTTATTGAGCTAATGGGTGGTGGGGCCAGGATTCAGATGTGGTGTTCTGACCCCAGAGTCATTACTATCTTTGAGACATGAACATAGTCACATAATCTTAGTATAAATTGAAGATAAGGCATAGTATTTATAGTAAGTCAATGTACTCACCGGTTAGAATATCCCAATAGGGACTTTTACGAAACTATTTTAAGGTGGACATTGATCCCTGTGAGGGATGAAAAAAATATAAAATACTCACAACTTTAATATTATTGGTTTTCTACTAAATATCACGGAAGAAAAAAAATCGATGTAAATTTATGTCTCCCTTTTCAAAGGTGCTTTCCCTGGAAGGTGCCTACTTTGTCCATGATTCTGAATCTATAAACCTTCTATAGGTCTGACTCATGGATTGTTATAGTCCCAAGAGAACTGTTTATGTATAAAGCAAGGAGGATTCCAGTAGCTAATGTGCTCTGAAAATGCAGTCTTATTTCTAATGTTGATAAACAGTTTATGGAACTATGTTATATGTATTCTTAATCAATATCACTGGGTGGTAATACATGTGATGAACAGCAGAAAAGAGTTATTCTAGGATAAGCGCAGATTTTAAGCTATTAAAAAAGATTCTGGGCACCTGGGTGGCTCAGTCGGTTAAGCGGCTGCCTTCAGCTCAGGTCATGATCCCAGGGTCTTGGGATTGAGCCCTATGTGGGGCTCTCTGCTCAAGTGGGGAGCCTGCTTCTCCCTCTTTCTCTGCCTGTAACTCCACCTGCTTGTGCTCTCTCTCTCTTTCTCTCTCTCTGTCAAATAAATTAATAAAATCTTAAAAAAAAAAGATTCTGAAGATCTACTCTTAATTTTTACTATAACTTCTAGGGATTTTTTTTGGCTATAAAATTCTTATTCTTGGGGTACCTGGGTGGCTGAGTCAGTTAAACGTCCGACTTAATTTCAGCTCAGGTCATGATCTCAGGGTTATGAGAGCGAGCCCTGAGTTGGGCTCAGATGCTGGGTGTGGAGTCTGCTTAAGATTATCCCTCTCCCTCTCCCTCTGTCCTGCCCCTACTCGCTCACCCATGGGCACACATATGCACTCTCTTTCTCTGAAAAAAAAAAAAAAATCTCTTATTCTTTGCATCAAATGGATTTTCATTTAAGAAAATAATTCCAGGGCTGCCAGGGTGGCTCAGTCAGTTGAGTGGTTGAGCATCTGACTCTTGATTTCGGCTCAGGTCATGATCGCAAGGCTGTGAGATTGAGTTCTGAATGGGGCTTATGCGCTGGGCATGGAACCTGCTTAAGCTTCTCTCTCTCTCTTTCTCAGATGCCTGGGTGGCTCGGTCCGTTAGGCATGTGACTTCAGCTCTGGTCATGATCTTGGGGTCCTGGTATTGGGCCCCCATCTTTCTCCCTGCTGGGTGGGAGTCTGCTTCTTCCTCTCCTTCTCCCCCAACCCTGCCCCCGCTCCTGATCTCTCTCTCTCAAATAATTGAAACCTCAAAAAATAAAAAAAGATTCTCTCCCTCCCTCTCCCTCTGCACCACCCCCTTAAAAAAAATAAAAAGAAAATAATCCGTGTAAACTTCTGTTTACCTAAATAACAAGGCTCTTAGTTATCACACTCTGATAGGTTTAGCAGTGGTTATTGTTTATTTTTTACTCAAAGTTAAGTAAAATAATCATAGATTATGGTTTTAAAAAAAATGTAAACTAACTCTTAACTACAGAGAACAAACTAATAGTTACCAGAGGGGAGGTGGGTGCAGGGATGGGTGAAATGGGTGAAGGGGATGAAGAATACACTTACGATGGATGATGAGCACTGGGTCATGTGTAGAATGTCGAGTTCACTATATTGTACAGCTGGAACTACTATAGCACTGTATATTAACTACACTGGGAATTAAATTTTAAAGACTTAAAAAAAACCCTATAAAACAAAACAAATGCTTAAGCTAGATAGCATGTGACATAGCAAGATAAAAAACATGTCGGAGGCCCTGTTGCTCATCAATGGCCGCCAAACCTGATGGTTCTGCCTGTCATGGGAGAAGCAAGACTGCTTACCCATCAGCCCCCGGGTCCCACTGCACATCTGGGAGGCAGTCTTAGCAGCGTCTTTGTATATAAATGAAATGGGGACATCGCATACAGTTGATATTTCATTAATACGTTTTAAGTGAATGACTAAATGAATAAATAACAAGGCAAAAGTAAAAGTGGAGAGTCCAGGAATAGTATATTTTAAACCATGACTTTAAGGATAAATCCCAAGCGGTATACCCATCTTTTCTTTGGGGCTTTTTGGCTCCATGATACAAGAAAAGATGATGATTAAAAGATTCGGAAGGTCTAGATTTGAACCTCGTATCTAGGAAAAGTTACTTAAGCTTTTTAAACACCAACTTTCTTATTTGTAGCCTGAAGATAGTATC
Organism: Mirounga angustirostris; assembly: GCF_029215605.1. NCBI lineage: Eukaryota > Metazoa > Chordata > Mammalia > Carnivora > Phocidae > Mirounga > Mirounga angustirostris. The sequence continues at coordinate 28,729,167 of NW_026991711.1, read as the reverse complement.
TATAATCCAAGCTAAGGAGAGAGCGGATGATATACAGTAATCACTGAAGTGTTTTTTTCCCTCTGAATTCCATCCTGCAAAGAGCTTTAGTTTTTTTCCCATAAATCATGAAGAGCCTCTGTTATCTCGTCTCAGCTTGGTACCTTCTGTGGTACACCTAGAGCCACCAGAGGGCTTTCTTCTGCTTTTGAAATTAGTCAAGGATTCAGCCAATGAAGCACCTAAAATTCCTGCACAACCGGGAATGAGTAACGTAAGACCACATGGAGGACCTTCAGTCACAGCACTTAAGAGATAGGGTCCCCACCTTCCAGCGAGGTGGGTTAACTCCATGGGTTGATGCTCAGATGTGGAGGAAATACAGACGCCACAAGGGGAAGAAGGAAATGGGAAGTTCAGGGTGACAAATAGGACATTCAGTTTTGCTGGAATCTTCCCTGCCTGATGGGAGCAGGTTGATGCTCAGCCCTTCTGATTCTGTCTTTTTTGTCCTGCCTGCCCAGAATCAAAGCCATGGAAAGGACATTAACCCACAGTCCGGTTCTCTGACTCAGAGTTAAAGCAGCTAAGGCACGTGAAAATGTTCAGAATCATAAACAGCCAGGACAGGAACCCAGGCCTCCCACCTCCCCAAAATGACCTCTTCTTCAAATTAGTGTCTGATTTCCTGTACTCATTGAAATAGTTGTGTGATAAATTCAGCAATTTGCTTTTAATGCCATATAATCACAGTTCCCCAAGTATCTGTTTTCCAGGTGCCCAAAGAGGTGCCATAACCGTGGAGGTGCCTGGAAGAAAAGACATATGAAATAGTCCAGTCTGGGCAGGGCGATTATGGGCACACCCTAGCTGCTAAATGAAAACACTATCCACCCAGGCCCTCTCTGTGTATCCACTTCTTGCCACAGACCTTTCGTTTCTTTCCTAATGGCTTTTGCACAGTAAGAAGTACACTCATCAATAATGCACATTTTTTCAGGCATAGTAAAAATGTTTGTGAAAGGCTATTAACGCAAAACCAAAATGCCCACATTGCAAACACTAATCCCCCATTTATTTTAACATTTTTTCCTTGAAAGTACTTAAACCTGAGTCTGCATTAAAAAAAAAAATCCAATAGAAGAAAGGTCAATTGAAGGACTAGCAAAAACACACCCATTTGAAAGCCTTAGGCGTTCAGGAGTTTGGCCAATATAGATAATGTTGGTTTCTTTGATTTTAAAAATCACACAGCTCATTTCATTTAGAACTGACATGAGGGGTGATAAAAATACTCATGAGCTGAGGTCCAATGTGAAAAGTTCTCAAGGAAGAGTCCATTTTTACTGTGGAGTTAGAAACCCCAGGACAAGTAGCGTATGTAATGGGAGAAGTGACAGACCCCTGACACTACCGTAGGATGGTACCATTATAATGAGAGAAACTATTGCTTGGAACCAGAACAGCTATATTCTTCTCTCAGCTTCCACAGTCCCCACACCCCTGGAGTACCATTTGAGACAGTGATGAACTGTGGTCTCAATTCCCTTATTAGCTGTAAGACCTAAAAATTATATGTGCAATTAAAAGGCAAAATGCTGATATTACTCACAGGAAGCCCTTTGTACATTAGCAAGGTACAAAAGTCTGCTGACACTTTGCAACGGAGATAGTCAGCAGGGCAGAAGATTAATAGAGCCTCATAAATTTGCAGGGTGAATACAGTGGATGGGGCAGAATAAGCATGTTGTGTTAGAGATAAATAAAGGGCATGGTCGGCTTGACAAAACATTTAACAAGGAACACAACCAGTCCTTCCACGCGATTTGCTTGGCTGGCATTAGCCCGTTTTATACAACTACACGTAATTACCCCACAGCAGTTGCTGGACATGTTACAACGGCCTCCAGCATGACCACGAGAAGGGGCCCTGGGAAGCCACCAATTCTGATGAGTTACACATTAGGTCACGCTGCCCCGTCCAGTTACTTTTCTCATTCAAAGGCCTTGACAGCAACTGCAGCATCGCGCTCCTTGGCCACTGTTCTCCTGGGGTTCATGGGCTGCAATCTTATTTCTTTGTGGTCGAATCACTTGAATGAAAACAAGGGAGAGTACTAAAATTCCAAAGCTAAACAGTACAGGGGAGACCCCGGAAAGCTACTGGCCATGATTATTTCTGGAATTTCTGTGATAGGAACCGGTTTTGTTTTTAAAAGGAGACATGTCTAATGAGTTAATTAAATTGAGCTCTAGCCACTCTTCTTGTGATTGCCAGCTTATGAAATGCAATCTGTTTTTGTATGATATGTTCATTAGATATAGGGGAACCTCAAAAGCCTTCGAATTTACTCTCTCTTTGAAATGATTCCCAAGGGAAGAAGCTTATTTTAATGCCAATATTTGAAAAGCGATGTGAAAATTCCTCTTGAGAGTAACCTGCCTTGCAAGGATTTTGCTGTTTCCTGGTTTCAGTAGAGCTTGTCTCCTCCCAAGCTGCAGATGGAGTGAGTGTTCATTGAACAAAGGCCTATACCCACTGTGTGCTATGCTCACCAAGCATGGGTCCCATGCTGTGTGGAACACGAGGTAGCTGCAAAGGGAAATTGAGCTTCGAAGTAGCTAGTGGGGTCTGAGAACAAGGGTCACGTGGAGCTACAACTGTCAAAACCAGCCTAAGACTTTCCCGTGTAAGAACATGGCCCCGAGGACTAGGAGATCACCAGGGATCTGTGCAGTGGCCGGTGAGAATAGTCTGTCTAAAGCAGAACACTATTCAAGTTTTAAGGAAATCATTTTAGGGAACTCGGTTTCCTACCCAACCTCTCAATCATTTGTGTTCGGGCCCTATATTGGAAGAGGAATCTGGTTGAAGAGAGGTCACCATGGTAGTGCTTTCCAAAAGTTTCCAGTGTAAGGACTATCCAGGGAACTTACTAACTATGCATATTTTTGGCTCTTCTGACTTAGCATGATCAGGATGGGCCAAGAAATCTGTATTTTTAATAACACGGTAATAATGATGTGGGTTGGCAGTCATGGGCATCTTGCAATAGGTTGTTAGGAGGCTAGCAGGCATTGGGGGAATTCCGAGGGGCTCGAAATCCTTTTGTTCCCTCTGATGGAGCTGGCAGATCTAGATAGATGGTGGTTCTCCCTGGCGGTCAGTTTGCTTGCCCTTTGGATTGAATAAGCCCCAATTTACTATAAGCTTTGTGTATGAGAAATAACAGGTTCTCTTTCCTCTCTCTGAAGGATATTATGGGACTTCACTCTGGGGAGGAGAGCACTGTCCATTCCAAGAAAAAACCCTACGTACATGCATTAGGGTTGTGATTTGTATGAATTAGTGCTCTGTCTAAATTTAGGAGCTATACAAATGTCCTAGCATTAGAGAGTTTGGTCACTTAAGAATAAAAATGAGGTGCCTGTAAGGCCAATGAAGAAATAGACTATGATTTGAAAAAGTATTTACCTATTGATAAGATAATATTGTTTATGGTAAGGTCCCTCAACAAAAAGCTTATTTATTTATTTATTTATTTATTTTTATTTTATTTTATTTTTTTTTAAGATTTTATTTATTTGATAGAGAGAGACAGCGAGAGAGGGAACACAAGCAGGAGGAGTGGGAGAGGGAGAAGCAGGCTTCCCGCTGAGCAGGGAGCCTGATGCGGGGCTCAGTCCCAGAACCCTGGGATCATGACCTGAGCCGAAGGCAGACGCTTAACGACTGAGCCACCCAGGCGCCCCGACAAAAAGCTTTTTTAAAAAGGAGAATCTAGATATGGAAATCCAGTGAAACAGTTCTTTAGCCCCAAGTACATCTTTTATAATCCAGCAGACAAACTTTCCAGAACCTTCTTTTGCAGTGACAGAGAATTATTAGCCACGCTAGGCTCCCTGCTTAGAGATTCCTCCTCATACATACTCATAAGCATCCTCACCAGCTACCTGAGGGGTTGCTTTTCATAACATGATTTTCTTGACCGCGGTGGTCTAATAAAAGTAGCAAACACTTGGTTTTGTTTCTACCTCATATTTGTTTGTCCTTTTTTCTCCGAGGTGTGTTGGCATTGGGGGTAATCTGCTTAAATTTCTTGTCTTTGGACTATGACTTCTGGGTGGGCAGATCTGGATTTAGGAACTATTGCAACATAAATGTCAATGAGAACCCTTTAAGAGATCTTGGGTTGAAAATTTACCTTGGTGCCCTACTTAACAAGAACTATACTCTCATCTCAAACTTCCACGTTCTGTTATTAGTAAACAAGACTGCAGTATTCAAAAGTCTTTTTCCCCCCTCTCTTTTAAATTTATAAACTATATAATGCACCCTCACTAAGGGAATAGGCTTGCCACAGACTTATTGCGAGTCACGTTAAGGAACCATAGCCATTCTCATGTTTAAATAAGGTCCCTAATCAGACTGAACATGGTTCACTGTGTCCTGGATCCTCTTGGCAAAAACCTCATCTAAAAATAACATGACATTCCATTTATAGGAGACTGGGCACTTGCTACTTCAAGATGAATGGCATTTCAAGATTCAAGTCCCTTGTTAACCCTCGTAATCTGCTGCAAATATAACCCTTTTGACCAAGTATTTGGAAGGAATAAAAATAAATCTCTCTTGACATTCAACCCCATAGAGATGAGGAACGTTTCTCTCGCTCTCTTTCTGTCTCTCTTGCGCAAGCACATACATGTACATATTGTAAATAGACTAAAACTACTTTTAATCAATAAATAGGGTTAAAGGTTGTGGTGAAAAAGTCAATAAAATTTGAGAAATTTAATGAACAAATAAAAGGAAATTATATATCATGTACCATATGACATGAAGCCTAAGCAATTTAGGCTTTAAAGAACAAAATAATTATTAGGTCAAAGCTTTTTTCTGTCATTGAGATCTGAAAGAGGTGAGTTTCATTGTTAACAATTTTAAGTGAATAATATAAAAATAACGGAATTTCATGTTTGGAACTGACCTTATGTAACATTATTTATCTCTCCCCCACTACTGTGAAGACGTCTTGTAAAACATTCCCCCAAAGTAGGTAATCCAACTTCTGTTTGGGCACCTCCAGTGATAGGGAGTTCACAAAACAGCCCCACATTGTTAACAAGTCTGCCACAAATTCTTCCTTAGACTGGAGGGGTTTTGCACCAAATCCTTAGACTTGGAAAGATTATTGTGTGGAATTATGAAAGCTGTTTCTTTTGATTAAAAGCAAAGGCTCATGTGGTTGAGCACATGAAAGAATCATTTTTCCAAAGGGATGGACTTGGATCTATCATTGTGACCACATTTGGATATTGAACAGTCTTCTTCAACTCTTCAGCTCCCTCAAGATTATCTCCCTCCCTATCCCGGCCCCTTGCACTTTATGAGTAGTAGATATTGAACTTGATATTATAATTATTTATGAAATGTGTGTTTCTTTCAATATAATTCTTTAATGGTAAGGACTGCAATGTGTTCACTACAGAATCTAACATATTCATACATTCATTTAACAAAAAATTATTAAACACATCACTAGGCTCTGAGGTCATAAAGGAAAGTAGATCCTGCCCTCAAGAAAACAATCAAGCAACAATGATTATTATAGTACAAAGTAGTAAAGACTATGATGGCATGATCTACAGGTATGGGTGGGGATGTGGATAAATACTCATATAAATGTAAATGTAAATTAAATTCCATGGTGGGTTTTTTGAAGATGGACAAGACTAGATCATGTTTGATCACAGATTTCTTTTAATTTGGTCTACTTATTAATTTCTTGCAAGGAAATATCTCTCAGCATGCAGTCAGGAGAGGAAGGGCCAGAAGAGTAGGCAGAGTCCTGGAAATTAGGTATTTTTCTATGCTTCATATTTAACCCGAATTTGTCAGGTATTATTAAATGATTTTTTTGCAGGGATATAATGAGATAACTTTTGTACTTTCTGAAATAACATTCTGAGAGCTGCACTGAGAGTTGGTATTGTCTAGGAGAGAAGTGAGCAGCCATGAATTAAGGTGCCAAAGTGGGAATGGCTGGGAGGGAAGCGGTAGGGGAGATATTTAGGGGGAAGCCCTGGGCTTCAGTAACTGGGTGAGTGTGTCAGGGTGACTGGTGAGAGGGAAGCATGCCAGTGTTCTCATTTGAGGGCCTAGGAGGATACAGATGGTGTGAGCTGAAGTAGACGCATGTTTGTAGGAGGTGAGCTAGCAAATTCCAGTTTGGGTCTGCTGAGTCTAAGGTATGTGTGTGTTGTCTAGGTAGAGAAGCCAGGCAAGCAGTTGAATAAATGTGCTCTATAGAATGGTTTAGGCTGGGAAGTGGATTTGGAAATCCAAAGTGGCAGCTGAAACCATGGGTTTGGATGAAGTCAAAGTGTTGGATGAGAGCAAAGTGTTCCAGGGGGGTGGGGGGACAGAATAGAGCTGAGAACAAAGATCTAAGGAAGTAAGGTTTAAACAGAAAGTGGAGAAAGAATTGCTTAATGTTGAGCACGAGCAAGGTAGGAGTGAAGTTGGGAAATAATAATGTCATAGAAGTTTTAATGGATGCACAAACTTAGGAATTCCTGCCTGTTTGTCCCATGGCTCCTTTCAAAGTAATTGTTTCTCAGAACTTCCTGCCTAGGGAAGCAGCCCTAGGTGGTTCATCATCTAGATACATAGATGAGTATGTTC